>NC_091788.1:49248768-49551791 GCF_029378745.1 Bos indicus
AGCTCTTTAAATATTAAAGACCCAGCCCTGCTGAGGGGCTGGGCCGGGGTCCTCTGGGAGCCCCAGACCAGGGAACAAGGCAGCAAGAGCGGCAGACGCCGGCCCTGCGGCCCAAGCGCGGGTCCCCGCCTCCTCCCCCTTCCCTTGTGCTCCCACGCCTGGCTCTTAGGTGCTCTAGGTAGCGGGGAGGAGGTGCGCAGGGAACCTCCCAGCAGTGATGGGTCAGGGGTGGCTCTGCTTGGGCACCAAGTACCCTAATCGCCCCCAGGAAAGGAACCAGAAGGAAGATGGGGTTGGTGGGGGTAGCGAGTCTGGTTCCACTGGGCCAGCCAGAGCTGAGATGGGTTGGGCTGTGCACACAGTAGGTCTTCCAATGGAATTTAGTGAATGAATGAATGAATGAACCAAGGGCAGCCAACCCAACCCCCAAGAGAAAATCCCTTGGGGGTGGGTGGGAGTGGGGGGGCAATGAGGAAGGAAAACACTTCTGATTTCTTAACCAAGAAAATAGCCTCCGGCCATACGCCCCATTCTTTGAAGAAGGAAAAAGAGAAAGCTCGTTAGAGAGAGAGAGAGAGAGAGAAATCTTTCTCTGTTTTCCATGCAATGCAATTACGTTCCAGCTTTTTCTCCTTGTTATTCTTTTAAGCCAAATGTCTGAATAAAAGGATTATTCCCCCGCTCCCCCCCACCCAGGACCGTGGGGGCCTCTGCTGGCTAGATTAACTGCCGCCCGTGGCTTCCACATCTTCTATGAAAATAAGTGAGGTCAGCTGCCATTCAATTGTCACAGCATATATATTTGAAAATTTAAATATTTGAATCAAAGGAAAAAGGAGGATTTGCATTTCTGCCCAACGCGACGAGCGCGTTCGGCGAACGCTGCACAATGGAGACGTTTCAGTCGGAATGAATTGTCTCCTCGCGGGAGGATTCTGTACAAAGGCACCCAATGCTTTCTCTTTTGTTTCTTCTGCTTTTGTTTTGTGTTGTGGTTTTCTTTCCTGTTACCCGCTCCATCCAGGAGGGTGTTTTCTGAAACTTGGTGATTGACTTTGGTTTCAAGGACATAAAGAAACATGGAAAAACTCCCAAGAAACGCTCACATCAGAGGCCCCTCTGGCACAAAAGCAAAATTTAATTGAACATGCGAGGGTGGAAAAATAGATATAGGGGACTCCCAATACCACCAGAATGGGCTAATCAGCTGACTCCAGCTGGACTGGATGAGGCTGCTAATGAAGGCCCGGTGGGCGGGGCGGAGGCCCAGCAGCTCTGCAGCCCTCGGCCTGGGCTCGGCCCTGCAGACGGGCCCCATTCTCCAGGGGACCCAAGCCTGTCAGCTCCAGATTTGCCCTCTCCCCAGTTAGTGTTAGGGGCACACCGCCATGGGCTTTGCTCCTGGCTTTTTCATCTTGTCCTCGGAAAATGGCATTTTGCGGGACTCCCCACTTCCATGAGGAGTCCCCAGGTGTCGGGACGCTGCTTCTAGTGGAAGCTGGCTGGGAGGCAGCGTCATGCGCTGAATCAGAAACGTCTCAAAGCCTGGCCTGTGTGGGTCTGGAGGCCGGGGGCGTGGCCTCTCTGTCTGGACAGGGGTCTGGACAGGTGTCTCCCCTCAGTAGAGTTGGGGTTGGGTGGGTGCTGGGGTATTAGTCTCCCAGGGCTGCTCTGACAACATCCCTTGGACATTCACATCTCCAGTCCTGGAGCTGAAATCCCAGACCCAGCTGTGGGCGGGGCTGGTCCTCCTGGGGCCCCCCTCCTGGACGTGCAGACGGCCTTCCCCTCCCCGTGTCCTCACAGGGTCGTCTCTCTGAGTGTGTCTGCATCCTGACCTCCTCTTCTTATGAGGACAGCAGTCCTGTGGGATTAGGGCCCCATCCTTGTGACCTCATTTGAACTGACTCACCTCTTTAAAGGTCATCTCTCCAGATAAGGTCACACTCTGAGATACTGGGGGTTAGGACTCCAGGAGAAGTTTTCGGGGGACACAGCACAGCTCAGCCCATAATCCTGGGCTTCCAGTTAGGGCCTCATGCCCTGTGACCTGGGATGCCCAGTAGGGAGCTACCCTGTCCTGCCTCCAGCACCCTGGGTCAGTGTGAGAGTGGGGGCTGGGCGGTGGTGCCAGCTCCCGAGGCTGGGGGTGGGGGTGGGCTTGGTGACCGACGCTCATGAGTAATGCAGGCTATAGGGCCTCATATTTTTCAGAGACCCCCGCCCTTCCAGGCCCATCTCACCTCCTTTCTGGACTGAATATTCCCCTTGGAGTCCAGAAATGGATGCTTATCTCAAGCGCAGGTCCTTTGGAACTGGGCCCCAGTCCAGGGGGGCAGGGCCACCTCGAGGGCCCCAGTCCCCCTCCTGGGCCTCGGGGTGGCGGCTCTGCCAAGCCCCTTGCCCCACAGAATCAGCGCTTCCTGCTCTGTCCCTCGTGCCTGACTTGGGCTTTTCTTTCCTTTTTTTCCCTCTCTTATCACATTCCTGACTTTTCTTTTCTTTCCCAATGTCCCCCCGCCCCCCACAATTTCTAAATCCAAGTAAAAGCCCAGTAGGGGCTGAAACGTGAGACGGACTCCACACTCTGCAGGATGACCTGGGGCCGGAGCCCGGCACCCCCCAACTCCCCCAGTTGCTGTGTGACCCAAACAGGTTTTCCTGACCTCTCTGAGCCTTGGCAGGCCTCTTCCATGTCAAGCAAAATGCTGACCAGGCTCGTGGGCAGAGTGAGAAGGAGCTAATGAAAATGGCTGAAAAAACACTCCAGGCATTTAAAAAATGTCACGTAATTGCAAAATAATAATGATAACAACAATATACTCTGGAATTTTGCTGGAGCCTCGAGTGGGCCCGAGTGGAGTTTGGCATGGAGGGGGCCTGCCCTGGCCTGTGTCCAAGGGGCTTTCGTTACTGAGGCGACCCCAGGACTCCATTCGAAGGCGGTTCCTCTTGTAAGGTGGTCCTGCCTCGTACCCTTGCTCCCCCACTGGCCCTGGGCCAGCTCCCTGAGTTGCTGCCACAAGGCTCAGGTCACACGGTTGGCAAACCAATGGTGTTTTTTTTTTTTTTTTTTAAATTCCCAACATGAAAATAGCCTTCTGTTTCCCTCTGATTGTAGAAGTATTATACACTCATTGTGAAAAAATTCAAAAAATACAGAAATGCATCAAAAAGAAAGTAAAATTCCTCCAGACAGAACCTCCTACCCGAGCATCATCAGAGATGGCAGTTTGGGGCTCTACACAATGTCGGGCCCACGTTTACCTTAAGACTCAAAGCACATATTCTAGTACGTATTTTAAAGCATCAGAGTAAACACATATACGCACATAGCTTAATTTCAAAATATTTAACCATGATGAGAGGTTTGAGACCCATAATATGAGTGTGGTAAACGAAATGACAGACACCGTTTGGAAGAAAGATTTCAGCCCAAGCGGCAACAGGCGGCTGTAGCAAAATCTGTGTCTTAGTCCCTGTGTTGGTGAAGGGCTGGACCCTCCCCAGTGGACAGGTTGAAGCGTGGTAACACCACCAGGAGGAAAGCAGGCATGCTTGTAGAGGCCGCTCGCCCAAAGACATGCGGTCACTGGACATGAGGTCCAGGGTGGCCGGCGAGGCTTCGGCAGGGCTGCCGTCCCAGGACACCTCGCAGGGGTGGGGGAGCGCTCCACCCTTCCCACGAATGGTCTCCATTCCCACAAGGCCTCCAGGACCATTCCCATGAAGACGGAAGTCTCTGGTTAATGAAGTGATCACAGGGGTTAGGTTAGACAAACCATGTTTGTCTCAAACGCATGTGCAAATCTTGTTTGAACTGTTTCCTGGAAAGAAATGAAAGGGGAGGCCTGAGGGGGCACCTGTTATTTCCACGTTGATAGGAAATGGTTTCCATCCCGTGACCATGGAAACTTCCATGGTGCGTCCAGCTGTGTATTTCCCACGAGCCCTCCTGCCTCCCCGCAGCTCGTCACCGTGTCGGTGCAGGTCCTAGCGCAGCAGGTCGGGCGTCAGGGGTCGGTGGAGCTCTCTGGCCCAGGCCTGAGTGTCAGCTGATGCCCCTGTGACGTCCCCCTCTGAGCCCCCTGAGCCACGTTCTGTGCTGGCTGGGTGCTGTGCATGCATAGATGAAGTGGGCCGAGGGCTCCCCTGAGGGCCTGGGTGAGGGAGGGGCTGGGGCCTGTACCGGAAGCCCGGAAGAATCTGGGGGAAGGGGCAGGGGCATGGAGCCAGCAGGGAAGGCACTCCGGGCAGAGGGATCAGCGGCCAGGAGCCAGCACTGGGCTGGTGGCAGCTGGACCAGTTCCCTGGTGCCGGCCGAGTTTGGAACTGACCGATGGATCACCTGGTATAGTGCTGTGTCAGCCCTTTGCCTGAGGGGACCACAGAAACAGAACAGAAAGTCTGAGGAACACTGGCGTTGTTCAGTTGCTAAGTTGTGTCTGACTCTTTGGGACCCCATGGGCTGTAGCACACCAGGCTCCCCTGTCCTTCACCATCTCCTAAAGTTTTGCTCAAATTCATGTCCATTGAGTCAGTGATGCCATCCAACCATCTCATCCTTTGCCCTCATTCTTCACCTCCTGCCCTCAATCTTCCCCAGCATCAGTGTCTTTTCCGATGAGTCAGTTCTTTGTATCAGGTGGCCAAAGTATTGGAGCTTCAGCTTTAGCATCAGTCCTTCCAGTGAATGTTCAGGACTGATTTCCTTTAGGGCTGGCTGGTTGGATCTCCTTGCAGTCCGAGGGACTCTCGAGTCTTCTCCACACCACAGTTTGAAAGCATCAGTTCTTCAATGTGTGGTCTTCTTTATGGTCCAACTCTCACATCCGTACCTGACTATTGGAAAAACCATAGCTTTGCCTGTACAGACCTTTGTTGGCAAAGTGATGTCTCTACTTTTTAATTCGCTGTTTAGGTTGGTCATTGCTCTCCTTCCAAGGAGCAAGCGTCTTTTAATTTCATGCTCTGAGGAGCATACGGGTCCCCTGTCTTTCTAACGGGTGCTGTGGCCTGAGTTATGTGTCAGGAGTATTTGCTGGTCCAGAAAATGGCCCTCTCCTTGTTTCGGAGCTGTTAGTGGAGCAAGTCCCTCACCCAGCAAAGCATAAGGTTTGTAAGTTCATGGTTAAAACACAAGGTCACAAAGGGCCTTCTCGGTGATCGTCATCACCTATGGTTCTCCCAACCCCCAGCCCCGCCATCCTGGGTCCTGCTGCACACCCTGCCCACCCCTGCACCGAGTGCAGTCTGAGCCCCATTCTGTGCGGAGGGGAACCCTGCATCTGAGGGTTCGTCCTCCCCTCATGGGGGCAGAGGCCTGAGGGGCAGCTAGGCTCCTGGAGCTGGAGACAGAGCAGATAAAAGGCTCTGCTGACCCCAGAGGCTGTCCCCCACCACCCCCGCGCCCCACCGCGGCCTGCCCCCTGCGTCCAGTCCGGCCTGGGCATCTGTTTCTGCCTGGAAATCGGGGGAGGGGCGTCTGTTCGTATTCTGGGTTGCTTGAGTCCCAGGAGCAGTCGGTCCAGTTTAAGGAGGTCCCACGCTCTCCAGGACTTACCAGGCCGCCCCAAGTGCCAACCTGGGGCGGGGCCCTGCCGTCGGGGTACGAGGGACCGACCAGAGCAGGGGTTCTGTGGCCGCCCCCCGACTCCCACCCCCAGCCCGGCCGTGCCTTCCCCGCCTGCCGCCCCCACTGCTCCGCGCGCGTCTGTTTGGAGAAGAAAGCGGGCCAATTTGTTTTCATTCAGAATCACTTAAGATCCCATTTTGGAGAAATGAAAGGAGAAAAGCGCGCGTCCCGCGCCCGGCCCGCTGGGTGCCCGCTCGTGCCCGGCGGCGCGCGGGTTGGGGGGTGGCGCCCCTCCCCCTCCCCCTCGCGCCCGCAGGCCTGGCAGGCCCGGGTCCGAGGGCGGCGGCCCGCAGGCCGGGCGGCGGCCACGCAGCCCTCATCTGCATGAAGCGCACACTCGCGGCCCATCTGCAAAGGCGCAATTAAACGCGGGGGGCGGGGGGCGCCCGAAATTAGCATTTCCGCGGCCATCTGGCGCGAGGAGCGGGCGCGGCCGGACAAAGGGCGCCGGGCGAGGGGAGCGGCGAGTGTGCCGCGGCATTGACCTGCAAATGAGGCTTTGTCAGCGCGTTAAAGCTGGCCGGACCCCCGACCCGGCCCCCGCCCCGCCTGCCGGCCCGCGGCCCCAAGCGGCCCAGGCCGGGGCCGGGCACCGGAGGCCTGGCTCTCGCTGGGCCTGTGCCGGAGGTTGGCCTGGGGGTTTGGAGCCCCTCGCAGGGCGGGTCCGTAGCCGCACAGTCAGCGGAGCCCCTAGGTGGGGGTCCCCAGCTGCCCCAGCCCCCATTGCAGCACCTCGGGTTGCCCTGCCTACCTCCGGGGCAGGACTTTCTGGAGAGGGGGTGCTGTCCTTCCTAGAATCCCAGCTGGTGGGTGGAGGGGGCATGGATGGAGGGGGTCGAGATACTAAAAACTGACCAACTGAACATCTGGACAGCCCCTCCCCCCATGGTCTTTAATGCCCTACATCTTCAGGAACGGTGATTGTAAAGTCTTCTGTGGGCCTTAGACGGCAGGGGGACTCTTTGGCACATGGCTTTCCAGCTTGGTGACCCAGGCTCAGTGACTAGTCAGCAGTCACACCTTCCTTGCTCAGGACCAAGTCCTCAGAGAATCTCAACAGTGGGAGAGGGTGGTGCTAGAGGAGCCCCATGAGCCCCCTGCGGGTAAACCGGGTTAGCCCAGCGTTCTGGAAGCAGGAGGCAGGACCGGGAGCCCTGGAGATAGATTCCCGGGTCACCTGATGCCTGTCTAAGTCCTCAACAGCATCGCTCAGACTCTGGACACCTGCCCGAGGACGGTGCGTGAGGCCGTTTCTGGGCCTTGGTTTCCCCAGGGGGCACAAATGGGCTCCTGCTGATCCTGTTCAGAGTGACACCCTTTGGGCTGTGGCCGCTGGACCTTGTTGCCTTTCAGCCCCAGCTCCCAGCACATCTGAAGGGGCTGTGGCGTGAGGGACCCCTGACCCAGCCCGAGGGTGAGGATGCTTCCTGGAGGAGGGAGACAGAGGCAGGGCAGGGGGACCATTGTCCATCTCCGGGTCAGCTGGGTGGGGCTGAGGCCTGGGATTCTGTCCCTGGTGTATGAGGGGGCGATGCTGGAGATGCGGGAGGTGCTGGGTTCTAAGGCTGTGAGCAGCTAGGCTGAGTCATGATTTGTGTATGTGTGAGGGGGTCTTCAAATACTTCCCCTTAGCAGGGGTCAGAATTCTAAAATATCCCCCGAAATATATTCCTCAGGGCTCAGGTGAGGTCTTCTTTAGCTGCTCCTTCGGGGGGCTTACTACCAGAAAGAGAAGCTGAAAGTTGAGTAGTCAGTAACACTCTAGTGAAAGTTAGCCTGCCAACTAATATTCCTGGAAATTGGGAATCCAGGGACAAGTGTCTGAGCCCGAGTCTCTCGGGCAGGTGCCTCCAAACACAGAGGGTGTGGGCGTGCAGAAGCTGAGCCCCCCTCCCTTCCCTCTCCTTTCTTCCTACCTGATCCACATGTGGCCCCCTCTGGCAGGAGTCTTGGTGGTGGGACACCCCGCTGGAAGAGAAATAGCTTCCCTCTGCCTGTCCCCCGCCGCATCCCTGAGCTCTGGGAGGCTGCAGCCCGTGCCCCGATGCAGAGCCCAGGGCTGGGCTAGGCCAACCAGACCATCCAAGGCCGGTGGACTCAGGAGCCCCAGGTCATTCTGGGACTCCCCTGCAGGTGTTAAAGTGGGGAGGGTGGGGACCTTCTGCTTTCAATGCAACCCACGAATCCACTTGTTTCCTAGGCTGCTTGCACCTGACCCATCTGTGAAATGAGTGCAGTAAGACTCGCCTGACACATGTTGGCTCCTGTGGGGGGCTGCCTCCCCTAAGGCTGGCTCTGAGAGTTCCCTGTGCCCACCCAGGCAGCTTGCGGTCTGTGAGGCTCTGCAGGTGGGACAGGGCCTCTGCCCCTTCTCCGCTCCTCCTCACGCCTGTCCTGGGCATCCAGGGTGAGGCATGTCCCAGCCCTCCATCCCACCTGCAGCTCCTGGGTGGGCGGGTGGTCTGGGCAGCACTGGCATTGGGCAGTCGGTACCCGGGCGCGGGAGGGCCCGGGTGCGGGAGGCGGCCACCAGGTCGGGCCAGGCCGGCTCCGGCGGACGCTGAATGGGCACTCTGTCCTGCAGCCACGGCTGTCATCTGCCGCAGGGATTCGGTTTCCTGGAAGCTGGTGTGGCTGCAGGTGGATTCCGCGCGGCCCGGTGACCGCGAGGCTCAGAGCCCGGGTGCCTCCGAGCCAGGCGGCGGCCGCTGGGGGTGGGAACACTGAGGCCTTCTCCCGGGGGAGCAGGGCTGAGCCTGCCGGGAAAGCAATCTGCCTGCGCCCTCGGGCCTTGCGGGCTTGCTGGCAGGGAGAGGGGCGGCCGGGGCAGTGGTGCCAGGCCTTGGCAGGGCTTGTGGGAGGCTGGGCCAGCCGGACACCGGGTAACCGAAGCTGCCTGGACACACGCGGGGTTTTGTGGAGCATTTTCGGGGCATGGCTCTGCCTGCCTCCCCCTGGGGCTGGTGGCAGGATGGAGACAGGCAGGGAAGGAGGAGATGAGTGTGTCTGTGGGCGCCGCGGTGGGGAGGTGCTGGGTCAGACTGCCCACTGCCTCTTGTCTCCATGCAGCTTGGGTTCTGCGGGAGGTGAGGGTGGGGGCTGGCCCGCCCTGCTCCCTTTGGGGGGACAGAGGTGCTCCAGGGCGTAAGTAGGCCCGGAGGTTCAGGCTGGTTGAGGAAGGAGCTTGGGGCCATGCGTGCCAGCTCGCCGTGTGCCCATCCTCCAAGGGCCTCCCTTGCACAAGGCACGCTTTGGGGAGTGTTTCCTGTTGCTGAATCTTTGGTTCACAGATTCATTCATTCTGCCCACAGCCAGCCTCCTGCGGGTGCCCACCTGGCTGCCTGGGGCCAGACCCTGGGTCAGAGGTGGCTGGCTCGGCCTCGAAACCCGAGAGGAGGGGTCCTCTGAGCTGCAGCCTCCTCTGTGTGCCTGAAGGGTCTTTCTGGAGCGTCTGGGGTGCTCTGTTCTGTGGGGTGGCGAGGAACAGAGTCAGGGCCTGGAGAATGGTTTTGGCCCCAGGGGTGTGTGAGTCTTGGTGTCTCCAGTTCAGCCCACAGCGGTCACATCCCGGAAGCAAGTGAGTGTCCACATGTAGGGGGTGCTGAGCATGGCTGCAGCAGATGGAGGGAGAGGCCGTGCTGAAGCCCCAAGAACCGAGAGGCGCTTCCAGACCCGGGGAGCAGGACCAGCAGCAGAACAGCCTGGACGGTGCTGCTGCCCACGCGCCCAAGGAGCCCATGCGCCCGAGGACCCCGTGCGCCCGAGGACCCTGTGTGCCTGAGAAACCTGTGTGTGAGGGACCCCTGTGTCGTGAGGGGCCCGTGTGCCCATGGAGCCCACGTGCTCAAGGAGCCTGTGGCACTCAAACGCGTGAATTTGCACCTGACTTGGAGTCAGGCTCCTGCTGAGCTGGAGAGGTGCGCGCTGGCTCCTTCACCTCTCAGGAGGGACCTGCCCTTTTCCAGTCTATGGACGGGGGGTGTTTGAAAACACACAATGAGGATGTTTTCAGGTCTGTACCTTAGGAAGAAGTCAAAGGAGGAAGCCTGGGGGACCTCTGGGGACAGTGGGCCTGCGGCACTGGAGGAGAGCATTCAGTAGGTGCCTACTGCATGCGCCTCACTGTCTCGCTCACAGCAAGCCTGATGCGTGGGGGGCCCAGGTGCAGGCCTGTGTTTCGAGGCCCCCCCATCACCCCCCCGCCTCAGTTTCCTCCCTGTTGGTGGCGGTTCTCAGCGGCTGTGTCACTGAGGCTTTGGAGGGGCCGTCCAGGGGGCTCCCTGGGGTGCTGGGGAGGGAGCCTTCCTTCTGCCGGCCGGCCTTGAATGGGACAGCACTGGTTCACCCCGGGCCCTGCAGGATGAGAGAGACGCCCAGGAGGAGACCGGAGGACTTAGGGTCAGAAACAGAGTCGAGAGCAAGGCAGGAGCCCTTCAGGCCTTGCCCCCGGGCTGGCCAGGCGAGCGGAAGGCCCGCTGAGTGTCAGCCGCTGGCCCTTCCCCCACAAGTCCTTTAGACGAGGCCTTGTGGATGCCAGAAGGGACTTGATAAGACCCTTGACGTCACCCACCATCCTGACAACCTGATATCCGGACACCACCCGCCATCCTGACAACCCTCTCTTTAGAAGGTGTCTGCCTTGAGGGGTCTCCCACCCTCGCTGGATGGCCCCCAGCGCACCAGCAGTCAGGGCCCCTCACCTCCACCCGCGAGTGTGGGGCCTTGACCCGCACGAGCCTCCTCTCCTGAGCCCGGCCGATCCATCTCTGCTCTGTCACTTCCATTGTCCTTGGCAGAGGGGCTGTGGCCCCGCCTCCTGGGTCGCGGGCTGAGGGCGCCGGTGGGGGAGCCGGCTCCCTGTGTGCATGCCCCCAGGCCCCTCTGGCAGGTTCTCTGGCCCTGGTTGGGGGGTGCACTGAGGTGGAGCTGAGTCTGCTCCACGGGTGTCCCATGAGTGGCTGTGAGAAGCTTCTGACTGCAGGGTGTCTCGGCCTTGCAGAAGGGGCTGACCGTCCCTGTGGATCCTGGGCCACTGATCCGGGACAGCTGGATGGGGATATGGGCCTCTCCCCGTCGGGTGACCTGAGCGGGCCTGTCAAGTGGAAGGTCGGGCAGGGGCCCGCTCAGTGTGGGTTTGGAGAGACGTCTTTGTCAGCAGCGGTTGTGAGTGTGTTGTGTGCTGCAGTTATGTGTAAAGTTGTCTTGCTGGGCTAGAGACAACAGCTCCCGTGCACACCTCTCCCTGACCTCAGTGAGCTCCGTCATCAGTGTCCGGGTGTGAGGCTCCTGGGGCTTTCGTCCTGTTTTCTCTTAGGCTTTGCGCCCTGCTGGCAGCTTTGAGAAGGTGGGGCTGCAAAGATGATCTGAAGCTCAGAGAGCTTGGGGGCCCTGCCCAGGACGCACAGCCAGCCCGCATCTTGGCACTCAGTGGCTGAGTCAGGATGGGAACGTGCTTGCATTGTGTGCGTGTCCGTGTGTAAAAGGAGTAGGCAGTGGGGAGGAATAAAGCTAAGAAGAAACAACCAAAAGGAATTCAATGAGGTTTGGTAGATTGAATCAGTAGTTAGGCTTGTGACTGAGTCTCTCGAAGACCCAAAGAGAATTTGGGATCTTCCTTCATGGCAGGTGCAGTGGCAGCCTTCCTGGAGCCAGTGGGCATGTCCCGATGGACCCACTGCATCTGGATACGTTGGACAGGCACAGTGATTCCTGGCTCTTTGGCCCAGGTGGGCCAGCAGAGGAGCTCTGTCCATACTGCCTGGGAATCCTCTGCTAGCTGTTTATTCCTCCCCACTGCCCACTAGCTACAGTTCTTGGATCCGGCATCTCTGGCCTCACCATCCAGTCTGAGAAGGCCGTCTCTTTGTTTTAGCCAGCCCATTCCTCCCTGCTCTCTGACTTACTGGCTCACCCCCCCAAAATTCTCTGCCACCGGCAGTCTTGTTCTTCTCTGAGGCTTTTTCTGATGCAAATTCACAAAACCAGGAGCTGTGTTGGGCTGGCCCTGCTGTGGGCCTCAGTTTCCCCATTTGCACTGGGGGATGGGGGTGGGGAGGACTCATGTGCCCTGAGGCCTATCTACTCTGGGCACCTCTCTCCCCCTGTCACAATCAGTGTGCCCCCCGAGCACCTCGTCCCCCTGCCCCCGTGTGCTCTGCCCCCTCCAGCTCCCGGGGGCCGCAGGCTGGGCAGGAAGGCTAGGCTGCCGCCTGACTGATCCGGGCAGCCTGCGCCTCCCGCTTTGATGTTGCTCAGAAAGAGCACAGGCTTCCTTCAGGCTGGAAACCTGGGGAGAGTCTGCGAGCAGCGTGTGGAGGGGGCTGGGTGGGAGAGGGGCAGGGGTTACTGCTTCTTCCCAGTGACACGGTTTCAACTCAGGCTCGACACCCCGCACTGTGAGCCCGGGGTCCACACCCAGAGGCAGGAGGAGTGGGTGTGCCAGGCCCCCAGTGGGCGCCTGTCCTGGGCTGGCTCTGGGCCTGGTCAGTCTGCGGGGTCAGTGCCCAGAGGTGGGGGGGGGAGGGGCGGGGCTGGTGTGGCTCCGGGTGCCACAGAGGTGGGACGAAGCCCCGGGCCGGGGGCTGAACAGCGAGTGCGGGGACGACAGGGGTCTGAGCTTTCTCTGACGTCCGCCCTGTCTGCCCAGAGCAGGGTGTTCCCCCTCCCCCATCATCCATCTCGCTAAGGTGCCTGGGTGCTGGGGGCAGGGGTGGGCTGCAGGGAACCCCAGAGGGACCCACGGAGAGATAAGGGCCTGGGGCTCAGAGTGGACCCCTCCCTCCTGTCACCCAGCTGGCACCTGAGGTCTGGGCAGCGAAGGGCTGGCGTCCTGGCCTCAGAGGCCTTGGGCTGGGGCATAACTGGCAGGGCCCCCCAGCTTCAGAGAACTCCCTTCCTCAGGCCAATGTCCCCCATCAGACCCTTCCTCAGGCAATGTCCCTGATCAGACCCTTCCTTAGGCCAATGTCCCCGATCAGACCCTTCCTCAGGCCAATGTCCCCCATCAGACCCTTCCTCAGGCAATGTCCCTGATCAGACCCTTCCTCAGGCCAATGTCCCCCATCAGACCCTTCCTCAGGCCAGTATCCCCGATCAGAGTGAAGAGCCACTGTGCCCCGCTCCAGCCCCCTCACCCCCCAGGCCTGGCCTGCTGGAGCCAGAGCAGGTGAAGACGCAGCAGCTGGCCGGCAGAGTCAGAGGTCGCCTGCTCCTGGGCCCTGGGGCTGCCCGCCCGGGAGGCCCTCTGCCTGCTCGCTGGGGTTCTGCCGCACGGTGAGGTCGGAAGGGGCCTGGGTGGGGGCGGGCAGCTTCCAGAGGGCCCGGCCTCTGGCCCCCGGCTCTCAGAGGTCAATGGGAGCTGAACTGTTTGTCCAGGCCCGACTGCTCTGAGCACGCTCCAGGCCTGGCTGCCCCGCTGACCCGTGCCGGGCCTGGTCTTCCCAGCCCCCCAGGCCCCGGGGCCACAGTGATGGGGCCACAGCCCAGAGGGGAGCTGCTGGGGCTAGGAATGGTGAGACAGACCCCCTTTCAGAGCCCCAGTGAGCCCTGGGGTCCGGGGCCCTGAGGGCTGTCCTGGGGATAGGTTTCCGGGGATCTAGGAAGGGCCTCCCATGCTGGGGCCTGGCTTCGTGTTCGGAGGGGGGTGTCTGGCCTCGCAGGTGACGCAGCGGGGCCCCACGGGGTGAACGGTGGCTCAGGGCCGTGTGCGGGGCCGTCCCGGGAGCCTGGCCCACGTTTGCCCTTTGCCAGCCCACCCCACCCCACCCCAGCTGTCTGGCCCCTAGGCAGACTGCACCCCGAGCCTCTTTCAGGGCCTGGTGGCCAGCCCCTCTCCCCAAGCTCCCGTCACACGGCACTGCCTGTGTCCACCAGTCTGGGCGTGTCTCCAGCGCCTGTAGCCTCCTTCCAAACTCAAATTTTAAAAAATGTATTTCTTTTTAACCAGGGGACGACTGCTTCACAACGCTGTCTGGTCTCTGCCGCACGGCGACACGGGCTGGCCACAGGCATACGTGTGTCCCCTCCCTCCGCCGCCTCCGTCCCCCCCCTCCAGGTCGTCCCGGAGCGCCGGGCTCGAGCCCCGGCCTCACGCGCGGCGGTGTGCACGTCTCCCGCCTGCTCCGTCCACGTGTCCCGCCCTCGCGTCCGCTGGGCCCACAGTCTGCCCTCTACATCTGCATCTCCGCCGCTGCCCTGAGAAGGCTTCATCAGCACCATCTTTCTGGACTCCACGTACCCGCGTTGATATACGATAGTTGTTTTCCTCTCCTGGCTTACTTCACTCTGTATAACAGGCTCTCGGTTCATCCACCTCATTAGAACCGACTCCAGTGTGTTCATCTTTACGGCTAATATCCCATCGTGCGTATGTACCACAGCTTCTTTGTCCGTCCATCTGCCGATGGGCATCCGGGTTGCTTCCCTGTCCTAGCTGTTGTCAGTGGCGCTGCAGTGAACACTGGGGTACATGTGTCTTTTTCAGTTATGGTTTCCTCAGGGTATATGCCCCGTAGTGGGACTGCTGGGTCATACGGTAGTTTTATCCCTACTCGTTAAGGAATCTCCATACTGTTCTCCATAGTGGCTGTACCAGTTTACATTCCTGCCAACAATGCAAGAGAGTTCCCTTTCTCCACACGCTCTCCAGCATTTACTGTTTACAGATTTTTTGGCCTGGTGTGAAGTGCTATGTCTTCATAGGTTTGATTTTCATTCCTCTCATAATGAGCGATGCTGAGCCCCTTTTTGCGTGTTTATCAGCCATCTGTATGTCTTCTTTGGAGAAATGTCTGTTTAGGTCTTCTGCTCACTTTTTGACTGGGTTGTTTGTTTTTCTGGTATTGAGCTGCATGAGCTGCTTGTGTGTTTTGGAGATTAATCCTTTGTCAGTTGTTTCATTTGCTATTATTTTCTCCCATTCTGAGGGTTTCTTTTCACCTTGTTTATAGTTTCCTTTTTCTGTGCAAAACTTTAAAGTTTAATGAGGTCCCACTTGTTAGTTTTGTTTTTATTTCCATTATTTTAGGAGGTGGGTCATGGAGGATCTTGCTGTGATTTTATGTCAAGGAGTGTACTGCCTGTTTTCCTCTAAGAGCTTTACAGTCTCTGGCCTCACATCTTGAGTTTATTTCTGCTTGCGGTGTGAGGAGGTGTTCTAGTTTCATTCTTTTACATGTAGCTGTCCAGTTTCAAGCTCCACTTTTACCCCTTAATTTAACTGGCACTTCTCGAGTGCCTGGTGGGCCAGGCACACAGGCCCTATGCCAGGTGCTCCTGGGCTCTGGCTCCCCTGGGGGCCTCGAAGTCCCCGCACACAGCCTTTTCCAGGGCAGGCTGGAGGGCACAGCGCCCGACCCTGCCCAGTGGGGGGCTGCCTGCAAAAAAACGGTCCTGAGTGGGGAGGGAGCTGTGGCTGCTGGCGGCTCAGGGCTCCGCTAAGGGGCAGGACCCAGCTGTCAGATGGGGGGTCAGCCTGGGTGGAGACCACACGGCTGAGAGGGGAAGGCCTGGGCAGTGGGGGCCAGAGCTGCCAAGGCCGCAGGACAGCGGGGTATGGACGGCTTGCCCTGGGTCAGTGGGGGACCTGGCAGGTGAGGCTGGAGGGGTACATGAGCCGGGCACTGGGGCTGTAATGAGGAGGTAGGCCCCAGAAGCAGGCACCTCTGGGACCAGTTGTCTTTAGTAAGCACCTACTGTGTGCATGACCCAGTCCTAGGCCTCACACGTTATTGTCATCAGCCCTTCCCCCACGCCCCTTTGAGAGGCACTCTGTTCCCATTGCCCCGGCTGGGGAGGGGCAAGCGGTCGGGCTGGCCCCCACCCAAGACTGGGAGGGCCTCTGGGGGCAGACGCTGGCCTCAGAGACTGGCCCTCCAGGTGCCACCCCTCCGCCCTGCTCCAGGGGGCACTGGTGGGGGAAGGGCATGGGCAGAGGACGTGGGCGTCCCAGGAAGCGGGCCGAGGCAGCCCCCCGGGCCCCCACACCTCGTCCCTCCAGCAGATGCTCCCAGCACCCATCGGGCACCTAAGACCCCAACAAGGAAGCCCAACTGGGAGACAAAGGCCGGACGCGGGGGACAAATGCTCACGGACATTGTCAGCAGGAGCGGCCGGGCAGCCGGGCGAGGCCCACAAAGGGGCGGGGGCGGGGCTGGGAAGGGGCCTGGGCTGCACATGCCACCGTTGCCCGGGCGACGGCCCTCTCCGGGAGAGGTCCGCCGGGCCATTGTCCGGGGCACACAGGACGTGTCATCCACCAGATGGCCGTGTGCTGTGTGAGTCAGTTATCGGGGGCCGAGTGAAGGAATGCAGCCACACGGCCGGCTGGGGCGCCATCTGCTCCCTCAGACTGCGGGCACAGGCGGGCACCGAGTGCCGGCCGGCCGGCCCAGCCTCCGCCGCGGCTTTAATTAGCTAATTCCATAATTGGGCTTTATTTCAGGTAAATTGCATTTCACACCCGAGAGGGCTGCAATGGCCCGTCCAGGAGTGAAGCACTTGGGCACTTTGTGTGCAGTCGATAATACGCCAAACAAAGCCGGGCTGGGTGCAGGGGCCGCGCCCGGCCCAGATGGGCGGCCCGTACGAGTGCCCCTCGGGCTGGGGGCCGTGCCCGGCGGCGGGCGGGGCGGGGGCTCCGTGGAGGGCCTGCTCTCCCGCCAGCCGCCTCCTGGGGTTTCCACAAATATTTACTCAACAAGGAAACAACAGCTTTTGCCTTTCCAGTAATTGTTGCTCTTGCCCCTCCCCCCAGGGGCGAGGGGTGGGGAGGCCCCGGCCTTCACGGCCCCTTCTCCCCTCCCCCGAGCCGGCCAGTGCCCGGCGGGCTAGACAGTTCCTCCAGTAGGAGCCAGGGCTGGACTCTGGGGAGCCCCAGGGCTCTGCAAAGTGGGACCCAGACCCCTCCTCTCCCAACGGGCCCCAGCTGCCATTCGGCGAGGACCAGCAGTTCAGCATTCACCTGGGCACCTGCCTCCAGGGCTGTCGGCCATGAGGGCAGTTGGGGAGGGCTCCAGGCAGGCGCAGGGTGAAGGGAGTGGGCCCCGGAGGAGTGAGGGGCCCAGACGTGGGCAGCAGTGGGAGGTGGGCAGGCGTCCCGGAATTAGGAATTAAGCCTCAAGGCCTGAGAAGTGTTTGTGGGGTACATGCCCTGAAAACAGGGTGCCCAAGCTGCTTGTCGGGGGGCCATGACCCCACCTGATCACCACTTCCCCCTTGAAGCGTCACAAGCCTGGGGAGGGGGATGGGTCTCATGAGGCACTATCAGGGAAAGCTTCCTGCAGGAGTGGGCTTTGAGCCTGGCTGGAGACCAAGGGAATGGTTTTAACTGATGGAGAGGGGATGGGAGACTCTCCCAGAAAAGGCTCCCGCAGGAGCAAAGCTCAGACGGTGGGCTGGGGTCTGACCTGGGTTGGGGTGGGCAGGAGCAGCCTGGCCTCAAGGTGCTCCTGGGTCCCAGAACCCCCAGGCTAGTGGGTTGGGGCTTCCAGCCCCCTCCTCTCACCGAGGTGGGCGCCGATAGGGTGAGGAGTGCTGGGGTATTGAGGGGTGGGTGACAGCTCTGTGGGGGGATAGGTGGTCCCAAAGATGGGTGCTTGCTCCCCCAGGAGTGGAGGCGAGAACAGGGCAGGTTAAATTTTGTGATTCCACATTTATTAGGAAAAACCTGAATAATTAAGAATCAAAATCACACCGTGAAATTCATTAAAGCACAGATTCCAAATCACCACAGATTATTCTGATTTGGTGGGGCGGAGCGCCCGGGAGGACGCTTGTCTTGTTAGAGATGGTGATGCCCGTCTGCTCCCCTGCGGTCGGGGGTGGGGTGACCGTCTGTCCAGCTGCTCGGACCAGGAGGGACCTGGAGGCAGGGCACGCATGTGGAGGCGGCTCGGGGCCCCTTCTCTTTTCTCCGGAATGGGTAGGAGAAGCTGCCAGTCCAGAGTGGGGAGCCTGAGCACCCCTATTCTGCTGCTGGACAGAGTGAAGAGCTCTGGGCAGTGGTGGGCCTGTCCCTCCCATTGGAAGCTGTGGCCTCAGGAGCCGCTCCCCAGCTCCTGCCGGGGTCAGCATCTCTGGGGTGTCAGGGAGCCAGGCCCACTCCGGGGTCCCGGGACGGGCTCTCAGGCCACGATCGAGCCTCGACTGTGGGCCTCCTTTGTTTGGCTGGGCTGGGCCTGCCCTGCCCTGCCTGCCTTCTCTACGAGTCCCCCTGGGTCCTGGATCTGAGACTGGGGAAGGGTCTTCACAGACCCTGTCCAGGCTGTCCCCCGTCTCCCCGCAGGCAGCCCCTGGGGCCGGCACACAGCCCTGCTGCCTCCTGGCCGTACGTGGGACAGACCGCCGGCCTTGCCCTGAGTGTCACACCAGCGATGTGGGCCCCCTGGTCTCAGAGCCGAGAGCTGCCCCCCCCGACACCCAGCCGAAGTCTAGTACCTGCCGGCTGGGAAGGGGCAGTCTCGGCGAGCCCCCCAGTCCAGGCCAGGGAGCCGCGCGACCCACTGGGTGTCAGGGGCCTGGTGGAG
This sequence comes from Bos indicus, assembly GCF_029378745.1. Taxonomy (NCBI): domain Eukaryota; kingdom Metazoa; phylum Chordata; class Mammalia; order Artiodactyla; family Bovidae; genus Bos; species Bos indicus. The sequence goes on from NC_091788.1 coordinate 49,266,928, forward strand.
CGGGACCGCGCCCTCCGGCCTTTGAGAGGTGGCCGAGGCCCGGTGGAGCCGTGCTGGATGGGGGACGGGCCTCCCGCAGGCCTCCCCTCTCAGGGGCCCTGTGCCCCCATCACGAGCCCTCGTCGGGCCCCCCATGGGGCACGGTCAGCTGTTCGTAGGTGGGCAGCGCGTTGCTGGGCAGGAAGAGCTCGGGGTTGATGGAGCCGCCGCTTGAAGGCTGGACGGCCTGGGCCCCTGCTGTGCTGGGGGGCCGGCCCGCAGGGGGGCCTCCGTTCTGCAGTGCGAGCAGCTGGTGCAGCATGTCTGTGATGAGCACCAGCCTCTGGTCCAACTGAGTTACCTGTGGGGACAGGAGCAGAGGTGAACCGGCGGCGGGGCAGCGGCGGGGCGGCCTCGGGTCGGGGCTCCCTGAGGGTGGGCGGGGCGGCCTGTTTATGGAACACGCACGTGTGTGTCTGTGGCGTCTGTGGCCCCTGTGCGTGTCTGTGTGTGTGCACACGCGTGCCCTGAGGAGTCTTGCTCAGCAGCCCTCGCCTGAGACTGGGGTTGAGTGGCTATCTCTGCCGAAGGGCTCCCGGTCACAGGGCGGGGCTCCTCCTCGACCCACTCCCCTCCACGCCCCCAACAGGGCTCGTGCCCCAGGCTGTCCCGTCGTCCCAGCCCTGTTCCCGACTCACTAGAGGACTCACTAGTCCCTGGAAAACCCAGACCCTGTCCATGCCAATGCCCAAGGGTCAGCCAGGGCCACATCCCCACCACACTTCTACCAAAGCCTTTCCTGCATTGAACACAGGGTTGCCCAGCCCACAAGGTGGAGTTGCCCATGAAACTGGAGGGCAGCTGGAGGCAGGATGGACCTGGGGCCACAGGTGCTTAGCAGGTGTGGCTGATGGCCAGAGGGGGACGGGGCTGATGTGAGCCCGGCGGGAAGAGGAGGCCAGGGCCCTCCAAGCAGGGGTGGGGAACAGAACATGACCCCAAGTGGGCCAGACTGTGGGGGGAGGCACGGCTGTCCCCGGGGCCTGTAGCACCCTTGGGAGCTGTTCCGCTGTGGGCTCCGTCAGAAAATAATATCCACTCTGGGGACCTGGAACCCTGGGGAGCCTTGGAATGGCAGAGCAGGGAGAAGAGGCAGCTGGATGGTCAGGGATAAGGGCCAGGCCCCAGGAGCACTGAGCTGCCCCGTGGGAGAGCATGTCTGGGGGTGAGAGCCCCATGGCGGCTCGGCCAAGGCTCAGCGCGGGGCCGAGCACAGGCAGGCGGAGCTGGCTGGGGCCGGCCGTCCACCCGGACACACGCGGGATTCGAGATATAGGCAGTGTGTGCCATCGCGGCCAGACTCCCGGGCACCCATCTGGGCCCACTGCCCTCCATAGTCTCCCCACCGCGGGGCCGCATGGAGCTGGGTGCCGGCCAAGCGGGTTGGCCCTGGGAAGACAGTAGGGTGAGGAGGCCGTGGACCCTGTGTAGCCAGGTCCCAGGGGGCCCAGGTCAGGCTTCCCGGGGCTGGGGGCAGGCCATAGCCTCCCTCCTGTGGGGGACACTGAGTCAGGGGGAGGAGTGGGGCTGGCTGGGCGGGGATGAGAAGACAGGTCTCTCCCGGGGCCCCAGGAGAAGGGTCTCATTTGGGGTCTCTGGTTGGGACCGCTGCAGCCCCCACCCCCAGGTTCCTTGTTGGGAAGACCTGTGTGCCGTGGAAGGGTGGTTCATGAGGACGAAAGCAGACACTCCTGGGAGGGGGCCCAAGCTGGGCTTAGAAGAAGCAAGTGCTCCTGGGAGAGGGGCCAGAGGGGCCTATGGCGGGGACTTGCCCATCATCACCTCCAAACCCTGCCCTTCTCACTGGCCCAAGATTGCTGGGCCCTGCTGCCGGCAGGACTGGACCCCCAGTCCCAAAGCCGCCCTGGGAGATCCGTCAGGAGGACCCTGGGTGCTCAGTAGCCTTGAACGAGCCTTGCACACGGCTGGTCCGGGCAAGACTTCATGTTGCTTCACTGCGCGGGCCCCAGCTTGGGTATTGATTGGTTTGGCCTCAATTAAAGCCCCAAATACATGACGGAAGAAAATCTGTGGTTTCATACATTTTCACTTTACGGCGCTTGAACATCAAAAGTGCCCAGAAAGGCAAGTGGGTCTGGAAGCCTCCGTGGGGGTGTTCTCGGGAAAAGAGGAAATGGAAGGAGGGCTGGGATTCAGGAAGGGGTGGGGTCCTGGGCCTGGCTGGAGAAGGGGCCCGTCCCAGGGGCTGTCAGCGCGGGCGAGCTCGCCCTTGAGGTCTCCCGGGGCCCTTCTTGCTGCCCTTGGCCCTCGGGTGCCAAGCCCACCTCGGCCCCTTGGGCTGCTGCTCACGTCAGGGGGGTTTCGAGGGGCTTACTGGCATCTCGGTTCCACTAGGCAGACTGCTGGGGACTTGGGGGAGCTGGGATCTGGGTCAGAATCCCAGAGTCAGCCCAAAGCCTGGGCCTCCCTCCTTCTCATACAGGAGAGGAGTGGGTCTGGGGAGGAGTGTGAATTGTCACAGCCGGTGTGATGGGAGAGACAGTGGGGAAGTGGGGAAGCGGGGAAGCTGGCCGACACACCCAGACCCTGCCAGACCCTCCCGGCCATCACGCCATCCCCCTGGTTCTCCAGCCACCCTCTGGGCGCCCCTGCAGGGTCCTCTGGACACAGATCCTCTCCTTCACTCGCCGCTTCCAGCTTCAGGCTGTGGTGAGCAGCAGGTGGGCCGGATCCCCCGCCCTGAGCCAGGCCCCCTCCGAAGGCTCCATGGGTGAGCCCGTACCACCCGGGCCTGCCTGCTGCTCGCCGCTGGCCCCCTGAGCCCACCCCGCCCTGCCTGCCCTGCACAGTGGCCGATGCCCCGGCCCCGCCGTGTGGGGTGAGCCTGGCCAGGCGGGTCTGGGGGCCACGTGAGGTGCCGCCCTAAGCCCTGGCTGAAGGGTCTCCTGCCTGGGCCCCAGTTTCTCAGCTGAGAAGTGGGGGATCCTGCTCCCCCCTGGAGGGTTTTCTTAAGGATGGAGCAGGACAGGCGTGTAGGAGCCTGTGCACACGGGTCAGCGAGCAAGCCTCGCTTCTCCAGGCTGAGCGCGTCCCAGGGAGATGGTTCCTGGTCACCTCCCCGCCCCCCTCCACCCCTGGCTCTGAGCAGAGAGCCTGTATCTCACTTCATATTTGATGGCGAGCACTTTCTGAGCAACTTCACTTTGACTTTTCACTTTCATGCATTGGAGAAGGAAATGGCAACCCACTCCAGTGTTCTTGCCTGGAGAATCCCAGGGACGGCGGAGCCTGGTGGGCTGCCGTCTATGGGGTCACACAGAGTCGGACATGACTGAAGCGACTTAGCAGCAGCAGCAGCAGCAGCAGCAGCAGCTGCGAGCACATTGGAAAAGACCCTGATGCTGGCAAAGATGGAGGGCAGGAGGAGGAGCAGGGGGCAGCAGAGGATGAGACGGTCGGATGGCATCACCGACTCCATGGACAGGAGTGTGAGCAAGCTCCGGGAGATAGCAGAGGACAGGGAAGCCCATCGGGCTGCAGTCCACGGGGTCCCAAAGCATCGGGCACGACTGAGTGACTGAACGACAACTGTGAGAACGTCAGCCGGCTGGAGGGAGCGGCCTGAGCCGGGCCCCTGCTGCAGAGAAGTCACCGGTCCAGGCGGGTGCCCAGGGCAGGCGCCGCCACCTTCAGCGGGAAGGCAGTGCCTACTGTGGGCACAGGGCGGCGTGCCCCAGGAAGCACGGGGGCACATCAGTTTGGGGGATCTTGAGTCTCGTCACTATTTGCAATTTGATAGTGACGAAAAGGGCAAGGCCGACAAAGCGCCCTTGTTCCCTGCCTCAACTCACCAAGTTAATAACCATAAGACGACTCACGGCCCTCGGAAGAGAAAAAGAGCAATTAGAATAACAGCCAGTTCGAAAGCCCCGGGCGGCTGATGATCAAACCCAAGGCGACGGGCTCCCTGTTTGATGTGGTTATGAATTTGTTTTCAAAAGAAAATCTTGAAAAAGAGTCTTTCAAGGGACATTTTGCAGAACCTGCTCGGCCCTGATCCCAGCTCTGGACCCGCCAGTGGTGCCGGCCAAAGATGGGCGGGAGACGGGCCGTGACTGCCTGTGGCTCACGGGGAGGAGCCCCAGGCCCTGGGGGCAGCTTGGGGGGCCAGGGTCCCTTTGGGGCCATCTGAAGGCGGGGTGGGGCTCCTCTCGGGACAGCCCAGGACCCTCTGCGGGGTCACGGGACACAAGTCCTCTGGGCGCTCCCTTTGTCTGCACCCTCTCCTGGACCGACGGTCACGGAGCCGTTCTCAGGGGGCGATGCTCAACACCAGGCATTGAGCTGGACACATCCAGCTGGGCTGCAGAGAGCTGGGGATTCCAGGTAGGTAAGGAGGCGCGGGGGAGCCTGAAGCCTGGTGAGCCCTGCCCAAGCACAGGGATGGGCCTGCGGACACGGCCGTGATGCTCAGGCCCACTCCATCTTCCGGCAGGCCTCCCGCCATGGCTCTAAGCCCCCTCTCCCCACCCCCTCCACAGACCGCAGGGAGGTTGGGAGCAAAAAGCCGGGGGCAGGGGCACAGAGGGGCTGCCGCCGGCCTGGCTGCCTTCCCCCTTGCGCCCTGGCCGCAGGCCTGCACGGCCCAGCACTGCCCAGCTCACAAGCCGCTGCTCCCAGCTGCCCCTGAGCCCACAGGCAGGTGACCCGGCGGAGGCCCCGAGGCCTTGAACTTCTGGGCGTGGTTGAGGGGCCCGGTTGTGCCCACCCAACAGTGGGGCAGGTCTGGAGACCCACGGCAGGGGTGCTGAGCCCGCCAAGTGGGGGACTGTCCAGCCAGGAAGGGAGCCCCAGGCTGGCGGGCTCAGAGCAGAAGCCCACCTACCTGCTCTGCGCAGGGCTAGAGTCACACCTCCAGGTCCCCTGGGTGGGCAGCTCCCCCCTGCTGCCCCTCGCATGCATACAGTTAGTGAGAAGCCCCCAGCACGGGGCAGGACGCAGGGCAGGACTCGGGGTGTGTCGAGTGCTGCTTGGCGGACGAGGGGCCCGCGCTTGCCCCTACTAAAGAGTCTGGCCGCAGCCTCGGACGTCGGGCCCCACTGGACACGGGAAGGACTCAGTCTGAGAGGGCGACCCTGCCCCTCTGGGCCTAGCGGCTGCAGAGTGAGTTTCAGGCGGTGGTCCCAGGCCCATCCCCCACCCCCCGCCCGGGACTCCTGGGTTCTCTGTCCCCATAGAATGCCCTTTCTCCCCCCGCCCCGACCCTGGCCCTCATTCTGCAGCCTGGTGAGGGAGGGGAGTAGGTGTCCCTGTGACCTACAACCTTTGCCCCCGTGCCCTTCGGTGCATGCAGGTAACGCTGAGCACCGATGTCAAGGGCAGGGGGTGTCACTGAGAGAGAGCAGCAAGGAGAGGGGCACCGGCTGCAGCCCTGGTGTCCTCTGGCCCTTCCCCACTGACCAGGACGGGAGGTCACCCTGCTGTGACCACCGTGGTCTGCTGACCCCTGAGCCTGGGTGCACAGGCTCAGGCCAGGGACACACCCAGGACCCGCACGCGCGGCCCTACGGGGCCTCAGGCCTGAACACAGACCGTGAAACCACGGCTTCCCTGCCCTTCTGCTGAGGCCCCTGCCTCTCAGCACCCACCCTGTCCCTTCCATTCTCATCTCAGCACCCACAGCTCCACAGCTCCCAGCCCAGGCCAGAGTGCCGATTTTATATGCTAGGACTATTGCAGTAGCCTGCCAGCCGGCCTCCCCCTGCAATGTGCTTCTACACGGCAGTTCTTCTGAAATACAAACCCGCTCACGTCACATACCCTCCTGAGCTCCCCTCTCACTCCCGGGAGAAGCCTGAGTCCCTCATGTGGCCTCAGACCCGTCTCCCTTTGCTTTCTGGCCTCCAACCCCCAACCCTTCTTTGGGCTTCCCTAGTGGCTCCTGCAAGGCGGGAGACACTGGAGACGTGGGTTTGATCCCTGAGTTGGGAAGATCCCTTGGAGGAGGGCATGGCAACCCAATCCAGTATTCCTGCCTGGAGAATCCCATGGGCAGATGAGCCTGGTGGGCTATAGTCCATGGGGTTGCAAAGAGTCGGGCACGACTGAACGACTTAGCACGCCCTCACGCGTGCACCCACCCTCGTTCCCTCCTCGCTGACTCCAGGCGACTTTACTGGTCCTTAAACACGGTGGCACGTGCCTGTGCCAGGCCTGGCCTTTTCTCCTGCTGCTCGCCCGCCTGCATCAGCCACCCCCACCCTCAGATCTCACCAGAGGCACTGATCTGAGGCCCTCTCCCTCCTCTGCCACGGCCTTCCCCTTGCCCGTACTTCCTCCAAGGCCCTTGGCGTGGGGTTACGTCTGCCCGTCCTCGTCTGTGCCTCCCATTAGAATTAGGCCCCAGGAGCCCTGCTCCTCTGTTGGTCTGGCTGGCACACAGGGGCCCTATTCACACGTGTGGAACAAACACGCTGGAAGCTCCCCGGCCCAGAGCCTGGACCCCAGAGTCCCCAGGAGCCCTCCTACCAAGGAGGAAGGGGGTGGAGGTGCAGGGCACCCACCGCCTGGGCCCAGCTGTCCCCGGAGGTCCCTGCCCAGTGGCAGCCAGACCTGGCCCCAGACCACGCACGGGGCCTGTGGGTCCTGCTCCCGGCGCCGGGCCTCCCCGACTCCTTGGGGCTTGGGAACACCCCTCCCCCATGGCAAGAGCACGGGAATAACGCCCATAAATCACCCTTTCGTTAGAGCCCATGGGGCTGGCTGGTCTCACAGAGCTGGGTATGAGTGGAAATAGATCACAGCGCTTCATAACGTCGTGATTTATGGCAAGAGACGGTGTAATTGTGTTTATGACTTTGTCTTAGTGCTTTAGCTCTTGGAGAAAAGTCAGCCATCGTTCTAGCTGCTGAGGTTTTACTGCCCGTCCCCAGGGCGGCCAGTCGGCCGGCCGAGCTCTTGGTCCGGTGGCACAAGGCGCACCCAGGTGGCCCAGGAGACGGCCTCGGAGCCGGGCCCATGGCAGCCGGGCCGGGCCAGGGTGTGTGCCCTGTGGTCCGTGGGAGGCCCCCACATGCATTCTGGGTGTGTGGGCCCCACGGCAGTGGGGCAGGGTCCTCAGGAGGGCCTGGGCAGTAGACAGGCTCCTGGGCTCATGTTCTGCCTCTGCCTCTTTGGTGGGATGACCTTGACCTTGCCTCCCCGAACTCAGTTTCCTCATCTGTAAAATGGGCATGTTGGTTGAGTCTCCCTCAGGAGGATGTTGTAAGGATTAACTGAATGAACACAAGAAACCGCTGGAAAGGGGGGTTGGCATCCAGCAAACACGGATTAAGTCTCCCGTTGACCATTGTTGTAACTACTGTTAGCAATCTGCATGTGTCCAGCGTGGCCTGAGGGCTGGTTGGCATGTGTGTGCACAGACGTGTGTGCACAGATATGTGTGCACACGAGTGCTCCAACTTTATAAGACCAGGGAGACTGAATGTGCAAGAGTGCCTAGGCCGTCTTCACACAGTTCCTTTGCACAAGACCACCAGATCATTCCCTGAGCTGCCCAAGGGTGCACGTGTATCTGTCTGGACCTCGGGCCCCTGGGCCTTGGCACGTGCCACGGAAGTGAGCACGCTGGCACTAGGCAGTGAAGCTGCTGGGAGGGGGCCGCTCAGAGGGCGAGCTGTGCCGCTCAGCACAGGGACTGCCTGGGGGCCAATCGAACTCTCCTAACTGGGAGACAGGCCTCTGGGACCCGCGGTCACCAACACACCAGCCCTTCTCCTGTTCCCCAGGGTCTTCTGTTCAGGTGGAGTCCAGGCGGGGGTGAGCCTTGGCCAGAAGATGTGGGCGATGGGGCAGCCATTGTGCCCTGACCCCCGGAACGCGTGCCTTGGTTTGGCCTCACACATCAGCCAGGGTGGGCATTTCAGAGGCTGCAGACTGAGGACTGTGTCCCAGCGGGTCCTGCAAACCTCTCACTCTTCTGCCTACAGGGCGGCAGCTGGTCTGAGCCATCACCCGAGTCAGTCACCCCTCAGCCGGGTCCTTGGCACAGCATGGCCAACGACCTGGTCACCCCCAGACCCCTCTGGGGGCCTGTGTGTCCCTGGTTGGCCCTTGCAGACCACCCCTTAGGAGGACAGGCTGCTTCCCTCTGAGAGATGGCTGTGATGGGAGCAAGACCCTTCTGCCTGCCCCACAGACACACACTTGCCTGGGGGCAGCCCCACAGGTGCCTGGGCTCTGCTGGGGATGCCCCAGCAGTGACTCGGTCCAGCTTGACCATTGAGTGGGGTGGACCTTGGGATCTCTATCATAAGCCACGCCCACCTGCCCCGTGCTCACCCACCAGGACAACCTCGCCTGCCCTCCACACCCAGCCCAAGGACCCCCACCTGCCTGCACCCGTCCACGCAGACACCCTCAGCACTGCAGCCCAGCTCTGCGTGCTCCCCGAGGCCACTCCGTCTTCACTGGTGAGCAGGTCTCACAGCACCTTGGCCCAGCAGGTTCCAAAAGGAACTCCGACTCGCCCTGGGCCTGCCCACGTCTCAGAAAGGGGCGCCGACACCACACAGAGAAGCATTGGATCCGCCTGGCGCTCACCCATGCCCGACCTGTTCTCTAGGGCACACGCTCTGAATCCAGCCTCCCGAGCAGCCCCTGCCCAGTCCAGTGGCATCCCCGGCCAGCGCTGTTGTGATCACCTCTACTGGACTTGTCCACCTGCCTCCTGTTCGCTCCAGGCAGCAGCCAGGCTGAGCTGCCTCCCTTCAAAGGACTGCCAGTGTACCCAGAGTGAAATCCAACCTCCTGCCGAAGCCTCTGAGCTCTGCGGCCCCCCCACAGCCCTCCCTGAGCACCCCTACTCTGTCTCTCAGATCCTGAGCACAGCCCCCTTGATCACGCCCCAGGATTTTTGCACTTGCCATTTCCTCTGCCTGAAAAACCGTTCTCCACCACAACATACAACCTCAGCTCAGGTGTTAGGAGCGGGCTTCCTTTCCATCACTGAAACCTCCTGTGGCAGCTAAGACTTGGACGGTCATGTCCCCAGAGGGGACATGTTCCCAGAACCTGGAACATAGTACGGATTAAGTGTTGTTGTGTTCAGTCGCTAAATTGGGTCTGACTCTTTGCTACCCCATGGGCTGCAACATGCCACGCTTCCCTGTCCTGCACCAGCCCCCAGAGATTGCTCAGACTCATGTCCATTGAGTCGGTGATGCCATCCAACCATCTCATCCTCTGTCACTCCCGTCTCTTCCCACCTTCAATCTTTCCCAGCATCAGGGTCTTTTCCAATGAGTCAGCTCTTTGCATCAGGTAGCCAAAGGATTGGAGCTTCAGCTTCAGCATCCATCCTTCCAGTGAATATTCAGGGTTGATTTCCTCCAGGATGGACTAGTTGGATATCCTTTCAGTCCAAGGGACTCTCAAGAGTCTTCTCCGGCACCACAGCTCAAAGGCATTGGTTCATGTGGAATAGAGTTGGTGCTTCACAAATATTTGCTGGATGAATAAAGAGCCCTCTGCCGCCTCCCAGGGCCCCAGGACTGGGGTGGGGGCTGTGCAGGTCCCCCAAGCCCACAGCCTGTTCCCTCCCCAGGGTGGCACTGGCCAGGCCTTTCATCGTCATTGACTCGTAAGGGGTCTTCGTATCATGAGAAAGTTTGTCCTCTGACACGGACATCATGACTGTTTGCCCACAGCGTGCTACTGGTCTCGTGAATCGGTTTATGGCAGTTATGATTATTATTTTTGGTCTGGTCATACAGAAGTTTTATTTAGTTCTTCACTTTTTATGTAGTCAGAGTTATTTATCTTTTTCTTTGTGGCTTCTAGATTTTCTGCATGCTTGGAGTAGCCTTCCCCATTCCTACCTCGAAGCAATTTTTTTTTTCTAGAATTTTTTAGATTTTTACCATTAAATCGTTGAATGGTGTGGGGCTCACTTGAGCTTCGAGACGGGTTTTCAGCGATCGGCCTGTCAATCTTCCCTGAAGCCTGCAGTTCCCTGAAGGATGGAACATTCTTTTTATAGGTGCTTTGCAGCCTGTAGTGAACCGTCTTGATCATGGCAGCCTTACGATGTGTTTTGCTAGCGGGTGGCAGGGCTGTCCTTTGTGGGGGTGAGGACGCTGGGGGCTCTGTCTAGGGCGTCCAGCAGTGGTCGTGGTCAGGGGGACGTGGGCCAGCTCAGCTGGGCAACCTCAGTGACCTCTGCCCTCGGCCCCACAGATCTCGCTCCTCTGTTCAGAACTCTGCGAGACCCGCCGTGGGGTCTGAACAGAGAAGGAAGTCCTGGCCGGGGGTCCAGGCGGTCAGCCCTCCCCGAGGCGGCTCCAGCGGGAGGCCTCCCCTCTGCCCTGCCCCCGCCGCCAGGCTGTCTCCCTGGATTCTCGCGCGGCTCACGCCCTCAGCCCATCCACATTTCTGTTCACGTCTCCCCTCCCCACGAGGCCGCCCTGGGCCCTGAGCTGAATGCTGTGACCTGCCTGCGGGCCTCTGCCCACTCCTTTCCCTCCAGGACGCTCGCTGACATTACTGGTTTCCTTACTCGATGTTCTGTCTCTCCCTGCCCCCTCCTCGCACCGAGGGCGGGAGCCCCGTGGGGGGCTCTGCGTGTACCGTGTTCACCGACGTGCCCCATCCACGCTGCTGGACACGGAGCCACGCCCTCCCTCCCCCCGCAGCTCCGCGGGGCCACGTCTGTGCCCAGAGTCCACAACCACTGCCCTGCGTGGACCCCGGGGAGGAGGTGCCTGCGGCAGCTTGCAGAGTCAGGGGCCCTGGGCCGGGCACACGGCTTCCTGGGCTGCACAGAAGCCTCTTTGCTTGCCCCCACCCCACTGCTGGAAGGGGGCCTGGGTCGTGGGGAGCAGGATACACAGAGGCCAGGAAGCTGCTCATGGCCACGTGGTGGGTGGGCCAGGCAGGGGGCGGCGACTGGCCCTGGACGTGTGTGGCTGGGTCTCCCAGTGGGCTGGCCAGCCCCTAGCTGGGGCCTCAGGGGGGTCCTGCGGGCAGAGGCTAAGCGGGGGCCGCCCGCCCTGCCTGCATCGGGCAGCCCCAGGCTGGCTGGCTGAGCCGCCCTGCTCGGGGCCGGGCGAGCGGGAATGTAGGGCAGGCTGGAAAAAGGCGCTGGAAGCCGAGAGGCCGTGTTTGTGTTGGCGGCGGGCGGAGGCCCCACCTGCATTTGATTCTCCCCCGCCTCCCCCTTCCTCGCTGCCCCTCTGACGAGCCTCGAAGTCCCGGAAGCCAGGGACGCTGGGCAGAACACTTTGTACCAGGAGCCAGTGCGCGCTCGGCTGGCCCAGCCAAACACCAGGCCTGGGCAGGCGGGCGGGCAGGTGGGCAGGGGCCGCCCAGTGTCTCCATCGTCACAGTTCCATCTGCCCCTGGCTGCCCTCTGGGACCCCTCATCTCGGGCCCCTGGTGCCAGGGCACGGGCAGCTCAGGAGTGCTGGGCCCATCAGCCCACAGGCCGCCCAGCAGCGCCCCTGAGGTCTGCTCGCCCTCTGTGAGCTCCACATCCAGCAGCCCTCCCTCTGCCCTCACACCCTGTCTGTCCCCTGGTGGGACCCCTGCCGGCCGCCCGACAGCTCTTGGACAAAGACCCAGCCCCATCTTGGCCAGAGGGTCCCCGCAGTCTGGGCCCAGTGTCTTAGCCTGGCCACTGCCCCTCCCTGCCCTGCATCGGCTCTGTCAGTCCCTTGGATGTGCGGTGCCCACCTCTGTGCCCAGGGCCTTTGCACTAGCTGGTCCACTTGCTGGAACATTCCACCCCTCTCCTGAGCCAGCAGACCATCTCATTCCTCAGGCCCCAAGGTGAGGGTCTCCTCCAGAAAAGGCCCCCCGGCTCCATCTGCCTGCCATCACCTCCCTGACCGACCCCTCACAGCCACTCTAGTCTGCCTGGGTACTGGTTTCATCCTCTGCTTCCTAAACATCCGCCTCCCTGAAATCCGGGACACTGCCAGGCTGTCCACACCCACGATGGGCTGGGGGACTTTGGGCCTCAGTCCCCTCCCTGCAGCTCAGAATGGAGATTGATGCGTCTGTGGTTGGAATTCCTGGGGGGCGGCGGTCTAGCTCCCCTGGACAGCTTCTCGGGCCTGCGGGGCGTCTCAGGGAAGAAGGAGGCCCCGTGTGCCCCCAGGCCCCCAGCACCTCCCAGCTGCCTCTGACCGCTTCCCCTGCACCCACCGCCCAGCATGGCTTTTCCTCGCCGCTCTGCGGCCCCTCACCTGTCCCCGCTCAGTCCTGAACCGTGTCCTTTCTTCGGACACCTGCACAGCTTCCCACTGTTCCCTGACCGCCCAGGCCCCGGAGCCCCTTCCCCAGGCAGCTGGGGCCTGTTGACCTCTGGCCCGCTGGCCTCCAGGACAGCGCCTGTGTGCCCCCTGCCCTCGCCCCTCCAGCAATACACTCTGCCCAGCTGGACGTCTTGCAGTTAAATCAGCCCCCTTACAAGAGTTTGCAAGATGTAACTAGCTGGGTTGTACTGTTCAAAACCATAATCCCTTAAAAGTAAAAAACATTGTGACGAAACGTCCCCCTTTGGCCTGCCTGGCCCGTCTGACTGTGGTCCGCCCCTCACCAGGGGATCACCTTAGCGATCTGCTGTTTATCCTTCCGGCCATTTTAAAACAGGAGCACGCGCCTGCAACGCAGTATCCGTCCAGGTGGGCTTAGCAGATCAGTAACCTGAGAAGCTGGGCCCTCTGCATGCTCCCTTTCACTAGCACAGGCTGGGGGCCCGCCATGTGGAGACATGTCCGCTGAGCCCGCTCCTCGGGCCGAGGTGCATGGGCCTCTCCACGGGGCTCTGGAAATGCCACCGTGGCTGAGCCCTTGGACTGGGAGGCTGACCGCCCCTGGGAGTGCCAGGCGGGGGGCCCCCTCTCTAGGATCGGTCCTGGCGAGGCTGCCCTGCAGGGGCGCTTCCACATGGCTCCCTGACAGTCTGCCCCAGCCCTGCGCCCCTTCCCCATCCCACTCTGCTCCCTGATCTGGGCGAGAGGAGCCCCTGACCCAGCCCGCCCTCTGAGCGCACCCAGGCACCTCAGCCTTCTCCCCTCTCCCAGGAGGGAGATGTTAAAACAGGGCTCCCCATGGCCACAGAGTCAAGGCCAGGGTCACTGCAGTGGCCCCAAAACTGTCACGATCTGGCCGGGTTCGCCTCGCTGCCCCAGACCCGTGGGCCTCCTGTCCAGGCCCCAAGTTGCCACAGGCTCTTTGCACCTGCTGTCCCTGAAGGGAGGTTCTTTCCCGACAACCTTCAAGCTGCCTCTGTCCTCTGAGTACCCTCTCAGGGCTGCCTGCCCACTCTTTCTGAGGGACTCCCCTGCCCTGGCACCCCTGCGACGACGCTCAGCTCCTGGAAGGCAGGGCTTCTGCTGGGCAGCACTGTCATGGTGGGCCCGTGCCCAGCGTACCACAGTGCTCAGTAGGGACCTTCAGGACAGTGCATGAGCCCAGCGGAGCCCCCACGGCCCAGATCAGCCACGGGCAGGGCGACCAGCAGAGGGGTGCAGGGCTTGACCGGTGTGCATTCATTCTGGTGTGTGTGAGCACGTGTGTGTGTGCACGTGTGTGCACAATTCCACCAGGGCTGTGCTGGGCCCTACACTGGGGAGTGGGGGAGACCTGGGAGCTGGCTCATGGGGCGGGATCCAGGGTGGTGTCCAGGGCTGGGGGGCTGGAAGAGTGGACATACAGGCTGACCACCTCCAGTCCAGGGGGCCGTGCCTGGGTGCCCTCCAGGTGCCAAGGGGTCCAGTCTCCCTGCCCTTCCTGCCTTGGTCCAGGCCGAGAAACGGTGGCCCCACAACTCAGCGGGCCAGGGCCAGGGCCGTGGAGGCAGCTGTCAGAGACAGGAGGGCCGCCCCCGGGGCCCACGTCCAGGACGGCCCTGTCCCCCACTTCTGGCTCCTGCTTCTAGGCCCGGACTTCCTGAGACAGCTCCTCTGAGGCTGGACCCGAGCTGGGGACTGGGTGGGGGGCTCAGGGACAGGGGTGCAGCCCTGGGGTCTGGAAGAGCCCGGTGGGGAAGGTGAGGGGGAACCAGTGCCTTCCAGGGGAAGTGGCCGGGTTTCCACCTGTCCAGGGCCGGGCCCTGCCCTTTCCCTGGATCTGGGGGCCTGGCTGGGGGCTCAGCTGGGCCTCCCCACCTCTTGGGCATGACCACACCCTCCTAAGCCTGTTTTCTCCCCGTTCGGGGGGGCCCACAGCCTGTGAGCCAGAAGCCGCCGGGCCCCACGCTCCCCTACGCAGCACGGGCTCCCTCCCTGCCTCTGCTGGTCTCCCGGTCTCCCCTGCTCTTGGTGGGGGCAGCCCCTGCAGATGGAAGACAGGCCCCGGGGTCCCGTCCCTTCCTCTCTGCCCCACTCCCTCCTCCGTGCTTTTCCTCACGGCCGTCTGAGGGCCGCCCTTGCCCCAGCCTGCGTTCTGCTCACCTTACCCTGACGAGTCCCTCGCATCACTGGGTCGTGACCCACCCACGTGGGCATGTGGCCCCGGGGGCTCTGCGCGGTCACCTGGCTATGCAGGTGGCCTGTGTGGGGTGGCCTGTGTGGCTGAGGGCCTGCTGCTGCACCAGCTACCCCCACCCCGAGACCCCTGTCCAGGAAGTGGGTGAGGAGGTGGGGAGCAGGCCAGGCCAGGGCCTGGGAGCTCCAGCCCCACCTGAACCCACTGGGCGGGTCCCTCCCTGCTCTGCTCCCAGCCCTCTCCCCGGCCCGTCCTGGCCCCCTGGCCCACCTTCCCTCCTGCCACCTGTGTGCGGTTCAGAGTGGCTCCCCTCCTGCCGGGTCCCCAGCCACGTGCAAACGTGAGACCTGGCCTCCCTGGCCCCTCCCTGTGCCTGTGTTTCTGCCTCTGCAGGGCGAGGATGCAGAGGGATGCCGCCCGAGCGATGGAGGCTCACACCTGCCCCTGGTAGGGCACTGCCTCTGCCCCATCCATCTCCAAAGCTCCGGGACCCTGGCGGGCCCCCCGCAGCTCCCTCCCACCCTGGGAACTAGGCTGGTGAGCAGGCTGCCCTCACTGTCCCCACTTCCGCACGCGAGCGCCCACCTCTATCCAGCCGCCACAGCTTTGGGGTGCCTGGCCCTGGTCCCTAGGTGTGTGGCCCAGTGGCCAGGGCCCTGGAGGGGCCAGGGCGGGCTGACTTCGGGGTGGGTCAGAGGCCGGAGGGCCGCTGAGTGGTGGGGGCTCCCAGGAAGTCCCACAATGCTCGGAAGGTGAGCGGAAGTTTGGGGAGGCCTCCACCCCAGAACGAGGCCCTGGGCTGGCCCTCGGCCCACCTGGCCTAGGCTGACCTGAGGCTGATGAGAGATTCAGGCCGTCCTGGGATCCCCACCCACCCTTCCTGCTCCTGGGGCAGAGAGGAAGAGCTCCTTGGGACACGGCCTGGGTGGGGGGGACCCATGCTGAGCAGACTGGGTGTGGTCGGAGGCCTCTGTGATGACCTGGCTCAGCCCACGGGTGCCTGTTGGTGCCTGGGTCTGGGGGCCTTGGAGACCATCCTGGGTACCCCTGGGGTCACAGCTCCGGGAGGCCCACCCCGGCAGGAGGCCCGGTCCCCCTGTCAACCTGGGTTAAAAGTGGGCAGGCAGTGCCCACTGTGAACCCGACCCTCTCCCTGCTGCCCTGACCCGCACCGCCCGCCCCAGCCCTCTGCCACCTGGGGGGCTCCTGTGTGGGGACCAGCCGGCCCCCAGCCTGCGGACACGTCTGGCTGCCTGGTCACCCGTGCGTCATCTCGTCCCAAACCCGAGGACACACTTAACCTTCTGACCAGCTCCACCTCCTCCCCGTCCTCTCCCCCATTCTGGAGTTTTCGCAGCATCAGCAGAAACCCGCCCGAAGAGAGCTCCCATGAGTCTCCATCTTTCATCCCCAATTCCTGACCCATAGGCAACCCCTCAACCCTCTCCGCTGTCTCTTGGCTTCACCTCAGTATTTCTGAACCACATGCTTATATGGCTATTCCTTGCTTTTAAAGTTTCAGACATTATCTAGTGACCACTTAACCCGGAGAGATGCAGGTTTTTCACAGCTCCTGCCCCCTGCCATTCCCCCATCCTCTCAATACAGTTATACTGCAGTTATAGGCTAAATAAATACTTACTGCTTGCATTTGACATACACATTATGCAACTTACATCACTATGCAACGGCTGTCTTCAGCCAAGTCATGTGGTGTAGGATGATAACCTTTCGTTTTCCCTCGGGTAAAACATTTTCTACGATTTGCTTAGTTTTCAGCGCATCTCTCACTAGTTCATTCCTGACCTCTCTGCCAGAGTTGTAAAGCTTCTACTCATTCTGCTGAGAACAGCAGCAATCTACCAGCCTTACTGTTTTTCTTCTGGAAGTTTCTTCCTAGGGCCCTAGAAGGATTAGTTACTCTCTAGGCCTGCTAAATGGTTGTAATGCCAGACTTTCTTCCCCCCATCTTGTTGTGAACATCCTTGGCCTCTTTTTTGGAGTGGGGTGTTGGAGTCCCCTGGTTCTTGAATGCTGTGTTTCTCCCATCTTGGTTTCCCCTTCCTTTTTCTGGAGCACGTCCTCAAATAGCTTTCTGAGAAAAGTATGTGGCAGGCAAAGCTTCTGGCTACGCATGTCTGAAACTTTCGTTTACTCTCAGATCTGTGCATGTGAGTGGGTAGAGAATCCCAGATTGAAAATAAACTCTTTCGGGTGCTTCAGACAGTGAGATCGACAGAGAGAAGGCCCCTGAATCCTGTTGCAGTGCTGTGCATGCTTCAGCCCTGCACGCTCCAGCTCAGCTGGGACCCCGTGGGTGGTAGATTTGTTGTTGTTCAGTCGCTAAGTTGTGGCCAACTCTTTGCGACCCCATGGACTGCAGCACCCCGGGCCTCCCTGTTCCTCATCATCTCTCAGAGTTTGCCCAAGTTCATGTCCATTGAATTGGTGATGCCATCCAACCATCTCATCCTCTGCCACCCTCTTCTTCTGCAGTCAATCTTTCCCAGCATGGGTGGCAGAATTCTCTCTTGATTAGGCTGCCACCAGTTTCATCATCGAAGCAACAGCTGGGATCAAGCCTCTTGCCCTGACTCTTGTCCATCGTCTCACTAGCTGCTCTCTCTGCCTCTCCACACCCAACCCTCAAACTTGTGCACTCAGAAACATGTACATCAGAGCATGTCACCTCTGGGCTTAGAGCTGAAAACCCACCTCCAGCTTCTGATTGAGTGAAAAGAAATGCAAACTCCCTGTGCGGGCTGTCAGGGCCCAGTCTGGCCCCTACCAGCACCCCACTGCCACCTCATCCCACTAACCCAAGTCCCGCTTGCCCGGGAGCCGTTGTGCCCCAGTATTCCAGGCTCTCACCCCAGCCCGCCGCAGCACACTAAAGGTTTGCTGAATGGCTTAGTGAATGGGTGAGTGAGTGAGTCCCTCTCAGCCCGAACCAGAACCGAGGAGCTGCCCAAGGCCCCGGGGGTGGGGCTCAGACCCTGGTCAGCAGCAGCATCGGTGTCAGGAGGGGTCAGGCCGCCTTTCCCCTGCTTCTGGGCGTCTGTCCGGCTCACAGCCCACTCTTGCTCGGTTTCTGCTTCCACGCCACCTCCTTGGAGACCCCCCCGCCCAGCTCCTCCACTGCTCCCTTGCCGCCAATCCGCTCTCCCCCGCCCCCCGCTCCTGTCCTGCTGCCCGGGAACTCGGCGCCCCACCCCTCAGCTTGCTGACTTCTGGTCCACCTCTCCCTGGACTGAGTTTCCTGAGGAAGGGGTCTGCACGGCCTCCCCAGCACGTGGGGCCACTTCTGGCCTCCAGTCAGTGCCTGAGTCACTGAGTCAACAGACCCGGGTGGAGGCCGGGCTGGGGCCCGACACCAGAGATGCTCTGGGAGCCCCACTTCCCGGTTCCCTCTCTGCTCTGCCCTGGGCCCCCTGGAGGAGGAGGCGAGGTGGGCTGGGCAAGCCCCTGCCCCCACCCCACGTGCCCCAGAGCCCCTTCCCCGACAGCTGCAGAGCTGTGGTGGGGGGTGAGGGGGAGACCTGCGGGAGGCGGCAGCAGGCGTGGGGGCAGGGCGCGGAGCCGGGCCTGGCGAGCCCTCCACCGCCGCTGTCCTCCGAGTTTCCGTGACTGTCTGTGCGTAACCGCACGGCGGTTTCCATCGGCGCTGCCAAGTGGCGGCTGCCGGGCCTGGCCTGGGTTCTGATCCCCGACAAGCCTGCTCTCTGTCAGGCAGCTCTGGGGAGCTGGGGAGCACGGTCATGGGGGGGGGTTGCAAAGGGTTAAGCTGCCCTCCACCACCCCATCTCATTTCTCAAAGGCCAGGCCCTCTTTCCTTCCAAGTCACAGCTGACATGAAAAACAATAGCACTCCCTCGGAGAGGCTCTACTGCGGGCTGGACGGCCCCCCGCCCCCCAATAATTACTCAAGACATTGGCATGAGCCAGGCCTGGTTAGGTAACAGGCTGCTTGCTCCGGAGACTTATAACTCACAGGCAGCTACACATGATCTCTGCAGACAACAAAATCGTTTCCAGGATGGTGGGGAGGGCGAGGCCTCGGGGAGAGGGTCTGGGGCGGGGGTTGTGCTGGAGGGGCTGGGAGCAGGCCAGGTGGGGGTGGGTGTGAGGGAGGGCCTCCCGGGGGCCCCAGGGCTGCAGCCTTGGGACTGGGGAACCGCAGAAGCGATGGTGGGGAGTAGCTCCCTGCCCTCTCCCTACTCCGACTGCCACCGGTGCCCCCACCCCCGGAGGGTGAGCCTCCCCAGCCCTGTCTGTTCCCGAGCGAGGCATGGAAGACTCTCATTCATACTGAAGTGCGAATGACTAACTGCATTGGGCACACCTCCTCCCCCCGCCCCCCGTGGAAGATAACTAATTGTCTGTTTACTGTCCGTGGCCCCATTGAACACGACTCCCTCAAGGGCAGGTCCACATACTTTCCCCTCCGTGTTCCCGGCGCCTAGTACATAGCAGACATTCAGAAAATATTTGTTGAAGATGACTCCTAACCCAAAGAAGGGAGCATCGCTGGTGTAACTGCGGGCACACGGGGCGGGGCCTCCGGCAGCCGGTGCCAGAGAGATGCTGGCAAGGGGAGGACTCGGACGGCCCTGCTCCCCTCCCCCGCCTGGGCCCCTGAAAGCTCCCGCAGGAAACGCCCATTTCCCTGGAAGGACGCTGAGCCGAGGCGGGTGGAGGACTCTGAGCGTGTGGGCCGCCCCTGTCGGCCTGGGTGTGCTCCCGGCAGGGCGTCGACGCCCAGCCAGCCTGCTGCCCCGCTCCGGCCCGGCCTCAGCCCCGGCTTGGGAAGCGGCGCCCCCCGCCCTCTCCGGGTTCCACTTGCTGTGTGACTGTCTCTGGGCACACGGCTGTCCCCCTGCGGGTCTGAGCTCGGCCTCAGGCCCCAGGCTGAGGCCAAGCCTGCCAGTCCTCCTGCACCGTCCCCGCGCACGGACTGAGGTGTGGACGGCAGAGCCGGCGGGCAGCACTCTGGCCAGGCCCCTCTCTGGGTACAGCCAGCTTCTACAGCCAACACCCAGCCGCCCCTGTCCCGAACGCCCCCCTCCTCCTCCTCCCAGGCCACCAGGGTTTATGGGGCACCTGCTGTGCTCCGGCACGGGGGCCTGCTGACCCAGGCAGTGGATCCGGACACCCGATCAGGTCAGCACAGGGTCTGGTGGGCTCAGAGAGGACACAGCGGTAGTGTGGACTCAGGCCCGGGGAGGAAACGCATGGCCCTGCGTGGCCGCACCCAGGGGGACGTCCCGGACTGGCTTCCCATCCTCCCCGCAGTCACCATGCCGCAGCTTCTGGGACGCCCCGGGTTACTCTGCGGGAACTCTCTTTGGGGTGACCTCACCCTTCAGATGCCACCTCCCGGCAGCCCTTTCAGCCTTGCCAACACCTCCTCGGAGCCTCACACCCCAGCTGCAAGCAAGTCCCCCCAACAGACGTCTCAGACACATGTCACCTCCTCCTACGCTGTGTTCCCTGCTAGGAACCACGACTGTGGCCAAACCTGAGCTGGGGGATCTTCTCTGAGGACACCCCACTCCCACCCCCACATCCAACCTGTCTCTAAGCCTGAGGACTCCACCCCGGCACGACTCCTGCGGCGTCTTTCTTTCTGCAGGTGACTCTCTCCCCCGCCTCTCCCCCAGGGCTCTGGCCCCTCACCGCTCTCCCCGTCTCCTCTGGCTGCCCTGGCATCACCCCACGTGTCCTCTTGTGCAAAGTGCCTATTACGAGTGTGCACGCGTGTGAGAGACTGGCTGGGGGGGTAATGCCGTATAGCTTCAGTTCAGTTCAGTTCAGTTCATTCCAGTCGCTCAGTCGTGTCCGACTCTTTGTGACCCCATGGACTGCGGCACGCCAGGCCTCCCTGTCCATCACCAACTCCCAGAGCTTGCTCACACTCATGTCCGTGGAGTCGGTGATGCCATCCAACCATCCAACTGTATAGCTTGTAACGAAAATGAGCCGTTCAAGGACTTCCCTTGAAGTGGTGGTCTGGTGGCTCAGACCCTGCGCTCTCTATAAAGGACACCAAGGTTCGATCCCTGGCCAGGGAACTAGATCCCGTGTGCTGCAACTAAGAGTTCACAAGCTGTGACTGAAGACCCCATGTGCCGCCTCAAAGACCAAAGGCCCTGCATGCCGCCACTAAGACCGGGCGTGGCCAAGTAAATGAATGAACATTAAACAAATGAACTGTTCAGATCCGTGTGCACACCTGTGCCGTCCATGGGGCAGCTACTTTTAAGGCTTCCCTTTGGCAATTCCCGTATCAGCCTCGAGGAACCATACTATCATTGTCGTAGTATTTCCTGGACTATTATTGCCATGTTATTTCTTGATTTGACCACTTCAGACATCTTTTGTATAGTTCCTTCTCTGGAGGGTGAGAATTGAGCCTTCTCAATGCACCAGCCATGTGCCCCCTCCCTCTCATCTCCCAGGCTTGCTTCACCATTACTGTGGCTCAGTGCACAAGGCCATCTGTGCCCAGTGCCCAGCCAGCCCCCTTGGGGCCTCAGTGCCACCCCTGTTTCCTAGCATCACCTTCCTTGGGGTGACCATGGGCACTTTCAGAAGCCCTTGGCACCAGGTTTGATTTTGAACCCACCCTGCCTCCCTTGTCTTCCTCTGTCCTCATTTGCTCCCACACCTTGCTGGACCACCTTCTCCATAACTTTCTAGGAAAAAGTGCAGAAAGTAAACTTCATGAACTCCTGTGTGTTTTCAGACGTGCTTTCGTGGACGCCTCTCTCTTGGTAGATACTTTGGCTGGGTATAGAACTGTACTTTCCTTTGGAAGGCTGGAGGCGTCTTTGTAAGTCTTCTCTACTGAAAACCAACCTGTTCTGAAGCCCCTGATGGGGCAGATCCCCTATTACTTCTTTGGGAAGATTCTGGAGGACAGGACACCGTGGCCGCCTTTCAGTCCAAGTCCCCCCTGGGCTCCCCCTTCCTTCGCTGCTTCCTCTCCTCGGCCGTCTCTCACCTCCCTTTCTGGAACACCCAGGCGCTGGATGTTGAATCTCCTTGGACTGAGTCTCCATGCTTCTTGGCTGTTCCTCCTATTTTCCATCTCTCTGTCTTTATTCCACTTTCTGGGAGATTTACTTCAATCTTTTACTGTGTGCTTTTTTTAAAAATTCAGCAGCATATTTTACATTTCCAAGAGCTCTTTCTGGTTCTCTAATTGTTTCTGTTTCACAGCATCCTGTTCTGGCTTAATGATTACATTATCCTCTTGAATTTCAGAGTGACCTTACAGATGCAACATTCTTCATACAGCCCCAATGCCTAATGTCCTCGGGGTGCCCACTGCGCTCACCCTGAGTGTCCCCTCCTGGTCTGCTCCTGCCTCTTTCTCCTCCCCTCCTCCCCCGCCTCTGTGCTCAGCCCTCTACACCCTCACAGATGCACAAGGCAGGCCTGGTCCTCGCTGCCTTGGGGTCTTTGCATGCGTGGCTCCTTGTCTAGAAGGCTGTCTCCATCCCTCTGCTTAGCCGAGCTAATCTCCACTCATGCTTCCTCAGATGACTTCAGTAACTTCCTGGGCAGCATCATAACCTCTGTTCCTTGTCTCTTTAGCTCTGCTTGTAGCACTCAGCATGATCCTTTCTGTTTTCCTGGTTTTACTGAGATATAATTGACATGTTGCAGTTCAGTCGCTCAGTCATGTCTGAGTCTTTGTGACCCCATGGACTGCAGCATGCCAGGCTTCCCTGTCCTTCACTATCTCTTGGAGCTTGCTCAGACTCATGTTCACCAAGCTGGTGATGCCATCCATCCATCTCATCCTCTGTCGCCCGCTTCTCCTCTGTGCAGTGTCAGGCCCTGCCCCTGCCCCCTGCAGCGTAACCTACACCAGGGCGGGGTCTGGTCTGTCACCTCCTCTGCTGTATCCCAGGGCTCAGCGCGTGTGTCAGTCACATCACTACCCTGACAAGCTACCACAAACCTAGCAATACATGCACTTATTCTCTTATGGCTCTGGAGGTCAGGAGCCTTCCCGGGTGAAAGCCAAGGTGTCGTGAGGCCTACATTCCCTGTGGAGGCTCCAGAAGGGAATGTCTCCTGGCCTTTTGCTGCTTCTAGAGGTGCCTGCATCCTTGGCTCGTGGCCCATGTGTCTACTTCCAAAGCAGCATGTGGCATCTTTTCTCTCTGACCTCTGCTTCTGTTGTCCTAGCCCCTTCTCTGACTCTGACGCTCTGCTCTCCCTCTCATAAGGACCCTTGCTATGGCATTGGGCTCACCTGGATAATCCAGGGTGATTCCCCACCTCAAGAGCCTTCACTTGGCTGCATCTTCAAAGTCCCCTTTGCTGTGTGAGGTCACAGGTTCACATGCGTGGGCACCAGGACAGGGGCATCTTCGGGGGCTGTTGTGTGACCTCAGTGTGTTTATATGCTTGCCGAACAGGGACACTGTTCCAGGGCCGGATGACTGGTCTCCTGTGGGTCGGGGGGCCGGGGGGGGGGGTGCTTAAAGGGACAGACACCTCAAGGACCAGGCAGGGAAGGGGAAGGTGACCCTGGCAAAGAGATGGAGAACAAGTGGACGGAGCCTCTGAGCAGCCCAAAGGACTTCGAGGGGACAACACCAGAACCCCTGTCAAAGCTCCAGGAGCTGCCATGAGAAGTCTAGAACCTCAACAAGGGCAGAGGACACTGTGGTGCCCGGCTGGACAGGCTCTTCCCCAGGCACTCCTCTTTGGCATCCCCTGCCCTCCTCTGTTCTGGCTCAGGCCTGGTGCACGCCCGTCCCACCTGAACCCCACCGGCCAGCCTCCAGGCTCCTGGCTCCCACAGTCAGAGCCACAACTCACATCACACAGCAGCCTCGCCTGAAACCTGGCCATAGCTGCCCCTGGGCTGGCTTGAAGACCCAAGGGGCGGGGTCCTCACCCAGCCCCCCTTACTTCACCCGGCCAGGCCCTCTGTCCACTTTCTGTTCTCATGCACCACACTGCTGCCCTGCCTGTGCTGTGCCCTCTGCCCCTGGTACCACACAGCTGGGAGGTGGAGGAGGCCCCAGCTCCAAAGCTCCCCCAGTCTGCAGGGGCTTACCCCTGAGACAAGGGTCATCAGATGCTTGCGGGGTCTGACCCCAGCCCCGCGGGGCCCGGAGCCTCAACGCAGGTGAGCTCACAGCCGAGGAGGCAGACTTGGGGGCTCGGCATAGATGCGTGGTCCTTGGAGAAATACAAAGGGACGTCTACAGAAGGAATGGGCCTCAGGGCCGACTGCTATCACGGCCAGAAGAAGCCTCCAGGGACGGGACAATGAGCAGGATGGGCCAACGCGGGGAGCAGGGCGTGGAAGCTGAGTCAGGGGGTGCCCTCATGGCTCGGCGCCATCAGAGAGAAGTGAGGGACGCGGGGAAGGCCAGGGGATCTGGAGCTGGGAGACCTCAGGACTAATGGAGAGGCAGGCTGCAGAGAGGAAGGGGATCCGGAGCTGGGAGAACTCAGGACTAATGGAGAGGCAAGCTGCGGGGAGGAAGGGGAGTGGGGTGGGTGGAGGCCACTGCTCATCCCAGGGAAGGAGACGTGTCCGACTTGAAGGGCCCAGAGCGCAGACAGAAAAAAATCAAGCAAGACCGAGAAACAAAGAAATCCACGATGCCGCTGGCAATTATGCATCTTTCTCTCAGAAGCTGACAGACATATTACAGCAGGAAAAGTGAACAAACGAAACAAGGATGAAGAGGAAGTGACCGACTCAGCTAACAGAAGGGCCCTGCTGCCTCCATGCACGCAGGGAAAGCTCACAAAAATGACCTTACTGGGCCCTAAAGGAGAGGTCGGTAAGGCTGAAAAAGTCATAACTTAACATGAAATTGGAAATTAGTAACCAAAAGAGAGAAACAAAAATGACACATCTGGAAGTTAAAAAACATGTTTCTAAATAATTCTTTGGTTAAAGAGAAATTAAAATAAAATGGAAGTTAAATTCATTTAGAATAGATTCGCAGTGAATGTATAACATAACAAAACGTGTGGGATGCTGCCAAAAGGATATTCAGAGGAATATTTATAGCAGTTTTTAAAAATCAGGAACTTTGAAAACAAATGGGCTAAGCTTTCAAGTCGAGAGGCTAGAAAGGGAACATCAAATAAATACAAGGAAAGATAAAGGAGGATATTAAACAATTTTTTTGTGAAAATAAAACAATAAAATTGATCAATAAAACCAACTACTGGTGTTTTGAAGACTCACTAGGTAGATAAGGTTTGAGCAATAAAGTAACAGAGTGTCAGGAATGGAAGGGAGCAGCAACTGCACACAGAGAGCGAGCTGAGTAATTATGTCATCACGGTACGTTATCTCACGTCCCTAAAACTACAAACTCAACATGATGAATAATTTTCAAGAAGAAAATTATCCCAAGTGTCTTTGTTGTTGTTCAGTCACTAAGTCGTGTCTGACTCTTCGCAACCCCACGGACGGCAGCACGCCAGACTTTCCTGTCCTTCCCTGTCTCCTGGAGTTTGCTCAGATTCATGTCCGTTGAGCTGGTGATGCCATCCAACCATCTCACCCTCTATCATCCTCTTCTCCTTTTGCCTCCAACCTTTCCCAGCATCAGGGTCTTTTCCAAAGGGTCAGCTCTTGGCACCAGTTGGCCCAAGTATTGGAGCTTCAACTTCAACATCAGTCTTTCCAGTGAATACTCAGGCTAGATTGGTGTCATTTCCTTGCAGTACAAGTGACTCTCAAGAGTCTTCTCCAACACCACAATTTGAAAGCATCAGTTCTTTGGTGCTCAGCTTTCTTTATGGTCCAACTCACACATCCGTACATGACAACTGGAAAAACCATAGCTTTGACTAGATGGACCTTTGTTGGGAAAGTGATGCCTTTGCTTAATACGCTGTCTAGGTTTGTCTTAGCTTCCCTTAAGGGATACAGCCTTGTGGTGGTCAAAGGGCTCGTATATCTCAGTGAAGCTATGAACTGTGCTGTGCAGGGCCATCAAGGACGGACTGGTAATGGTGGGGAGTTCTGAGAAAACATGGGCTGCTGGAGGAAGAAATGGAAACCACTGCAGCGTTCTTGCCACGAGAACCCCATGAACAGTATAACGAGACTAAGTGGCTTATGAAATAGAAAATCCTAATACACAGAAACCCATTGAGGAAATTGAAACGATAGTTGCCTCCCCTCCTCAAGGTTCTAAGCCCACTGTTTTGGTCTGTTTTTACAATGTTTTCAAGAAGCGGATAGCATCCATCCCACACAAAGGGTTCCAGTCATAGGCAAAGATGGAACACTGCCCAACTTACAAAATAAAACCAGGCAGCAAAACTGGGTAAGGAAATACAAGAAGTTTCTAGGCCAGAGGTCTTCCCTGGGGCTCTAGTCACTAAGATTCTGTGCTCCCAGTGCAGGGGGCTCAGGTTCGATCCCTGGTCAGGGAACTAGATCCCATGTGCCGTAACAAAGATCGAAAGGCCTGAGTGCTGTAGGAAGATCCGGCACAGCCAGATAAGTGAATCAGTATTACAAAAAAGCCTCCAGGTTTCTTCCACCAATGGGAAGTGAGCTTGGAACGGAAGGGTGGGCAGGGACGGATAGATCAGTGTACAGACTGTGGGCGGAGGGGCGCAAGGCAGCCAGAGGACTCAGGCTGATGGGCGCCGGGAGCCCCAGCAGCAGGAGGCATGGGGTGCAGGCATCCCCTAGCTGAACCAATGCATGGATGCTGACTGGCATTCACATGAGCCCGTGGGCCTTTCAGGGGACAGAGACCCAGGGTTCAGGCAAGAGAAGGCCGGAGTGCGTCACTGGGAGCCCTGCCCAATGCCTTCGCTACGCACTGCGTCCCAAGCCTGTGCCAGCCCGGCATGACCCGCACTGTGTCCCGGCTGCCCGGAGCACCCCACCCTCCACAGCAGCAGCCCCATGGGGCCATCTGGCCAGCTCTCAGGAAAGACGGCAGAGTCAGGCTGCAGCCCTGAGGTCAGGCTCTGTGGCCTCTCCGGGAAAGCGTCATTCCTACCGCTGGCTTTGCACCTGCCCTCCGCTCTGCCTGCTCTTTGCAAGGCTGCTTCCGTCTCCTTGCTGGTCTCAGCTCCACACAGACACCCTCCTGGCCCCTTTTAGAGGCCACATCACGGCCCCTGTGCTCTTTCTTTCATGGAACTTCGCACCATAAACTCTTTTTTTTTTTAATTTGTTTGTTTGGTTGCTTGATTACTATCTGTCCTCCCCAACAGATGACACCCCTTGGGAACTGGGACCTCTGCCATCAAGCCCACCCCCGACACACACAGTGCACAGTGAGAGCTTGTTGAACGAATGAATGAGCCAGTGAGGGCCGGGCGGGGACACCGCCCGGGAAACTCTCCCTGGGGAGATTCTGGGTGGACTTTTCAAAGAGGTGGGACTGCCCCGGCCCCTTCCAGGCTGGAACGGGGAGCATGTGGAGATGGGAGTCCTGTGGGGCTGGGGCAGGGACTGGCCACTCTGCTGGACACAGGGCCAGCCCTCTCGGGCCACCTGCCTTCCCACATGGTCTGCCACCCCCCAACCCCCGCATTCTGCGGGGCGGGTGGACGAGCGGCCAGGCTGGGCTGTCTCCCCAGCAGTTGTGGGAGCACCTGTTGGGGAGGGTGTCACAGGGGCCCAGGCTGGCAGCTGAGAGTGGGCCCGCCTGGGGCCGGGGGAGGGCCCGGGTCATCAGACTGGGGCTGGGGGCTCCGGGCAGCTGGTGCCCGGGACCTGTGGGCCCGACAGGTGGGCCGGGGGGCTCAGCAGCTGGGCTGGCAACAACTGGAGGCAGGGTGGGGGCATCCCGGGGGCAGATCCGGCCCCTGGCCTGTGTGTGCCTGCGTGTGTGTGGGGGGTGGGTACAGGGGGTCTGGCGTAGGACAGGGGACAATGCGGGCATTTTCTGGGCCCCTCGCCCAGAGCGGCGATGTTCTGTGACAGCCCCCGGCACTTGGCTCCGATGTGCCGCGGGCTTTTCTGCCTGAGAAAGGCCTCTTTTTCCTTTTCTGAGGACTCCGGCCGCCCTGGGATGCACACACTGGGGGGGTGCAGAGCGTGGATGTCGGGAGGACGAGCTTTTCCTGCCAGGGGTGGGGTGGGGGCGGCGGGAGGCTGGGTTCCCACAGCGTGGGACCCGGGGTGTGGGGGGGCGACTCTGTTTCTTTAGATGGTCCCGTGGCTTCTCTGCCAAGAGAGTGGGTTTAGATGTTAATACATATTCTGCCAGAAGAAAAGAAAAACGGTTTTGTGGACAGTAGTTTGGGAACTGCTGGGTTAAACAAAATTAGGTTCTTTGACTTGGAGGCCTTCTCAGGGCCTTTAAAATGCAAATGGACACAGTCCCGCACAAAGCCTGGGGAGGGTGCCGAGCAGGGGGGGAGGGTCTGTGTGAGCTCTCTGAAATGTCTCTGGCTCTGGACCCAGGACCCACGGCTGGAATTCTGAGCAGCACTCTAAGGATTGATTAAGGTCGCCGTAAGTCCCACGTTCTGCCTTTGCCCCTGCGGAGAAGGCCAGGCTGTGTCACCTGACCCCCGCCCCCTAGGCTCTGCGGGGCCCCGACCCCTACCCACCCTCCCAGCCCTCCTGGCCACGGACCCCCGGCTGAGCGAGCCCTCTGAAGCCAGGGGGACCTGGAACTGGGAGCTTGTCTTTCCATGGGGTGGGCGGCCAGGGAGTGGGGCGACCAGGCTGGACTCAGGGGCTGAACAGCCTCTGCCAGCCCTGTCTGCTGGGCCGGCTGCCTCTTGGGCGGCTCCACCCGGGGGTTGTAGATGTCTGCACCAAGCTGGGGCTGGGGGCTCCAGCACGGCCCTCACCCCGGGAAGACAGGGGTTCGAGGGAGCGCTCAGAAACTGGCTGAAGCCTCGGAAAGAGCCGTCGTGGGTTCTGTCCAACGTAGTTAAAAACATCTGACTGCGACCACAAAAATGCTGGCCTCGGGCCTGCAGCGAAAACATTTTCATGTGAAATGCAAGCGCTGGTGCGGCGAGGAGGCTGCGCGTTAACCCTTGGAAGGCAGCGTGCACGCAGCCGTCGCGGCCTCCAGCCACAGCCTCGGCCACAGCAGGGAACACAGCCCAGGGCACAGCCTGCGGGGGCAGGCCCGGGGCGTCAAGGCTGTTGCTGGGCTCCGGCAGGTAGCCTTGGGCCTGGAGGTCCTCGGAGGCTGGGGACATCAAGGCGTCGGGAGGGGACCTCTGGAGGCCGAGGGGGCAGCCTGCTGCAGGGGGTGGGGCTGTGCCTCACAGACATGTCCTCATTCACTTGGGGGACCCTTAGAGGGCCGTGCTGCGATCAGGGGCTGGGGGCACCTATGAAGCAGATCCCACTAGTACCCAGCTGGAACCTTGGAGTTACGTAGAGATATGACAAGCAGAGAAATAAAACTGAGGGGCTACACGGGGCGGCATATGCCAGGGACCCCACCCGAGTGGGAGGCAGCCCATGTCCCCCACGACAGCAGGGCGGCGGGTCCAGCTTTCCACAGCTACAGGAACCACTACAGCACATAGCCGGGAGGCCCAGCCCAACACCCAGTGCTCTCCCATAGATTCCCCAAAGGACAAGCGTGGCTGAAGGTAAGTGTCATCTCATGCTGAGGGCCTGCCCTCTTCACCGGAGGCTGCAGAAGTCTCCCCAGATGGCTGGAAGACCAACTCCCCGCTGCCCCGACACCCTTCCCGCACGGCGTCACCAGTACTGAGTGTTACTCTCCTTTTTCATCTGCATAGCCTGCTGTGCAGAGCCTTCCTCCCTCCGCCCAAGTCCTAGTCTCCTGACCACTGCTGGTGGTGGGCTTCATTGCTCGGAGCCGGCGCTCGCTGGGCCCAGGGCTGCTAACCCTTCCACTGCCACATGGATGATGGCCACTTTCCCCAGGACAGGGCCTTCAGCCTGTTCACGGAGGCAGGCATGGGGGCGGGCCGAGAGTGGACGGGCTGAAGGCCTGCTCCTGCAGTCGCCTTCCGCTTCCCAGGCCCAGGCTGCCAGCTGTCCGCATTCATCTCAGGCAGGCACACACGGCCCCTCTCCCCGGGCGTGTCCAGCTGGTCCGGCCCCCCGCACCCCTCCCCACCCTCCCGCTCCGACAGGTGTGTGGTGACTCAGCGGCGGTTAATTTTTCAGCACGGGCAGCTGTTGGAGATGGCTGAGACCCCTGAGCCCGCCCCAGGCTGAGGGTGGGAATTCAGAGCCAGGAGTTCTGGCAGGAAAGGGGGCAGCTCAGCCCTGTGCCTCTGGGCCTCCTCTTCCCCCACCCTTGCCTGAGGAAGGGCTCAGCACCTCCCAGCTCCTCCTCTGCTAGCATGGGGACAGGGAGCCCTCCAGGAGGGTCTCCTCCTACATGCTGGTGCCAGCCTGAGACTGGGGGTGCTGGGGCTGTGACTCTACTTTCAGGGTGTCAGGAGTGCATGTTCTTAGGGTTCTAGCCCCCACTCCCAGAGGCTCTGGCTGGGGCCCTGCCTGGGGACCCTGAGCTGATACCAGGTGTTTGGACTCACAGAGAGCGGGGGGCTCCCAGCCCTGGGCCCAGCACCACCCAAGAGACTCGTGTGTCTCTCCAGAAGCCTGAGAGCCCACAGAGCCCCCTCCCTGAGCCCAGGGTGCAGCGAGCCCCTGCCTGGGTGTCCACAAGGCCCATGAGGGTATATGTGGGTCTCACCAGCTTCAGGCCAGCCCCAGAAGCATTGGGTCCAGGAAGCAGAGACACAGAGTCCCAAACGGAAACAGCTGGAGACCTAAGCCTTAGCAGGGTGGCTAAGGCATCTACTCAGAAGCCAGAGGCAGATGAGACATAGGAAGTGCTGCTAGTCTCGAGGGCTCAGGGCCCACATGCTCCTAAGTGATGAGTCCTTGCTCGAGGTCCTTTATCTACTCATCCACGTTTGCTTGTTTCCTGCCCCTTCCATCCGTCCATCCATCCAAACAGCCACCCATCCATCTTCCCGTTATCCAGCCAGCCAGCCAGCCAGCCAGCTATCTATTCCTCTACCTATCCATCCATCCCTCTCCCCATCCATCCATCCATCCATCCATCTGCCCATCATCCATCCATCCAGTCATCCATCCATCCATCCATCTGCCCATCATCCATCCATCCAAACAGTCATCTATCCATCCATCCATCCATCCATCCATCTACCCATCCATCCATCCATATACCCATCCATCCATCCATCCATCCACCCATCCATCCATCTGCCCATCATCCATCCATCCAGTCATCCATCCATCCATCCATCCATCCATCCATCTACCCATCCATCCATCCATCCATATACCCATCCATCCATCCATCCACCCACCCATCCATCCATCTGCCCATCATCCATCCATCCAGTCATCCATCCATCCATCCATCCATCTATCCATCTACCCATCCATCCATTCATCCATCCACCCATCCCTCTCCCCATCCATCCATCTACCCATCCATCCATCCATTCATTCCTCCCTTCCTCCCTCCATCCATCCCTTCATCACTCCATCCAAACAGTCACTTATCCATCTACCAGTCATCTATCCACCCATCATCCATCCATCCACCCATCCATCCAGCCAGCCAGCCAGGCACCATTCTATTCATCCACCATCTACCATCCAACCTCCCTTCTTTCCGTTCACTCATCCAGTGCACCTAGCTCTCCCTCTCTCCCCCTATCGCCCCAGCCACCTATCTATCCATTCCCCCTCCACCTACGTACTTTTCTCTCCACTCCCCCTGCCCCCACTCCCTGCCCCTGTGTGTCTGCCCTCATTCTTTCCACAAGCAGTTAGCAGCTGCCTCCTGTGTATCTTGCAGTAACAGCAACAACAAGAAGATCAAAAGGCATTTATGACGCAGCCACTGGCCTCGGAGTGACAGCCTGCCACCAGCTAAAAATAGCCCGGGATCAAGATGCCGGCCGCTCTGTGTCCCCTCTCTCATCTCTTGGGTCCCTGCCTCTCTAGACAGGGGACACAATCCATGTGGCTGAAAGGTCCCAGATCAAAGGGGATACGGGGGGCAGGCGTGGGGTGCAGTCAGGACTGGGTGGCCAGTTGCGAGTTTGAGGGATGAGGTGAGTCTGTTTGACTCTGAGGATTTTGGTGGATGTTGTGGATGGGCGCCGTTGATGGAGAGAGCAAACACCCAAGGCGGGTGGGTTTGGGGGACGAGGAGGTGGCACCTGGGCACAGCCCCTCTTAGTGTGGGGAGCCCGGGTCCCCCGAGTGTCGATACACAGGGACACGTGGGTGTGGGCTGGGTGGGGGTCAGGTTCCTGGGACCACAAAGTCTTGAAATGGGCCCAGGGCACTGGCAGGGCCATCAGGGTCCCCATCAAGCTGCAGCATCGAGCAACAGCAACAAGAAAATCAGAAGGCATTTATGACTTTGGGAGCTGAGACAATGCCCTCCGATCCCACATACCCCCTCGCTGTGACACACAGGACTGAGGCTGGCTCAGCCTAGCCTGTGTTCACGGTTAAGGCATTCGGGCAGCGAGTCCACTGCACAGAGTTTGCTGGCCACTTATCCTGTACCTGGCTCTGTCCTGGACACAGGGGAAAGCGTCAGACCAGCCCTGCCCTGCCTTGGGAGAGCTTCCCTTCCCATGGTGGGGGCCACCCAAGTGTCTGGCCACCAAGACACCCAGCCCAGCTTTAAGACCAGGGGGTGATGAGGGACCAGGTTGCTGGGGGCCGAGACCCACAAGCAGAGAGGGGAAGGCATGCAGGCAGGGAAGTGCACATGCAGGTCATGTCCTGGGGTGGTGGGCAGGCCAGCTCCGGGGCACCCTGCATGTGGGCAAAGGGTATTGAGCAGGGAGTCCTACGAAGCTGATGTTGGACGGGAGGTGGCTGTGGGCCATGGGGGCACTCTAGGGATGTTCCCTGGAGAAGGGAGGCTGTGGGGGGTTTGAGTAGGGGTGGGGGTTCTTGTTTCTGTTTGACCCGTCCCTCTGGCTGCTGCGTGGAGACAGGAATGTGAGGGGAGAGTGATTGCGGGGCGCCCCTTGGGACAGTGTGGGTCCTCTGCTTCGGGAAGGAAGGCTGCACTTGGACATGCTGTCCCGTCTGCTGGAAATGCCCTTCCACCCCGGGCAGAGGCTGCAGAGGACGGCGGCTGGGACTCAGACCCATCTCTGTGACCTGCGTGCCTGGGCGCCCTGCTCCCCTCTCTCCAGGCCTCAATTCCTTCAGCTGCAAGTGGCCTCAGTTGCACCCACTGCACAGCCTGGCACTGCTGCTGGCCTCGGAGCCACCTCCTCCAGCAGCCCTCCCTGAGTGCCCACAGCTTCCGCCTGCTGGGACGCAGGGCACATGCGGTCCCTCAGCTGTGTGGCCAGCTCACCCGCTAGGCAAGGAACTCCCTGCGTGGGGGCACTAGGCCGTGGCCCTTGCTGTGCTGCCAAGCTGAGCTGAAGGCCAGATGCCCGAGGGCAGCTCCCTGTGATGAAGACAGTGGCGAGTCCATCACTGTGGCCCAGAACACAGCCGCCCCCGCCCCAGTGCCCTGTCTGCTGTGGACAGGGACTCGGGACCCCTCTGAGCATGCATGAGGTCTCAGCTCTGATGGGAAGACCCCTTGAGTGAGCAGGGCCCGCTCCAGCAGCTAGGGCATGGTGTGTGGGGTGGTATGGTGCCCAGGAGGTGGGCAGCAAGCAGGGTGTGGTTGGGGGAAGAGCCTCCTCCTTGCCCCAGGTCAACAGGAGGGAGGGAGAGAAGGAGGGGAGAAGAGAGGGAGAGAAATAAGGAGGGAAGGAAAGAGGAGGGGACAGAGGGAGGGGAAGGACAGATTCACTTTCCTTCAGACCCATGCTGGGCCCTGGCAGCACTCTGTCCAGTCCTCTCTGCTCTAGTCCCAGGAGGCAAAGGGCCGAGGCACGGAGGGATCTGAGACCCTCCAGAGTGAGGCTGCTGGAAGCACTACAGGATGCCCGGCTAAATCTGAACTACAAATCAACAGTGAGTTCTTATAGTATAAGTGTGGCACATGAAACGTCTGGGGTGTGAAGTGAAGTGAAGTGTTAGTCACTCAGTCTTGTCACACTCTTCGCGACCCCATGGACCGTAGCCCGCCAGGCTCTTCTGTCCATGGACTTCTCCAGGCAAGAATACGAGTGGGTAGCCATTCCCTTCTCCAGGGGATCTTCCTGACCCAGGGATCGAACCTGGGTCCCCTGCATTGCAGGCAGACTCTTTACCATCTGAGCCACCAAGAAATATTTGGGGTGCATGTTATCCTAAAACATCATACATTTTAGGTGTCCTGCATTTTTATTTGCAAAATCTTGCCAGCTTCCAGAGACCCCACAGCTTGGGAGTCCCAAGTCCTTTCAGACTTGGGAGCCCCCACCTGTCCTTAGGATAGAAGGTCCATCTGCCTGCTTGTGGGGACCCTCCAGCCTTCAGACTTCCTCATCAGGGGCAGCCCTCAGGGTGCCTGCTCTGCAGCTTATGCATTCTCTGTCATTCCCTTCTGCATGCAATCCTGAAAATCATGCACAAGCCGGATCAGAAAATAGCCCACCTGGAAAGGCCTACAACCCACGCTGGTCAGTGTGAGTCAGGCAGCAGAGTGGGACTCTGGCGACAAGTGTCAGGAAGCACAAGACTGAGCTTTGGGGATGTAAGTCTGGGGCTATTGACACCCACCTGCCACCTGATGGAGAGCAACTGAATCAGAGAAGCAGGCTGAAAGTGCCACTGCTATAGCCTCCTCCTCTGGATCAAGCTGTACCTGAAGTTGCTACTGTGATTTTTTTTTTTAATTGAGTTTTTTTTTTTAATGAGTAAAGACATTTCCTTCTTTGCTCAGGCAAGTTTGGGGAGAGTTTCTATTCCTTGAAATAGAAAATCAAGTCCAGGGTCAGGTCTCTGGGCTTCTTTGCACATTGGGCACATGTAGGGGCACAGGGCCATGGCTGCCTGAGAGGGCTTCCCAAGGAGGGAATGACTTAGAGGGACAGGAGAGGTGGTGTGAGGGTGGGCAGGAGCACGAGGTTGGCACACTTGCTGTTGAGGAAGAGGCCCTGGGGCCGGTTTGCCACGTAGGAGGCTTGAGTCACTACTGGGTACTGAGCAGTGAGGGCTTTGAAGGGCTGTTTGAGCCCCTAGCAGCAGCCCTCAACCCTGACAGCTGTGTGTTCATCTGCTAGGCCCTTCCCATGCTGACCTGTCAGGCAGAGATTCTGAACCAGCCCATCCCCATTCTGCAGATAAGGAACAAAGCAGGTCTTAAGATATAAGGATGTATCTGGAATTTCCAGAAAGATTCTAGGAGCAGTTATACCCATCAAGGAAGTTCAGAATGCCACGACACATGTTAGAGGACAAGAAAATGCCAGAGGATGCTCAAAAGTGGGTCAGTAAAACAAAATGTCACGGAACTTGGAAGAGGTAAAGTTGAGGACATAATCCTGTAAATAGAAAAGAGGGAAATGAGAGCCTACAGTTTCTTAAAAAATGTCTTCAATGTGATTAAACAGAATTCTAGAGACATAGTGGAAGCAGTGACAGATTTTATTTTTCTTGGGCTCCTGCGGACAGTGACTGCAGCCATGAAATTAATAGACACTTGCCCTTTGGAAGGAAAGCTATGAGAAACCTAGACAGTGTATTCAAAAGCAGAGACACCACTTTGCTGACCAAGGTCCATATAGTCAAAGCTATGGCTTTTCCAGCAGTCATGTAAGGATGTGAGAGTTGGACTGTGAAGAAGGCTGAATGCCAAAAAATTGATGCTTTCAAATTGTGGTTCTGAACAAGACTCTTGAGAGTCCCTTGGATTGCAAGGAGATCAAACTAATTAATCCTAGAGGAAGTCAAACCTGAATATTCACTGGGAGGACTGATTCTGAAGCTGAAGCTCTTTGGCTATCTGGTGTGAAGAGCCAACTCATTGAAAAAGACTTTGATACTGGGAAAGATTGAAGGCAAAAGGAGAAGGGGGTGGTAGAGGATGAGATGCTTAGATAGCATCACTGACTCAATGGACATGAGTTTGAGCAAGCTCCAGGAGATAGTAGAGGAGAGGGAAGCCTGGCGAGCTGCAGTCCTTGGGGTTGCAAACAGGACATGATACAGTAACTGAACAGTAAGAGGCACAGAGATAATAGTATGAAGGAAATGATCAGAAATAATAAAGAAAACTTTCTGCAGCTCAAAGACTCCAGTCTCCAAAGGGCTCATCATGTGCCCAGCACCATCAATGGTCCAGATCAACCACAAAGGGGACTTGCCTGGAACTCAGACCCTGAGGCTAGAGCGTAGAGACTGAAAACTTCTAGGAAAAAAAAGAAGACACTTACAAACGCAAGCATGCACTTCCTAAGAGCAAATCTGAGTGTTTGAAGAGCACAGGACAAGGTCTTCAAAATTCTGAAGGTTCAAAATTCTGAAGGAAAATGACTTTCTGAAGGAAAACTGGAAATTCTATACCCAGTTAAACTATCTGCAGGGCATAATGGCTAAATAAAGACGTTTTCACGTGTGTGAGGACTCAGAATGCTTGCCTTCCACACACTTCTTGTCAGGAAGGCCTTGAAGATTTTCCCAAGACACTGAAGAAGTAAACAACAAAGAACTGGTGAGATCCCGGGAGCAGTGAATCCAGCCCAGGATAGTCATGCAGGTAAGTTCCCAAAGGAAGTTAGGGAGGTGACCTTGGGGGCAGAAAATCCAGGCTGGAGCAGGGATGGGCGGGGAGCTTCCAGCGGGAATGTGACCAGGACATGGGGTGGGGGGAAGCTGAGAGATGGGGTACTGCTTGCAGGAGATATTGAAGGCTGATGGTACAAGGCAGGAAGGACAGCAGTGGGGCAGGCAAGGACCACAGGACCTTCTTGAATCAGTAACTTAAGAAAGAAATCCAACCAGTCAGGAGAGTAATCGAAATCAGAATAAAGAACGGAGGAACGGGCATTGGCTGGAAAGATCAGGGTGAACCCCAGCTCCACCTTAATACAGAACCAAGATACCCTGGCAGAATGAATAGCACACAAATGTTAGATCCCTGGACAGATGTCATGACGACAACAGGACTCATGTGCTGGGAGGCAGGAAGCAGGGGGGGGCAGGATCGCGGCCTCGTTCAACGCTGCATGAAGCCGAAAGAGGACCGCAAAGCCCCACAGTGACTCCCAGCTTCCCACACTGTATAACACGCTTTCCTTTGACATGAAAGTGACATCTAGAAATGAACTTCTCCTTTGGTGGAGAGATGTTTATCTAATTCGGTGATTTTTCGACTTCACTTTCTTCCCCTCTTTTATTCGTTGAGAAAAATGAATAAATCAAAAGTAGCATTACCACATTACAATAGTTTCTGATGGTGTGTGTGTCTGTCTATTCATCCACCCACCGATCTCCCAACCGCACATCCACCTGTCTATTCATCCACCTGCCCACCTCATCCATCCACTCATCCATCCATCCATTCATCCATCCGCCCAGCCCTTCAGGCGTCATCTATCCATTCCTCTGTCCAGCTCTCCCTCCATCCATCCATCATCCATCCATCCATCTCTCCCTCCACCCGCTCCTCACCCCCCAATGCATATCCATCCATCTGTTTATCTACCCACCCTTTTCCCTACACAACATGCAGAGCAATGTTTGGAATGCTGCTCCCCTCATACTAATGATTGGTATTTCTGGAATAACAAGAGATACCCTTAGGCGGAAGGAGGGAGGTCCTACAGGTCTTGCCTTTTCCAACCTTTCTGTTCTATTCTAATTTTCTAGAAATTCAAACAGAACTAAAATAGCTATCAATCTGTCTAAACACTTCCATTGAAAAACATTGATGATAGTCATGTATGGAGATACTAGGGTCCTTTTTTGGTTCTCTCCTCTGGACAGCTCGGCCCTGAAGCCTATTAATAGCAACTCTGAGTGCTATTTTCGGATGCCCCTCCCACGGAGGTCTTCCCTGACCACCCTGGCTCCCTTCCG
Organism: Bos indicus; assembly: GCF_029378745.1. Taxonomy (NCBI): domain Eukaryota; kingdom Metazoa; phylum Chordata; class Mammalia; order Artiodactyla; family Bovidae; genus Bos; species Bos indicus. The sequence goes on from NC_091788.1 coordinate 49,304,363, forward strand.
TCACAGTGCCCTGCTCTGTCCCTGCCCAGTAATTATCCAGGTCTGTAATTACGTGGTGTATTTTTGACCGGGGGCAGCTCCGTGATGCCAGGAGTGCCGTCTCGTCCTTGCAGTGCCTCCAGCGCTGTCCGCCGTCTGGGACATGGCAGGGCCTGGGGTGGGTGCTGTGGGGGGCTTGCACTGGGTCAGCCTGGATGCCTTCCCTCTGAACTGCACCCACCAGACTCCTGATGCCCTGAGCAGATGGCACTGAATCTTGGTCTGGTGCTTGGCAGCAGGCGGGGAAGACGAACCCACAGCATTGCCCACAAGAGGGGGCGGGAAGTGAGAGCTTCCACCTCGCCACGTGCCGGGCACCAGGCCAGGTGCTCAGCAGACAAGGCTCCAGGTAATCCTGGCCAAGGTCCTGGAGCTGGCATCCCTGTCTCCTCCTTGAGGATGCCGGATCCGAGGCCCAGAGGGGCCCTGTGGGGTACCTGGGGCTCACAGCAGGGAGGGCCGAGTCTGAAGGCTTCCTCTGCTCTAACCCTGCTCAGCCACTGCTAGGAGAGGTCACAGGGGCTGCAGTGCGGCCTGGAGGGACAGGTGAAGGGAGGAGGTGCTGGTGGCCACTTGGGCCTAGGGCAGAGGTTAGCACAAGGGAGGAGAGATGGAGCAGAGGAGATGAATAGGCGGTAGCCAGGCAGAGTCGGGGCTGAGGAATGCCCCTGAGACTGGGGCAGGGGGCCCAGAGCGGGTGACAAGAGGCGGGGGGGACCCGGGCCCAGAGGTGCCACAGCTGCTACCTGCCACTCTCTGGGGACCCCTGCAGGCACCCCGCACATCCCACGGCTGCTGGCTCTGGGGTTGCCTGGGGTGGGCACGGGGCCTGTCTCGGGATGGCTCAGGGGTTGTGCTGGCCTCTTTTCCACAAAGCAGGACCCCGCTGACCAGGCAGACCGGGCTGCCTTGCCTTTTAGGCTCCAGAATGCAGGGCACCCAGGGGCCCCCAGGCTTCGGAACTGCAGGGGTGGCACAGACAAGCCTGCCATGCTGGCCTGCCCCACCGCAGGCCGAGCACCTCCCCAGGACTGAGATCGCAGGAGGGAAAGGGGCAGAGGGAGAGGTCTGGAGGACAGTGTGCAGGAAGTGAGGGAGGAGCTCTGGAGGGGAGTGGAGGGGGAGGAGGAGGGGGAGGCGGAAGGGCAGTGGGGGAGGGGCGGGGAGAGGCCCTGAGTCCCCGCGCCCCAGCGCCAGCCCAGCCGCGTCCTGTCCTGTCCGGAGTGGCCACACTGTGCCCAGCAGGAAGGCCCAAGGCAGCACGGCCGAGGAGCGGCCAGAGCCGGCGGGAGCGTTCCACGTAGAGATTTATTAGTGAAACAAAAGCATATTTTTTCAGGCAGGACTGTTTGTGCAGTTTGCTCATGGCAGTGCCTTGGCTGGGGGCCCGGAGGCCGCAGACCCGCTCGCTCGGCCGTCAGCTCGCGGCCCGCGGTCCTTATCTGTTCCACGACATCAAAGCAGGGCTTTTCATAAGCGAATTAAAACAGCACACCCAGGGCCCAGGGACTGGACGGGCAATTAGCTCTGGGTTGTGGGGGTAGAAGCCCCCCCAGCGATCACGAAGCACTTTGCTAAGGAGTTGCTGCAGCTTGTCAGACCCGATGAAATATTTTGCCCAAAGCTCATTATAATAATGAACCTGCATTTCTTTCCCCAAGAGAATAATTAGCAGACTTCCAAGTGGGTTAAAGCGGCAATTTAAAAACTGCCCCCTAATTGTCCCATTTACTTCATTCAGTGACAGGGAGCCGGCGCCTCTGTGAGAGCCCAGACTCCCCCGCGGTCATGGCCAGGCCGGCCCCAGGCTCGCAGGCCCTGCTGCCCTCCCGGCCGCTGTGGCTGCGTCCACCACCCCCTGCCCAGCTCGGGGCGGTCGGCTTGGGAGGGAGGCCTCAGCCCCATTTCTGGGAGGGCGTCAGCCTCCTTGTGGGGAGGGGAGTCCGTCCTCCAGCAGACCCTGGGCCAGGATGTCCTGGGGCAGGGCCCCAGTGAGGCCCACGGCGGGGAGTGAAGGAGGTGCCAGGGCGTGTGGGAAGGAGGGTGACAGTGGGGGGAGAAGTTAGGGCGGGGTGAGCCCAGGAAGCGCTGGGGGGGGGTCTGAGGCCCCTACCCTTCCCCTGCTGGGGGCTGAGGCCCCCACAAAGCCCCAGGTGGCCCCAGGGCATGCACTGAGCAGACGCCAGCCACTGCTGGGCAGGCAGAGGGGACAGGTCACCGAAGCTCGGCCACTCGGCCTAGCTGGGTTGAAGCTGGGGTCCTGGGTCCCCATGGCCCAGCGTGGGGTCACTCATTGTTCCTGGACAAGGTGGCCAGGCTCTGCTCTGCACAGTGAACTGCTGTGGCCACAGTTTGGGAAGGATGGAGATGAGGCCACGCGGGGGTGAGGCCACAGGGGTCAGAGCCTCTCCGTGTTAACGTCTACTCGTCCCAGTCACAGAAGCAAAAACCGCTCCTGCCAGAAAATTCTGGTAAAACCTCTTTAAAAACTGCACCTTTATGTCCACCCTCCAGAGCCGACGGCGGGAGTGTTTTGGTGTGTCTTCCGTGAGGGGGTATTTTACGCGCGTACACGCCCACCCAGGCTGGGCTCGCGCCGTGCCCGGCCCAGCCCCAAGTCCTTGTGTACTCTGGACGTTTTCCGGGGTCACTGCGAGCTGCCTACTGTCCCTAACGCTCATGGCCAGGAGCAAGCATCCTGCGAACGCCCTCTATGCCGTCTGTTTCGGATTTCTCACCACCGTGAGGAGGCTGTGATTAACTTGCTCGTGCACGGCTCTGTGGAGACGCTCGTTTGTCCTCCAGGGACGCAGTGCCGGGAGCAGGAGTCCAGGGTCATGGGAGAGGGACGGCCTGCAGCACTTGACGTTCCCCAGAAGGGGAAGGGCCGGCCGCCAACAGACCTTCCTCCTCTGCACCCCCAGCACGGATGGGCCATGTCCATGTCCACCGTGAGTCTTCCCACTTGAGTTCGGAGAGTAGGGGCTCTCAGTGGTCCCAGGGAGGGCCAGGTAGAAAGGACTTCAGGTTCAGAGCCACGTGGTCTCTCCTAAAACATCTCAACTCTGCCTGTCAGCATGAGAGCAGCCAGAGATTAGGCACACGCCAGTGGGCGTGGCTGTGTCCTAATAAAACCTTATTGACAATAACAGGCTGAGGGCCAGATCACACCTGTAGGCCGCAGTTGACTGGCCCTGGCTTAGAGGACAGAAGGAATGAGGAATCTTTTCAGTCTTTGAGGCCCTTTGGTGACTGTGTTTCTAGGGGTTTTTTTTTTTGCCTACTCTTGAGTGCTTTTCTCATAGATTTGGAGTCTTTAACACCAAAAATGGGCACTCTTCACCACTGGCTGAGGTCGTCTGCCAGCCTGCAGTCTGGAGGGCCCCGGGGGCTGCAGGCTTTGCTCCCCACTTCCGGCTCTCAGCCCCATCTCGGACCCTGGCTCCGCCTAAACCAGGGAGGCCAGAGGGCGGCTCTGTCTGAAGCCCAAGGACGTCTGGCTGCTCAAACGTATCTCCCAGTATTGCTTTTTATAAATGGCAGCCTTATCACTATGCCGTTTTGCTGTCTGCTGACAGGGACACGCTACCTTAGTTTTTCCCTAGACGGCTGGTGGCGTCAGCATCGCATCTGGCTCGTGATGCTGCTGCCTCTCGCCTGTCAGAGCGTCACCCCGTGTTCTGCGTAGAGCCGGGGAGCTGAGGCCATTCCTGCTGTTTGGCAGCCACATGACCACAGGCCTCAGTCTCTTTGAACGTAGATGGGCAGAGCCGTGGAGCTGCGCCTGTGGGCTCTGCCGCTCGCCTCTGGCACGGGTGAACCTGGGGGGCCCCTGCCACGGGGCTGGTCTTCCCCGGCCCAAGGCTGTGACCCATCAAAGGTTGTGGCCTGATCCTCAGCATTGGGCTAGAACCACGCCTTCCTCAGTTCTCTTTCCCCAGAAACATCACAGCTGTTTTCACCTCTGTGTGAGACCTGGCACCATTTTGTCAAGTTAAAAATACCCGGGGTACCTAGGTCGGGGTGGTGATAACCCTACCACCGGCCCTGGGGTGAGTGTGTAGCTCCCCGATGCCCAGTCTGTGGGTCAGAGGTGCCCTGTCTGCGGCCGCCTCCACTTGCTTCTCCCACCGCGCCAGCACCGCTGGGACACCCGTCCTTTCTGCTCTGGGCATCCATGTCCTGCTAAACAGATGGGCTTGACCACACGACCTGGGTTTAGACCTCAGCTCTACCACCCCCACCGCTGCGGGCACTCTGATGGGGCGGGGCCTCAGCCCCCCTGCGAGGTGATGTCACGGGGCCTGGGTCACCTGTGCAGCAGGTGATTCTCCAGCACGTGTGACCGTGGTTCCCGGGGTCCCCGGAACAGGATACCCTCCCTTCGACATCTCTGCTGGCTGCCGTGGAGAACTGACCCCTGTAAACTCCAAATTGAAGATGCTGAAGCTGCGCGGGTTCTGCTCACAGCCCAGGGCACACACTTCATCCTCCCCCTTGGCTTTCATCTCCTCAAGGCCCTGAAGGTGCTAGGGGCTACCGCCATGTGCGGGCCTGGGGCTCAGCAAGAACGGGACCTGCTGGGTGACCCTGCTGACCCAGCACCCCTAGGCTGGGCTGGACGCCACTGGCCTTGGGGCTGTGGGATCAGTGGCTGGAGGCAGTGGGCGCATAGGTGCCCTGAGCCCCGTGCGTGGGAATCTGTGGAGCAGCCGGGTGGGCGCTAGTGAGGCCGAAGTGGGGGCGAGGAGGGTGGAGAGGAGCCGGGAGCGGAGGGGTGACTGACACCGAGAGGACGGAAGACCCAGGAGGCCCCTGGCAAGTCTGGGCAGACAGCAGCCCTGGGCACTCAGGGCAGGCTGCGGGTGGGCACTGGCCCCTGAGCTGCGGAGCGGGCAGGCTGAGGCAGGCGGGCAGGAGAGGAGCTGGCGGCAGGGCTGCAGAGGCCGCAGGCCCAGGCTTGTGCGCCCCAGGCCTGGCAGGCGCTCCGAATCCCACTCCTGAACCCTGGCACACAGGCCCTCCCCCAACACGCTCCCCGCCAGCCCCTCCTGCACAGGGGCAGGGGTAAGGGGCACACCAGTTCCTGCTCCTGACCAGAGCCCAGGGCCCCTTCGGCAGTTCCTGGGGACTTGGGGGCATTCCCCAGGGTTTGGGGGACATGGCAACCCCATCTGGCTGAAGACAGCCTTTTATACACAGCACAAAGCCTCCTCAGGCGGCCCCCTACTCTTGCAGCGGGCTGCCCTCCCCCAGCCCTTCCTGTGGGGCTTCCAGGCCAGGCCCGCGCCCTTGCTCATCCCTGCCTGGGCTCCGCTGACCCGCGGCCAGGAGCGTCCTTCCCCAGCCAAGCCCAGCTCTGTGCAGGCTCGCGCGGCCCCTCGGAGGCCCTGGTGGATCCGTGAACACTGTTTATTCCTCTGTCCTGGACGCAGCTGAGGGCTGGGAGCACGTTCGGACAGCCCCAGAATCCCGTGTGGAGGCCTTTGTCCTCATTTGCCCAGCATGGAGCCCCGGCTGGGGTCCAGGGCTGCTCACGGCCTCACCGGCTTTGTCCCTTCTCTGTCTTTAGGCTCCCAGGGGCCACGCTGGCAGGTGCCCTGCTGCCCAGCTCGCACTGGGACCCATGCTGTCCCCCTATCTCCTTCTTGGAAGGAGTGGCCAGGGCAGCCCCCGCCTGGGCGGGCCCCCTAAATGCCATGAGGCCATGTGGGGGCCTCAGAGTGGGCTGTGGAGCATTAGAGCCAGGGCGTGGTCTAGCCTGCCTTCAGGCCAGGGCATGAGCAATGTGGAGCATCTGCTGGGAGGGTCCTGCGGCTCGGGGCTGGCGGGGGCGCTCAGGGTGGGCAGTGCTCCTCGGCCTGCAGCACAAGGGCATGGAGAGATGGCAGTAGCTTCACCACTCCCAGCTGGCAGTCCTGAGGAGGCGACGCTCCCCTCCCCTGTGAGCCCCTACTTTCCAGACCATGGAGGAAGCATCCGGTGCCCCTCTATCCCCTGGTGAGAGCCACCCTGGGGGTGCCTGGGGAGGTCAGCACCTGGCCACGTGTGCCCTGGCACCTGTCCCCACTTCTCAGGGACCCTGGGGGTGCTGGGCTCGCGTCGAGAAGTAGGGCAGCTGCCAGAAGCACCATCCCCAAGGCATGGGCGGTGGGAGAAGCCGGGGTGAGACCCTGAGCCCTGGAAGGGGACTGCCATGGTGCGGGTGGAGTCTGGCTGCCTGTGCCCGAGGATGGCACTGGGAAGACGGTGGGCGTGGGCAAGCCTGGGAGGCAGCGCCAGGGCGCCAGCCCTGCTGGCCAGGAACAGCGAGAGGGCGAGGGCCGAGTCCACTGTCCTGCTGCCCTCCTCCCCTGCAATAGAGAGTCTAGAACATTCCACACTTTCCCCTCCAGGACAGGAGAGTGGTTCGCCTGACCTCTTGAGTTGCTGGTCATAGGGCCACCCCAAGCGCCAGTGGGACCCCCTTTTGTAGCCATTTTTAGCAAGCACGTCCTCTGGCTAAATGTGTACTGTCTCACTGCAGCCCGACTCCTTCTGAGCTGGGGCTTCTCGTCATCCCATTTTATAGATGGGAAAACAGAGGCTTGGAGGGGACGTGTGAGCCTCTGGGGCCACAAAAAGGCAGATGAGACTGAGCAGCTAAACAGCAACAATGAGGCTAAACAAGAACCTAAGCATGGGGCTCTCATCCTGCGGGACTAGCGTCCTTGGAAGCAGAAGGAGAGGCACTGGAGCGTCCACCCTCTCCTCTGTGTGCAGAGAGGAGGCCTGGAGAGGACGCAGAGAGAGGACCCAGGGAGAGGACAGTCCTCTGCAAGCCAGGCAGCGAGCCCTCTCCAGACCCTGAATCAGGCGGCACCTTGATCTTGGACTCCCAGCCCCTGGAACTATGTGAAATCGATGTCTTGTTGAAGCGCCTGTTGGCGGGGTCCTGTTAAATCAGCCTGCGCTAACACTGCGGCCGCCAGCATGACGGGCCCTGCAGAGACAGCTGTGTGGGGGGCTGGACGTGGGGGCCCCTGGGGGCAGATGCCGAGCACGGCCCCCAGCCTCGAGACCTTCCGCCTGAGACTCTGGGTACAACCTGTCGAGCGGAGGAGCTCATGCCCCAGAGCGCTGGACACGGCCAAGGTCTAACAGTCTCACCCTGGCCTCCTGGCTCCAGCCACGTGGCCCCACTTTGGCCCCCGGAACGGCCCCTTCACCAAGTGCTGTCGCTTCTACCTCTCACCAGCTCCGCACCATCCTCAGTCCCCATGGCCAGTGCCCAGCCTGGGAGCCTTGCTGATCCCTGCCTTCCCATCCCTTCCAGAACCTTCTCCAGAGTGGGCAACCAGAGTGGGCTCTGCCTCCTGTCCCCTGCACCCCTGTCCCCTGCTGCCGCCTCAGCTGGATTATTCCATCACTTGGAGAATTGTGGTCTCCAGTTGCCCCTAGTACCTGCCATGTGCCTGCTTGGGGCTCCCAGTCCTTGAATTTCCCTGCAGACACTCCCTCTCTGGGGTTGAGGAAACTGAGGCACAGAGGGGCTGTGCCACGTGTCCACGTCATCACATGGGTGGATGCTAAGCCCTCATCCTGCCCCCTCCTGCCCTGCCAGCCTTCCACCACAGGCCAGGGCCCAGTGGGCATTGCCTCTCTGGTTATGGGTCTCAAGGGCCTTGTCTCAACAGTATACCCAGCTCTGGCCACTCTGTACCACTTCCCTGAGCCTAACACAGCATCAGAGGGGCCAAAGCAGACAGAGGCCCCCCTGGCACTGCCCAGGTGCAGGTGGAGAAGGGCCGGGGGAAGGGGCTTGCTTCAGGGGGAGGTTGTCTGTGTGTGTGTGTGTGTGTGCGTGTGTGTGTGTCGGCAGGAGGCGGGGTGGGACCCTGGAGCTCTGAAGGGCAGGCATGCAAGACATACCCTTCCCTGGCCACCCGCCTCCACGCAGCCCCTGGCACCGAGTGGCCTGCTGCCCTCAGCGTGGCCACCTCCCCTGACAGGGGGAACTGACTTCCACCCTGTGCCGCTCGGAATGTTGAGAAATTCTCGCCAAGGCTCCTGGTGTTGACCCGGAAATTTCACTCCCGGAAAACAACACAATGCAAGGGGAAAACGTAGGAAGAGGTTTGCCGTAACAGGATAGATAATGATGAAAAATTGTAAACAGGTCACACTCAGGGCCCTGAAGGCCGGGTGACCTTGACTCAGAATCTGAGAACCACTTCTCTGGGGGGTGAGGCCCCGCCAGCCTCTGCGAGTTCCTGTCCTGCACGTCCCCTCCCGCCTCGCGCTCCAGGCTTGCTCCTGCCCCAGTGCCCTGCCCTCTGCCGGGAGCACCCTTCCCCGTCACTGGGGGAGCTGTGCGTTCCCCTGCAGCCCCAGGCTGCCCCTCGTCACCCATCCTGGTCCCCGCCCTCTGCCATCGGTGCCCTTGCCTGGAATTCCCTCTGCCCCCTCACCTCCTCCTCCCTGGACCCTCTGGATCCTCTGGACCCTCCCTCTGCAGCTGGCCCAGTGCTGCCCCGAATCAGGCAGACGCACACACACCACCGAGCCCGCCCCCGGCAGAAGAGGCGAGAGTTCAAGCAACGCGACCAATTTATAAACAATTTTCTCCGCGACGATTAAGTTACATTTCCCCGATAGCTGCTTAATTTTCTTGTCAAAAATACACAGTTTTCACATTTGTCTCTCTGTAAGGGTAATTAATTTCCAGACCATAAGTAAAAACTTAATTTGATACCTGCAAGGATTATAAACTATTTCAAGCTGTTGTTTACATGAAATCAAGAAAGGCTCGTTCTGTTTGCAATTATGTTAATGAGGAAATAGAGTTGTTTTTTTTTTTTTGGAACTCGGCCTCATTTTGCCATCACCAATGAATTAGCCTAAAAGGATCTGCTGGTGCTGCTATTTTAAAGGTGACCCTGGCTGGTGAGGGGGGGCCCCTGCAGGGCCAACAAACACGCGGGAGGCAGCTGTTACGAGAACGGTTCAGGTGATCTGGGCGGGATGAGTTCTGGGGACGGGCCAGGCCCCAGGTTGTCGGCAATGAGCCGGGACTGCAGGTGGGTAGGACCGTGGAACCTTCTCTAAGATTCCTTCTGACGGCAGGATGGACAACAGAGGCCAGTCAGGGCTCAAATGCCCCAGTCCCTGGGCGTTCCTGAGCCCTGGGCTATGCCAACTTTCCAGGGCATCCCAGGAGGGAAGGGGCAAGGGCTCAGGGGTGTGAGAAGCTGCCCTGAAAAGGCTGGGGCAGAGGATGCGCGGAGACAGGGCAAGGAGCAGAGAAGGCGAGCAGCCTTCAGGACATACAGGGGGCCGGGCGTCAAGCGGCCGCGGGCCAGGACCCTCGGGCCCTGGAATGAGGGCTGGGGGCGGCCAGGTGGGCCGGAGGAGGCTTTGCCTGCGCGGACAGCAGACTCAGGGCTGGCCCGGCCGCCAGTGCTCTGGGTGGGCTCTGGGGGCCTGGCTAGCACCTCGCTACAGGCCAGGGGGGGACGGTCCCCACAGCTGGCTGGGCCTCCGGTGGGCCAGGCCTCCACGCATGGTCCTGACCTGGGAACCCTGTCCCCTGCCTTCCCAGTGGGGGACACTGTGAGAGAGGGTGCACGCCCAGCATGACCCACCATGGTCCGCAGGCCTGTTGCTGCCCCTGCCCAGCCGGCTGGCTGGCGAAGGGGGTGGGGGCGGCGGCCAGCAGCTGCCCGGCCCCTTCCTGCGCTCGGCCACCCAGGACGTCCCCCTGGACCTGCGAGGCCATGGCCAGTGTCCTCGAGGGTCCCAGGCGCCGCAGCCAGCCCAGGCGAGGCCGGCACAACGTCCTGTTGTGGCCACCGGGCCGCTCTGCCACCGCACGCTGCCCACCGTCCCCACGGATCCAGTTTCGCCCCACTGGCCGCCAGGGGGTTAGGCCCGGGCCGGGCACTGGCTCCCTGGACACAGAAACCATTTACGGGAGGGATAAAGGCCGCTTGTGTTGGCATCGAGAGGCGTGCACGTCCCTGCCCCACCTCCCCGTCCCATCTGTCAGGTGGCGAGGGCCGCGGGGCACAGCAGCAGGCCTGTGTGCGGACAGGCCAGGGAAGAACGGCCCACAGTCTGGGCGTCCTGGGAACCCAAGGCCTTCCCACTGCCCCGGGCTCGGCTGGCCCTTCTCCTGGGGGCCTGGCCCCGAGGCCAGGGGATTTGTGGCCCCTTGGGGCTGGGGAGGTGGGGAGCGGGCACCAAGGGGGCCCATGACCTGGACGCTGGCCCCTCTGGGGACGGTTCCTTCTCGAAGGAGAGGGTCTGTGACCCCCAGACACGAGCAAGCCAGATGCCTGCCTGGCATCTCGGGCCCCAGGCTGGAACGCCTGCAGGCAGAGGCTTGACTGGTCTCTAGAGGTAGGGGCGCCGGGGGGCGAGGTTCCCAGGGGGCGGGAGGCGTGGGGGTGGGGGCACCCATGGAGGAGCAGTGGGCATCTCCCGCTACGTCATGTCAGAGGTCAGGGCAACCCACTGGACCGCTGAGTGGCTCTGCTTGTGTCTGGGCCCTGAAGGGATGGACACAGGCGCCCTGGCTTTGGCTTCCGCCTTGGACAGAGCCGATTCAGGACCTTGGCCCCCATGGCGGCAATGCCGGGCGAGGGGAAGGGGGCTGTGCTGGCTCCTTTTCCCCAGCTGCGTTCATGCTTATTCTAAGTGAGACCTCTCAGTACCCTGGTGGGTGAGGCGGACGGCCACGCGTCTAGGGGTGGCGTGGTCCCGGCAGAGCCACTGGTGCCTGCAGAGGGGGTGGGCGTGATGAGGGCGCTACGGCAGGGGAGGGACCCCCGCATGACCCCGCGGCAGGAGCAGGGTGGCGGGCAGCCCTCCCCTCACCTGCTGAGGACCCACGACCTCCTCATCTGGAAGGGAGGGGGGTGGCGTGGCGGCCACACCTGACCCCCAGGGGAGGCAGCTACCCACAGGTCTCCCACCGCCTGGAAAAGACAGGCTGCCGCCAGGTTTAGGGAGTTGAAAAGTCAGTTAATTTCCTGACAAAAGGGCAGGGGGAGCGGGGCTGGGTGTCTCCGTGATAACTGCTTCTGGGGGCGAGCTGAACGGGGCAGGACCCTGACTCTGAAGGACTCTGGCTGAGCCCCCGTGGTGCGTCTTGGGGTGGGTGAGGCTGTGTCGAGGGTCTGCTCTGGCCGGGGAGGGAGTCAGGCTTCAGGGCCCCCTGTGCCCCAGGGGCCCTCCCCGCTAGCTGCTGCTCTGTCCCTGGGTGGGGGCTTCGGAGGTGCTCAGGCAGAGCTCTGGTTTGGGGGGCAGAGGGAAACTGAGGAGCCAGGTCACCGGGTCTCTCGGGGCCACGTCAGGGGCTCCCCAGAAGGCAACACAGACCCCCAACCACAGGCCCAGGAATGGCGGGGCCCTCTCTGTGAGTGCTGCTCCTTTTCTGGCCCTTGGCAGAGAGAGGCCCCAGAACGGGGGTCCCCACTGCTTCAAGATGCTGGCCTTTACCCCAGCAAAGCTCCAGGGGTCAGGGAGGAGGGGTCAGGGAGCAGAGACTGGAAGGCGACTCGCCTGCGGGTCCTCAGCTGGTGCCAAGGGGGTTGCTTGGACGTGGAGGAGGGAGGTGAGGCTGAATCCTCAGGGGCTCAGTCATCAAACGGACCACTGCCTGGGTATGGACGCCCACCCCCCGTCCCGCCCCCCATGGCTCTGCAGCCTGGTACCTGCCACCATCCAGGCCCAGCCCAGGGCTTTCCAGCACATCCACTCTGCCCATGCTCTGCTGCCGTTGAAAGGCAGGTGTCGGGATTCCTGGTCTCAGAGTGATGGGCAGGGACCTGGGGGGCACCCCCAGCGCTGATGGTGGGGCCTGCCTTGGTCCCCGGTCCCTGGGCATGGTCGATCCAAGCCCTGCTCCCCCGGAAAGCCATCCCTGGATGCCGGTGGCTCTGGGCTGCTCCCTCTAGCCCCAGACATGCCAGCCCCTCTCTGGTGCCTTCAGAGGCCCACATCCTCCCAGCCGCCAAAGGCCCGGCCGAGCTCTGGCTGGGGAAGCCTGGCCCGATCAGAGTGAACCCAGCCGCTTCCTGGCCCAGCCTGAGGGCCAGTTCTCCCCTCTGCGGCTCTGCCAAGGGCCAGTCTGGCCACCCCTCCTGTGTCTGTGGCCCCTCCCTCTCCATCTTCTTCCTTCTGGAGTCCACCTGCCCACTGAACAGGTCCACGACAGAATTCGAGATGACCCCTGACCTGCCCACCCTGGCATGCCCCCCCATGTGAAGTGCCCCCACCCAGAGGCTCTCATTAGAAATCTGGACCTTCCCGACACCCTGTCCCCTCAGTCTGCCCTGTCCACGACGGGTCCGGGGGACTGTGGGCTACGACCCCACAGGCGTCCACCCCAGGACAAGGTACACGGGGTGTGTCCTAATCTCACCAGGGCTTCCCTTGCCCCAGCCTCCTGTCCTCCCCGGGAAGCCAGGCCGCCTGGCCCTCAGGCTCACAGAGTGAGTTCTAAAGCCCCTAACTCATGAGCAGGGCCCGGCTCCATCTCGCCCGCTCTCAGCCTCAGATGGCCATGACCCTGGGCCCCTGGGCCTCTGCACAGGCTGCTCACGCTGGGAACATGCCAGCCACACTGCCCTCCACCTTGCTCACTCCTGGTGGTCTCCAGGCCCCTGACCCCCAGCCAGAGGAGGCCCTGCTCGTCCGGTATGTGCCTCTTTCAGCTGGGAAAGAGGGGCTTATGGGCCGCTCTGTGCGTCCCTGCCTCTGCCTGCCGACCCCTGCACTCCCAGGGCAGGAACCAGCCCAGCCCATCACAGGGGCTGCTCTCAGTGGTGCCACCGCTCAGTGGCTGCTTTAGTCTCCGCGGCGGTCACTTCTGGTCCCTCTGTCCAGATCAGAGGGCTCACGTTTGGGGACACTTGTGGTTCTGGAGAAGGTGCAGGTTCTCCAGAGAAGCTGCCTGGAGAATGTTCAAAAGACACTCTTATGGGCCTCCATAGCGCAGTTTCCAGATGTGGGCTTCCCTGGGTCCCTGCTGGCTCAGCTGGTAAAGAATCCGCCTGCAATGCAGCAGACCCTGGTTCGACTTCTGGGTCGGAAAGATCCGCTGGAGAAAGGATAGGCTACCCACTCCAGTATTCTGGCCTGGAGAATTCCATGGACTGTATAGTCCATGGGGTCACAAAGAGTCGGACACAACTGGGAGACTTTCACTTCACTTAACTTCCCTGGTGGCTCAGACAGTAAAGGCTCTGCCTTCAATGCAGGAGACCTGGGTTTGATCCCTGGATCAGGAGGATCCCCTGGAAAATGGAATGGCAACCCACTCCAGTATTCTTGCTGGGATAACCCCATCAACAGAGGAGCCTGGTGGGCTTCAATCCGTGGAGTTGCAAAGAGTTGGACATGACTGAGCGAGTGAGTATGCAGTGAAATTTCCACGCCGGTTATCGGATGTGACCTCTTATCACAAGGTGATGTTGTAAAGCCCTAAAACCAAGACCCTATGGCTGTTGGGTGCACCCAGGTGGGCCACATGTTGGGGGGCTGTGATGCGGGGTCCCCCCACCATCCCCAGACATGCTTTGCCTGGGCTGCGCCAAATTCCCCGTCTCCAGCACTACTCTGAGAGCGGCCAGGTGACACAGGTCCACCCTGGCATCGGCATCTCGGGCCAGGGTCTCACACCACCCCAAGAAGCCCCCGCCGGGGGTGGGTGCTAGTGGTCTGCTGGGGTGTCCACAGGCCCCAGTGGGTGGGGGGTGGGTGGACCCTGCTGGGGAGAGTGCCCCTGTGCGGGGGCAGGCGGGCTGGCCACCTCGCTGCCCACACAGATGGCTCTTTATGTGAGACCTGACCTGTGGCTCCCGGCTGGCGGGGGCAGGGGGTGCTGGGCACGCTGACCAACCTGCTGCCCGGGGTAGGGGTGGGGGTGGGGGCAGCAGCTCCTGCAGGGCAGGACGGGGCAGGGAGCGGCGTGCCGGCCCCGCAGCTCTGGCTGCAGCCACAGTTGCCCCCCTTCAGTCTGTGCTCCACGTGCCAGGCTAACAGCTAAAAACAACACGGTTGCACGGTGGCCCCAAAGCCCCCTCCCTCCACGCGAAGCCTCAGGTCCTTCCCGGGGCTTTCGGGCCTCAGGTCGGCCCATCCCTTCACCTGTCTGTTCCACCCTCCAGGCTCCTCCTGAACCCGCAGGTGCTCTGCCGCGCTGGTGCTGCTCACACAAGCCAGCGGGTCACCCCACAGGCGTTTCCACTTGCCGCGCCCTCTGCTTGGGGGCACAGCTCCCCAGATATCCTGGCTCCCTGCTCCCTGAGCCCGGGAAGATCTATTCTGTGGCCCAGCACACCCTCCCGTCCTTCCCGAAGGGCCCAGGTCTCATCTGGATGGAGAGCTTCTCCTGAGAGGCAGCGAAGGCCTTTCTGAAGACCAGCCTGGGTGCCGGGCATTTTCTGGTGCTGGACCCACGCGCACGGGCCCCACACGTGGCTCGCCTGGTCTGTACACCGCCTCCCGCCTCTCCTACACGAGGATCCGGAGCTCAGAGGGGCCCCCCACCCCGCCATTGGAGAAGTTACCCCGGAGAAGCAGGCCTCTTCCAGACTCGGGGAGGGGGTCGCGGCCGCCCTGCTCTGGGCAGCAGGAGCCAGGCTGGAGGAGGGCCCGGGAGAGCGGCGTGAACGGACGCCCGGTGAGGAGTGCGGACCAGGAACGGGGTGGGGAGGGAGTGCTGCCAACCCAAACAGCCCGCGCGCCTCAGCCCCGTGCTTAATCCACAAAAATTTCCATCTGCCTCTGCAGCGCTCGGAACCCGGGCAGCGAGAGGCCGTCCACTCGGCAAAGTAAACACAGCTCCGCACGGCCGCTGCCGCGTGTGCGAGCGTCCCGGGAGAAGCCGCCGCGGCGGCCATCTTGTGCCTCCCGACGGCCAGGCTGCAGCGCGGCCCGCGGCCCGGGGGAGGAGGCCGCGCTCGCCGGCGGGGCCTGCGGCGGGACCTGCTGCCGTCCACCTGCCGCCCGGCCCAGGCAGGCGGGGGCTGCCCTCTGACCCCGCCGGGCCGCCACCCCGCTCCCAGCCTCGAAGGCTCCCGGACACCCCTGCCCGGCTCCACAGACCCCGGGTTGGGAGGTGGTCCCCAACCCAACCGCCGGACTCCCAGTCCAGCCCGACTCTGGGCCCACCGTCTGCAGCATCCGCAGGGCCGGGGCCTGGGCCGGCTGCCCCTTTCCCAGCCGGTCGCCTCCCGGAGCGGCGGGGACAGCCCTGCCTCTGGGACGTCTATTTTTGGTGGTGACCAAGCCACTGCTTAATATGCAGGACCGGCCGGGGGCAGGCTGTGCCCTGACCCGCAGGGTGACAAGTTTAAAAAAGGGCCCATTTTGATCAAAAGACATGTTTTCTTCTGAGGTCGGCCAAGGCGGCGGGGCAGGGTTCGCCACAGAGACGAAGCTGGGGGCGCCCTCACGGCCCGGCCCCCCGGACGGCCTGCCCAGCCTAAGCCCGGCCCTTGATTAAAGAACCGCGAACAGGCTGCCGGGCGCTGCCCGCCAGCCCGATACGCAAGGCCCTGCCCGCCTGCTCCCTGCCCCCAGCCTCTCTCAGAAGCCATCCACCCACAGAAGCCGACACAGACTGGAGCTAAAGTTTGAAAAAAAAAATGTAAATTTCCTTTCTGGCCAATATTGGAGGCCTATAAATAGAGTCATTCAGGAGAGGCCGACTTAGGGGGAGTGGTGATCGTCCCCCGGCTGGGGTGGGAGAGAAACACCCAGGAAAAGGGGGGAAGTGGTCCCGGGGGGCTGCCCCGGATGTGGGGAGCAGGAGGCCGCAGTGCAGGTGGGGACACCGAGGCGGAGCAGCGCGGGGCTCTCCGGCTGGCCCCGACGCCCTCCCTGCCCGCACTCACGCCCGCTCTGCAGTCAGACGCCAGGCCCTGAGGCTGGGCTTGCCGCACTTCCCCTGCCCCAGGCCCTCTGCCGTGAGGTTCCTCTCCCCGGGGCGTGGATCAAGCCCCGCATCCTCCCGACAGCGCCTGCCTTAGTCGCACCATCCCCTTTCGTCCCCTCCGCTGACCAGTGGGAAGACGCACACGTGAAAACTGATGTGATGTGACCTCCTGGGTCCAGGACCCGTGAGTCGGGGGCGGCTTGAGCTGCGGCCGCTGGCTGCAAAGTGCACAGGGGAGGCTGGGGCTTTGCCTCTGTGGAACGGGAGGAGGGTGCCCCTTCGGCCCACACGCGTGTGTGCACGGCCTTGTCCTTTCCGTCAGAGGAAGGCATGTGAGTGTGAGAACACAAGGCGTGGGAGCCGGGCTTCCCGGCCCTGGACTTGGCTCTGCCCCCTGAGGCAGGACTGCAGAGACGCGTGGGGTCTGGGTCGGGGGAAGAGGGGGTACAAGGGGCCTCAGAAGCCCCTGACTGGCCCCGCCACAGGCAGCTCTGGGGCAGACCCCAGGCCCTTGGGTGTCGGGTATGGGCGCGGCAGCCACAGGAGACCAGGCCTGGACAGGTGGCCCAGTGCCCACGTACCCTCTCCTTGGGCAGAGTGGGAAACTGAGGCTCACAGAGGCTGGTGAGCAGTGCCCACCCCCGGGGAGGGCGTCCCTGGGATGTCCCGGGTGCGTCTCCACCGGCCTCCTTCAGTCCCAAGCCCCCCGGAGGTGGGGCCTATGACACGTGGGGTGCAGTCTTCCAGATCACCATTTTGGCTGAACACCCCCCACGCCAGGCCCCCAGCCTAGAACCTGAGCTGGAACAGACTCCCAAAGCCAGCACTCACATTCCTTCCTGGGAGGCCAGGCCTCCGAGGGGGTGAGGCTGCCATGACGGGGGGACGGGCTCTTACTGGCCAGGAGGAGCTGGACTGGCGGGGTACAGAGATGGGGTGAGCCACGAGGGCAGCCCTCCTGCTTCCACGTCAGGAGAGGCTCAGGACCCCAGCAGGGCGGGCACGCCGCCCTGAGCATCAGCTCCAGGCCAGTGGAGCGCTCACCTCCCTCCTGTGACCGTGGCCTCTTGGACATGCCCCCCTGGATACTACAGGGTCCTAAGGATCTTACCCTTGATGGGATGGAAGGGCTGGGAGGCCTATAGGTCCCCTGGGACCACCCGACCTATGCCCTCACTCAGGGACAGGGAGCCAAGCCTCTGAAATGAAGGGGTGGGATTTTAGCATCTCCTGCAAAAACAAGACTCACGGATGTGATGGGCGGCCGGGTCCTCTGACCTTGGGGGTGGGGTGTGGGGCTCCTGCAGAGGTGGCTCAGCCCCTCCGAGAGGGAGTCCTGCTCCAGCCCTTTCAGTGGGACCTTGGGGACGAGGGTGGAGTGAGGAGGGTTTGGACGGCGGCTCAGGCCCCGAAGCTGACCACACTGCCTGCCCATCGGCCCTGGTTCCTCCCTTTCGTGCTCACGGTGGTGCCAGCCTGGGTGGGGGGTCAGATGGTCAGACCTGAGTCTCCCAGGCCTTTGTCCCGGGGTGCCCCCTAACCCTGATGGGGGCTTCACCCATAAAACCAAGTCTGGCATGTGGGCCCCAGGGTGCTGGGCTGTGCTAGGGGTCCTGCTGGGGCAGTGGGCAGAGTTCCGGGCCATGCTGCTGCTCCCGTCCACAGCGGCTGCTCACCTGGGGCCTTGGGGAGGGCTGTTGAGGGGAGCTGTGTGCGGGCGGGGGCAGGTGGGCAGGCCCGCATCACGGGGTACGTCTGCCGTCTCTGGGGGAACCTGGGTGGAGGAGATGGGCGTCCCGCCACACAGATGACCCCAGAGGGCCCTGCTGGGACGGCATTCCCCACACTGCTCCGGGTGGGACCACGTGGCTGGTTCTGCCAGTGGGATGGAGCAGCAGTGGTGTGTGTGTGCGGCTTCTGCGCTGGGGCTGGACCTCGGGGCTAGACCCGGTGGACCACGTCCCCCGTCTTGGCACGGAGTGGGTCTTTGGGAAAGGAGGCTCAGATCAGTGACCAAGACTTGGGTGCTGAGGGAACCCCGAGTCCTGGGGAGCAGCTGTGGGGGGAGGCTGAGTTTAGGGGCTAGTTTTTCTGGTGGGAGAGCAGCCCCAGCAGACAGAGGACTGAGGCCAGAGCAGGAACCGGGGCGGGACACCACGTTTCTACCTGAACAACCTCCAACTCGCACACAGACTGCAAGGGGCACCCTGACCTTGAACAAACGGGGATGGAGCATCTCACAGCTGCACTCGGGCTGTCTGCTGCCGGGACAGCCCCGCGCCCTGGGGCTGGGCCGTGCTCCCCAGCCCTCCCAGGGCTGTCCAAGGCAGCGCGGTTTCTGGGAACCTGGCTTCTTGGCATCTCGGGTTTCCGACTTAGCCTCTCGTCAGCACTGACAGCCATCGGGCCAGGTGGCACCCACAGCTGGAGGAGTCTCCTTACGCAGCTCTTTGTTCACTGCAGCTAAGTGGTTCCTCGTTTCTCTGTCACTCAGAGCATGGCTAGCATCCTGGTACGTAGGCCTCTGACCCTGGAGCTTCCTTTCCTGGGATTCAAGGTACATGTATTTTTAATGTTCACAGATGCTGCTAGATTCCTTTCCAGACATGTAACCCTGTAGTAATTAGAGTCCCCACCAGCAATGTGTAAGAATGCCTGTTTTTCCACATGCATGCCAGCACCGGGCATTATCATTTTCCTAAACCATGATGTCACTGTGCATTCCCCTGGCTACTGGTGGGGGTGGGTCTCTTCCCACAGATCTTTGGCCAAAGCTGGGCCGTCTGTTGAAAGACGCCCCCTGAGCCAGGCTCTAGGCAAGGCCTGTGGGGCCGCCGTGGCCGTGAGAACGCTGGGTTCTGACCTTGGCTCCCTCCAGGAGCACAGCAGCCCCGTCCCAGGGCTGGCAAGTCTCGTGGCTCGAGGGGTGCAGGGACTCCCTGGCAGGCCTGCCCACCTCTGCCCAGGAACAGGGATGGCAGTGCTTAGCGCCAAGTGACGCTTTCATTCTAGGTTTATCTTTGAAACCCTAGACAACACAGGGCTTGTGTGGTTTGACTGAAGAGCCAGCACCTCAGGACCTAGCCATCCACTAAGACGGTTCCTCAGGAAAGAAAAAATACACTAACCTTAAAATAACCAGTTCCCAGAATAGCAGCTAATGACGGCTTCTGAAGGGGGCCCTTTGATCAGGCAAAGCCCACGCCTTTGCCTATTTACGGCCCTGCCACTCAAGAGCAGTTCACCAGCAAAGAGAGGAGTGTTGCAGGAGCAGAGGGATGTTGGGGAGCTGGGCACAGGGTGGGGGAGCCCCTTTGAGATTGCCCAGCCTTCAGAGGCAACTAGCCCCAGCTGGAGATGAGGTGCCCCGTGGAGTCCGAGGCAGCCTGGGAACACAGCCTCCCAAGGTGAACACTGTCCCTATGGCCCCCAGGAGCCAAGGCTGGTGGGAGACAGATGCTGTTATAAGAACCAGAATGCCAGGCGGGTGGTCATCAGGGAAGAGTGGGTCACGGGCTCTGGAGGCTCGAGTCTGAGGACTGGGAGCCCAAGAGGGTGCAAGGACGTTCAGAGGGGATGCTGGGCCTGGGAGACGCTCCCCTACCCGCCCCCACCACCTGCCCCACGTCAGCACCTGCTCACCCACTTGGTGTTCGCCAGCATTTCCCTGGGCCGGGCCCGGTCACATGCTTGGGGGCCACTCCCGACTCCGCCCGCCAGCACACCACAGTCTGAAGTTATGGTGCCAGAGCCTGCTCACCAGCCAAGCTTGCCTACAGAGCGCTGGGGATGCGGCTGACACTGAGAAACTGGATCTCAAGTTGATTGAGTTTTAATGAATTCAGATTTAAATACAGATCCCCAACTCAGTTATTAGAAAACTTTAACAACAGTTGCTTAGGAATGCTAATTTAGGCATGAGAATCTCCCTTGACAACTGTAAATCTTCTGATATCTAAATGCAGACCGAGCAGTTCTTAGGAAAACTCAGCATCCAGATAGAGGCATGTTCTAAGTTTAAAACACACACTGGCTTTTGGAGACAGGATGTTGTCCACCCCAGCCATTCTTTTAATATTATATATTGAAATGATAATGTAACATTTTTTTTTAGTTTTTGGTCATGCTGTGCAGCATATGAGATCTTAGTTCCCTGACCCAGGATTAAACCTGCACCCTATGCAGTGGAAGTACAGAGTCTTAATCAATGACCCCCAGGGAAGTCCCAAAGTGATAATGTTTTAATCTACTGGGTTAAATAAAATATATTGCAATGAATTTAACTTGTTTCTTTTTATTTTTCTGACATGGCTGTTAGAGAAAGTTTGAAATTATACCTGTGGTTCCCTTTATATTTCTATTGGGCAACGTTGGTCTGAATTGGGGATCAGCAAACTTTGTTGTAAACTGCCAGATAATAAATATTATAGGCATTAGGGATCATACACAGGCTTTGTCACACATTCTTTAGGTCAGGGGCCGATCTGGTCCTTGGGCCCCAGTTTGCTGCCCCCTGGTCTAGAGGCTCCTATCTCTAGATCCTTGGCTTCAGTGCAAGTTAGTGGGGGAGTCCTTTCTCTCTGAGGGCCAGGGGGCTTGGAGAAGAGCATTCTTCTCAGTCCAGTCCCTAACGACTGCTGGCCCAATACAGAACCGCTGGAGCCCCAGAATGAGATCTACTTATCACTAAGACCCCACAGACCAGCATGAACCAGACACGTTGCTACTGCCCAACGTCTCCCAATTTCATGGGGAGATGAAGCCTAGGAAGGTCAGGAATCAGTACACGGAGCTGGAGCAGCAGCCATCAGACCCAGGGTGCCCAGAAAAACTCCACCTTCCAAACCCTGACTCCATGCCCTGTGAGTGAATGAGACCTTGTCTGCCCACAAGACTCATTGGCCTTGATGAGCTAGTCTGGAGGTAAGAGAGATCAGACGCTGAACGTGCAGTTGGCGTGGAACCCACAGAGGTAAGAGGTGTCCTGAAGGCATCTGATGAACTGAGTAAACTTGAGCTTTGGTTTTCACAGTCTCACAGGGGATGGATGCTTAGGTATCCAAGCCCAGACCTGCCCCAGGTGGGAAGTGTCACGGCAGAGCCCTACGTAAAGCTGGAACCTTCAAAGTGCTCTGTGTTCAATGTGAAGGTTCAATGGTCAGTAAGAAATAACCCAGTCCCTGAAAAGACTATATAGAAAATTGCTTTGCTGCTAAAAGGAGTGGAACAACATTTGATCTGAGAAGCCATATCCACAGCTGGTGTGCTCAGCTTGCAAGCCCAAATGCATACCACATGAGCGGTCTCAAAAATGTTGAGCCCAGAACTTACAGTTCAGGCTGGTAGTGCTCCCACATGTACAGCAATGGAAGAAATCAACATGGATCCTCCCCAAGGTCAGCTCCACATTAGACCTCAAAAATCCTCAGAGATACATGGTAAGATATACGAACTTACGACTAAAAAAGGAAATTCTCAAAGGGAACAAAACACCATGAATGAGAAAAAAGCATAAACAGATAAGGTGACTCACAAAGACTCAGACACCAGAATTAACAGAAACTGAATCTGCCTGCAATGCAGGAGACCTGGGTTTGATCCCTGGGTTGGGGAAATCCCCCGGCAAAGGGAATGGCTTGCCCACTCCGGTATTCTTGCCTGGAAAATTCCATGGACAGAGGATCCTGGCAGGCTACGGTCATGGAGTCGCAAAGAGGCAGACATGACTGAGCAACTTACATTTTCACGCGTTCAAACATAAAATAGCTGTATTCAATATACATCACGAAATTTTTTTCAAGTTTGAATGTACAAGTGAAAAGAAAGGTACTATAAAAAGGTCTATCAAGTATGCATAAGAACCAAATAGGATTTCCATAAATAGAAAAACAATCATTGAAATTTAAAATTCTTTGGATAAATTTAACTGTAGATTAGACACAGTTGAAGAAATAATTAGTGAATTGGAAGATGGATCAGAAGACAGTATCCAGAATACAGTACAGAGAACCAAGTGATTTTTTATAAAAGAGAAAGAGAGAAGCAGTAAGAGATATGAGAGAACTGAGATGGTTGACCAAGTGTCTCGTGAAAGTTCCAGAAGAAACAGTGAACTAAAGCAAAATATGAAGAGATAGTGGCGAGTATAACCCAGACCTGATGCATTTCACCAACCGCAGATTAAGGAAGCTCAATGAATTTCAAGCAGAATGAACAAAAGACACTCTCTAATAACACCGCTGCTGCTGCTAAGTCGCTTCAGTCATGTCCGACTCTGTGCGATCCCACAGATGACAGCCCACCAGGCTCCCTCATTCCTGGGATTCTCCAGGCAAGAACACTGGAGTGGGTTGCCGTTTCCTTCTCCAATGCATGAAACTGAAAAGGGAAAGTGAAGTCGCTCGGTCGTGTCCAACCCTCAGTGACGCCATGGACTGCAACCCACCAGGCTCCTCTGTCCATGGGATTCTCCAGGCAAAAGTACTGGAGTGGGTGCCATCGCCTTCTCCCCTCTAATAACACAACATGGTGAAAATGCAGAACACAGAGTAAAGGAAAGAGCTTAAACCAGCCAGAAAGAAAAGATGCACTGCCTTCTGAAGAGCAATGACTCATTGCCATCTCTGTTCTCAATAGAAACAATGGAAGTCAAAGAACAGCTTGATGATATTTTCAATGTGTTAAAAGGACATCATTTTGGTAACCTAGGGTCTGGAATTTTGTAGCCAGTGGAAATATTTTTAAGAACAACAGTAAAACTGTCATTTTAAAACAAATAAAATCAGAAGGGTTTTGATTTTCACTGAATAAAATTCTAATGAATACTTCAGTCAAAAAAAAGTGACCCCACATATAAGATCTTAGACGAAAAATAAATGATGCGTGACAAAAAATGCAAATAGATGGGTAAATTTAAACACATATTGATTATATAAAACACTACTAATTATGTTCGAACTTACATACACAACAAAGCATATCAGTTAGCTGGAGAGATTGAAACTAAAATGTTTAAGGTACTTATATTATTCCAGATGTGGGCAAACATAGAAATGGATGTATTATATAACTGTTATAAAGTCCTAGGTTACCCTCTACAAGAACGGTCATGTAACTTTAAAACCAGTAAAAGAAAACATGCAGCGAAAAATAACTATCAATTCAACAAGAGAGAGGAAAGAAGAGCAGAGTAAACATTAGAAAGTTTAGTACAAATAAAAAGCACAAAATACATGGCTATAAATCTATCAAAATATATTGGAAATTATTAAGTATAGATGTATAATATATTTATTAAGTATAAATATATAATTATTAAGAAATTGAGTATAGATGTATTAAATGATTTTTTAAAATCTAGGGTTTACAAAAGACATGTAAAATGTGTATATGATTAAAAAAAGAATTAAAAAACCCAACACCAAAATTAGAAAGAAAAAAAAAAAGAAGAAAACTACAGAACAGTGTCTTTTATGAATATAGACACAAACATTCCTAACAAAGTCTTAGCAAACCAAATCCAATGCCAGACAAAAGAGACTGTGCATCATGATCAAGTGGGAAAGACAAGATTGGCTTAAAACCCCCCAGCCAGTTAATGTATCACATCACATTAATAGAAATAAGGGCTAAAAGCACATGCCCATCTCAAAAGTTGCAGAGTGGGCACTTGAGAAAATCTAACATCCGTTTGTGAGAAGAACCCTAAACATACAGTAGGAATAGAAGGAAACACCCTCAACTCAACAAACAGCACTTAATGAAAACCTGCATCGTATTTAATGGTAAATGATGGAATACTTTGCCCTACAAGACTTTCTCCAGCCACTTGTAGTTAACATTTTACTAGACAGTTCAGCTCAGTTCAGTCGCTCAGTCATGTCCGACTCTTTACAACCCCATGAAGCTAGTATAATTAGGCAGAAAAGGAAGTTAAAGACATACAGACTGGAAGGAAGACATAAAATTGTCCTTATTCGTACATGACGAAAGTGAAAGTTGCTTCGTCGTGTCTGACTCTGCGACCCCATGGCTGCAGCCCACCAGGCTCCACAGTCCATGGAAATCTCCAGGTCAGAATACTGGAGTGGGTAGCCATTCCCTTCTCCAGCGGATCTTCCCAACCCAGGGATCAAACCCAGGTCTCCCATATTGCAGGCGGATTCTTTACCATCTGAGCCAGCAGGGAAGCCCCATATATGACATGATCCTATATATAGCAAATCCTAAGGAATCAACAACAGAATTTACTAGCATTAATAACAGTGAAGTCACAGTTTATAAGCTTAATATAAAATTTTAATTGCCTTTCTATGTGCTGCTGCTGCTGCTAAGTCACTTTAGTCGTGTCCGACTCTGTGCGACCCCATAGACCAGGCTCCTCTGTCCCTGGGATTCTCCAGGCAAGAACACTGGAGTGGGTTGCCATTTCCTTCTCCAATTTCTATACACTAGTAACAACTCAAAAATGAAATTAAGAAAACAATTCCATTAACAGTACCATCAAAAATAATAAAATATTTAGAAAGAAAGTTAACAAAGGATATGTAAGATTTATATACTAAAAACTATAAAATATAATGGGAAGAAATTAAAATAGATCAAATAAACAGAAGGATATACCATGTTCATGAACTGGAAGACTCAATACTGTTACGATGCCAAGTTTTCCCAAATTGGTCAGAGATTCAATTCAATCTCCAGGAAAACCCTATCAGGTTTCTCCTTCTTTTTTTTTTCTCTATTTATTTATTTTTTTGGTAGAAACTGAGAACCTGACTCTAAAATTCACATAAAAATTCATAAAATATAGAAAGGGCAAAATGATTTGAGAAAGAAGAAAATTGGAGGACTAACACTACCTGATTTCAAAACTTACTACAAAGCTACAATAATCAAAATAGAGTAACGTGCATTTAAAGACAGGGCTAGAGACTAGCAGTCCAGAATTGAGAATCCAGAAATAAACCCATATACTTACGTTCAATTGATTTTTGACAAAGGCATCATGAAAATTCAATGAGGGAAATGTAACCTTTTCAACAAATGGTATCAAGGCAACTGGATATCTTTAAGTAAAAGGAACAAAAACCAAACCAAAACAACAAAAAACCCCAAACGTTTCCACAGATCACATCCCAAAATTAATTCAAAATAAATCACAGACCTAAATGTAAGAGTTAAAACTAAAAAAAACTTCTACAAGAAAAAAAATAGAAGGAAATGTTCATGTCCCTGGAATAGGCAAAGAAGTCTTAGATATAACATCAAAAGCATGAGTCATACAAGAAAAGATAAGTTGGACTTCTTTACAATTTACAACTTTTGTGTTTTAAAAGACATGATTAAGAACAGGAAAAGACAGCCACGGAGGGGGAGAAAATTCTTGCAAGTCATATATCTGATAAAGGAGTGTATCCAGAACATATCAACAACTCTTACAACTCAAGAACAGAACTACTTAATTAGAAAATAGTCAGGAGGGTTGAATAAACATTTCCCCTGAGAAGACTATGAATGGCTAATAAGCACATGAAAAGTTGCTCAACATCATTAGTGATTAAGGAAATGCAAATCAAACCCACAGCTAGAATGGCGAAAAGAAAAAAGATCAACCATACCATGCATTTGTAAGGATATAGAGAAAGTGGGACCTTTGTGTGTTACTGGTGGGAAATCAAAATGGTACCAACTCTTTGGAAAACAGTTTAGAAGCGTTTTAGAAAGTTAAACAGAAACTTACCATATGACCCATCAATTCCCCTCTTAGGAACCTGACCGAAGGAAACGAAAACATATGTCCATACACAGACTCGTAGATAAAAAGTTCACAGCGGCATTGACCATAATAGCCCCAAACTGGAAACAGTCCAAACGTCTATCAACTTGCAAATGGATAAACAGAATGTGGTTGATCCATACAACAGAATGCTGCTGAGCGTTAAGAAGGCAAGAAATACAGATGCAGCGCAGACGACCCTCAAGAACGTTACATTATGTGAGAAAAGCTAGACACAAACACTACCAGTTGTCTGATTCCATTTACAGGGAACATCCAGAAAAGGCAGATTTCTAGTCTTACAGAAATTTAAGGATACAGAGACAGAAAGCAGGTCAGTGATTGACTGTGGCTGGTGGCAGGAGCTGGCAAATGGAATTGAGGGAATTGGGGGTGTTGAAAATGTTCTCAAACTTCATTTTGATGTTCGTTGCACATCAAATTAGAGATTTACTAAAATGTGTTGTCTGCATTTACAGTGGGTGCATTTTACGGCACGTAAATTGTACCTCAAGAAAGCTTAAGAAAAAGATTACAAAGAAAATTAGGTTTGTATAACAATGATAATAGGCTTTAAGAGGGGGGAAAGCCTGCCTGAGAGAAAGAGGGTGCTATGGAATTAGAACACATTGAATCCAGCAGCGAATATACAAAAAAGTGAATATTATATGTACCTGATCAGAAGATCTAAAACATATACGAGGCAAAAAAGGACAGAAATATAAAGAAAAGTAGGAAAATCCTCCACAATAGTTGGCACTTCAATACACTTCTCAGTAATGATAGATCAAGTAGATAAAAACATTCCAGTGAGGAACCAATTAACAAGCTTGTTCTAACAGACGCAAGTATAACACCGCCCTGTCAACTTCAAAATACGTGTGGTATTCAAACAGGGAAGGTACACTTACAAAAATTGATGACATCTTGTACCTTTGCAACATATTTCAAAATGTTTCAAAAGATTGATGCCCCGCAGAGCACTTTGTCTGACAGTAGAGCAATGACACTTATAACAATGATGAAAATCATATTGCAAAACATCTCCTGGGATAAACAAGAGGTCATAGTGGAGACGCGAGAAATCTTTATGTGAATGAACATGAAAATCAAATGCTGCAGATTAAAACCTGGGGCATGAAGTTTCAGTGGCATTTAGAGAAAAACCAAAGTGTAGCCTTGAGAGCACACATTAGAAATGTGGAAAGTCTTAAAATGAATTCAACCTAAGAAGTTAAAGAAAGAATAATACATTAAACCCAAGTAAATAGAAGGAAGAAAATAAAGTGAATGAAACAAAACAAGCCAACAAAAGGGAGGATCGGCAAAGTCAAGCGTTGGTTGAAGACGTGAATAAAATTGTCAAGGAGCCGGCAAGCCTGGCCAGTGGAGATAAGTGAAGGCACAAACAAGCAAATGAAATAGGGGCCTGGTAGCTCAATGGTAAAGAACCCACCTGCCAATGCAGGAGACAAGAGAGTTTGATCCCTGAGTTGGGAAGATCCCCTGGATGGGGCAGGGGATGGCAACCCACTCCAGGATTCTCGCCTGGAGAATCCCACGGATAGGGAAGCCTGGCAGACTATACAGTCCATGGGGCCGCAAAGGGTCGGACACGACTAAGCGACTAAGCAGCAAACTGCTGATGGTAAAGGTGCTAAAACGATGAGAAATGCCAATAAACACGAAAACTAGGGTGGAACGCACACGTGGTTAGAGTGAGCAGCTTATGGAAACTGACACAGGAAGAGATAGAAAACCCCACCTGTCCCATAACCATCCACGTCATGGACTCCATTAAAAATCTGCCCACAAAGAACACGGCAGGCCGGGCGGCTTCGCCTTCGAGTTTCTCCAAACATTCTGGGGAAGAAAACCCTAGTCCTATACAAAATATTCTAGAATACAAAAGAAGAGAGGTTGCTTCCTAACTTGTTTCGTGAGGCTCTCCTAAACTGGATGCCCAAACAGATGAGAACAGAAAGACATATCTCACCCACAAATGTGAGCACAAAGATTCTGAAGAAAAGGTGAGCAAGAGAGTTGCTGCAGTGTCTAAGAAAGATTATACAATGGGAAGGACTGTGGTTCAGTGGGGAGAGGCCAGAGACCACATCGATGTCTGGAAAAATAACCTAAGCCCAAGATAAAAGAGGCCCAAACTCAGTGGGCAGGGTGTGCAGCGGGCATGCAAGGTGAGCAGCTCTGAGGGGCTCCAGGGACGGAGGCAGGGGGAGCCTCCCGGATGGTCGTGCCTCCGGGTCCTGCTTTTAGGCTGGGGGGTGGAGAGGTCTGGGAGGAGGACTGAGCAGGAGGAGGGAGGTTGGGGCAGACTGGGCCCTCCTGGTGCAGGGCAGGGGCTGGGGAGGTGCAGCAGCCGGGGACCCGGGCTGGGGGCATGTCTGTCCAGGAGAGAGGTGTGCCCGGCCAGGGTTCTAGGACAGGGGGCAGTGAAGCAATGCCAGGTGGGGGAGGGCCCTTCCCACCCTTGCTCTCTGAACTGGGGCCTGGAAACCCAGGACTCCTGGTGTCCGGCCCTGAGCCATGAACATTTCCGGCAAAAACAGAGAAGAAAGAACTTCTCCCAGCCCACTGTGTTCCTCATATCAGCAAAAGCAGTGTGAGCTGAGCTTGCAAAATAAACAGGGCTCAATGTAAACACTGCAGCAGGTCCAGGGGCCGGAGCTAAGAATACACACTGGGGGGAGGAAGGTGGGAGCCGACTGCTTCATCGGGTCCCCAGAGAGCCCAGGGTCCTTGCCCCGCGGCAGCCCTGATAGGGAGGGGCCCCGGGGCTGGGGGTCGTGTTCTCAGGACCCGTCTCAGGGCTGGCGAGGCGTGCCCCCCTCCAGGGCAGAGTCTGACCACCGCCGCCAGCGGACCCCGCTGCCTGCCCCCACCCCAGCCCCCAGCCTGGCCCTCCTTGTTCAGACGCAGCCTCTTCTCACCAGACCCCTTGTGTTTATGAAATTCTTTTCTGCTGTCTCTCTCCACCTTATCTGCCCCTCCGTCCGTGGCTTCCGCTGGGGCTAGCTCTAGTAACCAGCTTATTAGACAGCTGCACAAACTCCTTGGGCCTCAGTTTCCCCACTTGTAAAAGAGAATTTATTTGTGCAAAGGCTGTGCTTCCCCCGCTCCCTCCGCCAAGCATGGGGCACAACTTGCAAGAGCAGCTCCCGCCTCTCCTCTGGGGACCTGCGGGTCCCCCAGGCCCCCGGGTGAGGCCGGGGTGGGGGTGTGTGGTGTGGGCCCGGGCAGGACGCTGCTTCGGCCCTGCACACCCCTGGCGCCAGGCAGGCCTGGACAGCCAGCCCAGGCCGGGGACAGGTGTGCCGGGCTCCCCGCCCCAAGACAGGGGTTGGGAGGGTGGGGGGCCGCGTGCCTCCCAAGCCCCCTCCCCCTCCTCTCCCAGCCCCTCTTCCTGCGGCAGTGAGCCTGCTGGGAGGAGGCTGGGAGGAGACCGCCGCCCTCCCCACCGAGGGCGAGAACCGGAGCCCAGATGAGGAAGCAGTTGGGGGCCAGGCTCCCTTCCGGCCTGAGGCAGGCCGGGCGTGCGGGGAAGGCCCGGGGCGGGGGCTTGGCTGGCGGGCCGGCTGGCACTGCCACCGCCGCGGGCCTGCTGGGCGTCCGAGGGCCGGACGGCTGCTGCGTTTCCTGCCCCCAACTTCCCGCGTCAGCAGGATTGCCAGGGGGTTGTTTATGGTCCTGATGGCCCCTGCGATAAGCCGATAACATGGGGCCCCTTCCCAGGGTCCATCTGCGAGGGGCGTCAGCCGGCGGGGGAGGGGCCCACAGAGGCCTCGCCTGGGTCTCTGCAGGTCCACGGGGGGCGGGGAGCGTGGAGCAGGCTCAGGACTCTGAGTGATGGAGCCTCTAGGCCGAACCAGGTCCACGGGGCAGAGGGGGTGAGGCAGAATCCTCGCTGCCCAGGAACAGGTGGCCCCTCTCCTGGGTGCAGAGCCTGATGGGCGGAGGCCGCCAGGGGCCTTGCCCCCAAACCTTGTCCTCCAGGACCCTCCCCTGCTTTGTTGTTCGGATCTGAAGAAATTTGGGTCCGTGATGGGGTACCCCCAAGGCCAGCACAGGTCCCACTTCGCCCGCCACATTGCCCCTGGCTGACTAAGGGCCATGTCTTGATTTTTAGACCCCACAGGTGGCTGGAGGGCTGCAGGGGACCCTAGGCAGCCCCATCACCACCCCCAGAGGACACCGGGCTCCAGTCTAGGCTTAAAGCAGTGGCTTGCCCTGAGCAGGGCAGAGTCATAGGAAAGCCCCAGGGCAGCGGGACAGGGGACAGACCAGACCAGGGCAGGGACGCGGGGCGGGGTGGGAGCATCTGGACGGTGGGGTGGCGGATGCCCCCAGGACGGCTGGGAGGGGGCGCTGGCTGCGGAGCTCACTCAGCAAGTGCTGTCCCAGGGCCAGGCGAGGGGCTGGGGGGTGGGGGACCGGGTCTGCTCCCTGGCTCTACCTCTGCTTCATTTACTTTTCTGCTGAAATGTTTGTTTGGCGGCACCAGTCTTAGCTGTGGCGCAAGGGCTCTTATTTTTAGCTGCTCCATGTGGGATGGGCACATGGACTCTCCTGTTGTGGCACGTGGGGTCTGGGTCCCGACCAGGGACTGAACCTGGGCTCCTTGCATTGGGAGAGCGGAGTCGGCCCCTGGACCACCAGGGAAGCCCCCTCTGCTTCCTGTGATGACCGGAAGCCCCACCTGGAGGGCTGGGTCTGCTGTGCTCGGCACGGCCACCTGCGGCTTCTCACGGAACGCGCCAGCCCTGGTCACACACAGGAGGCAGAGTGAGAGCCAAGGGCCGGCCACCAGGGAGGCGGAGACCAGGGCCCCTGAGGCCCTGATGCCGCCGTCCCGGGGAGCGGACCATTGTGGGCTTCAGTTCCCATCCTGCCAGACAGGGCACCTGCCACTGGGCTGTCTGCTGTGGGACAGGACAAAGGCCCTGCTTAGGCCTGTGCTGACCGAGACGGGCCAGCCCTCCAGTGGCGTCAGGATGTCGGGCTCACACAGCCCCGGGGGGCAGGCCGGAGGGTGAGGGCCCCCGTTTCAGCTGGACAGCAGCCCTCCCTCTCAGACCCCACGTACTGGATCGTGACCCCACACCCGCCCCAGCCGGGGAAGATTGCAGGTGGGCAGAGGGTAGTCCTGCAGGCCCAGGCTGGGGGGGAGGGCAGCAACTGGGAGCCGTTCCCCTGCCTGCCCGCCCAGCTGCAGCAGAGATGGGCACGTGCCAGAGCCAGGCGTCGCCCAGGAAACGGAGCAGTGGATGCCCTCCCTGCCCAAGCAAAATCCCTCTATTTTTAGCCCCCCCTGCGGCTCTCAGATAAGGTCCATGCAGATGAACGAGCTGTTTGGTAAGATAAGAGCCCGCACCTGACCACGGAGACGTCACAGGGCAGCATGGCTGCCCCTCCTGTTCCACAGATCCGTGGGGGCTCCAGGATGCTGGCGCAGACCCAGGGGAGGACCAGGGCACCCCAGCCACTGAGGCGGCCGTGCCCTGGAGCAGAGGGAGCGTGGGTGTCCACATCCCGCCTGGACGCCCAGCAGGGCCTGGGCTGACACTGCCCACCTCCCGCTGCCCTCGCTCAGATGCCCGCAGCCCCTGCTCCCCGCATGACGCACCCTTGTGCCCCTGTCAGCATCTCCAAGTCCCTGAGTGCCCTCGGGCTGGAGCCAAGGGAGCGATGCCCACCTCAGCTATGCCAGGGAGGGGCCTGTGGGTACTCGGTGCCACTTGCCCATAAGGATGCCCCCTGTGTGAGGTCTCAGACCAGCCTGGACTCCAGCGTCCTCTTCCCTCCCACGGGGATGAT
The DNA here is from genome assembly GCF_029378745.1 of Bos indicus. Lineage (NCBI taxonomy): Eukaryota > Metazoa > Chordata > Mammalia > Artiodactyla > Bovidae > Bos > Bos indicus. The sequence goes on from NC_091788.1 coordinate 49,335,937, forward strand.
ACCCACTGCAGACGGGGAAGTAGACGGCGCCTACCTCAGGAAGGCCACACAAGCTCAGACGGAAGGAGAGGAGGAGGAAGGAAAAAGGGGAGACGGACGGACCGGGGGAGACCCCAGACGCCGAGCCATCCGGGGCCAGCGGCAGCGTGGAGCGTCGCCGGGGACAGCACTGTCCAGGCCCCAGGACGCCGCCCGTGGCCGCGGGAGCCAGCCCAGGCTCAGGTGCTTACCTTGTCCTCCACGCGGTTCAGGCGGGCACCGATCGAGTTGCTGCCACGGTCCTTCGTCTTCTCTGTGGGGCAAAGCACCCGAGTCAGGGACGCGGGCGCTGGCTGATGGGGTGGGGTGGGCAGGCGACCCCAGGGTGACGGGGGTTGAGGGAGCTGAGTCGAAGGTCTGAACCTCCGAGGACATCTCCTAAGAGCTCTTCCGTGGTGGGAACTTCAGGAGGCGATGGTAGGGGGAGGGGGTGGGCGGGCGCTGGCCGGCTTGTCAGTGTCCCACCCTTCCCGTTTCCTTGATTCCCGAGAGCGCGGAAGACAGGGACAGCCTGCCTGAGATGGTGCCCACTGTGCCCTCCACCCCCGGGAGACACTTGCTTTGGCTGGGGATGCCTGTTGCCCCTGAAACCCCCGCTGTCCTGCCCCTGCCTGAGCTGCGCCTCCCGCCTGAACCTGGGTTGGGGCAACCCCAAGGAACTGGCCTGGCCCTGTGCTCCCCATGTGACCGCAGCCCGCTCCACATCCTCAGAGCTGCAGAGCAGCACCCACCTCTGCCGCGATGTTCCGGCTGGCTTCTCAGTCCCCAGCCCCACTTCCAGGCCCATACCTTCCCAAAGACCTGGTCACGTTTCTACACCCAGATCATCAGTGGCCTAGAAAGGCCTGCCCTTATAGGGACCCTTGTAGGTTCCTGTGCTAACTGCAAATCCTGTGTAAATTATGTTCAAAGCCACCTTGCTTTGGGTGGGTCAACCTGCCCCCATCTCCCTGGATTTCCTGGCGAGACATGTACCTTCTGATGGTGGGAAGAGGCAGGCATGGGTGGGGCGATGGTAGGAGGGTCTGGCATGGGCTGCCATGCTGAGGGTGCCTTGATGCAGAAACCCACCTGAGACGGAGATGAAGAGGGAGGGCTTCCCGATGGACTGGTCCAGCCTGGGGGGAGGGGGGAGGGTGGGGAGAGGGAGATGGAGAAGCTCATGCTTGGCCCCTGGGCCCCATACTGACATCTGGCTGATCAGTGGGCAGATGGGCCAAAGTCCCCAGCAAGACAAGCTGCCCGCCCCTTCTGGGGGCCGCCCCCTGCCACCACCCCAAAACCAGCCAGGTGCCTCTCAGATTCCAGAGGCCCATACTCCCATGGGGGGCCTGGGTGGGGGGTTCAGAGGTGAAGGGCAGTGGTTGGACTGTCCCTTTGTCATCCTCCCTGGGTACAGCAGGATCCCAGAATAGCCCAGTGTCCTGTGGCCGCTTCATAAACACCCCAGGCCAGGTGCCTGGAAGTGTCCAGAGAGGCAGGACTGCAAGAGGTCCCTTCCAGGACAAGGCCAGGTTGCTGGGCTGGATGGGCTTCACATCCCTGTTGTAGGTCAGTGACAGGGGTGGGGTGAACAGGGGGCAGCCTGAGTCCCTGCCTGGCCAGGGTGGTCAACATGGGTGGTCTCCCAGCCACACCCTGTGCCTCACAGAGCTCAGTCCCCAGGCCAACCCACTGCCAATGTGCAGCTGGTCTGAGCCCATGCAGGCCCCTCAGGGGCAGGCGGCCTCCGGGAGAAGAACTCTCTGGACCGTGGGCCAGAAGCCAGAACACGTGGGCTTCCAAGAGTTGGGGTGCTCAGCGCCCAACCGGTAGGTTCTCCCCCAGCCGTGTATCTCCCAGGACTTGACCTGGGCCTGCTCAACAGCAGGTGAGCTGGGATTTGAAGCGTCCCCACCCCGAGACTTGGGTGCTGGTGGAGCGACCCCCCATGCCCCGCCCTCTGCCATCCACGCCACGCTCCACGCTGACCACACTCCGCCCTGCCCCCAGCCCGGCGCGCTCACCTCCTTTGCAGCTCCTTGATGCGCACCATGAGGTTGAGGTGGCCCTGGGAGTACTGCTCGATGACGTCTCGCACGTCGTAGGGCTTCCGCGCTTGCTGCAGCAGAGAGACAGAGTCAGGCTGTGCCTGCGTGTGTGGGCCAGCGCCGGGCACAGGACGGTCCCTATCCTCCGTGTGCATTTGGGATTTAAGGAGCCGCCCATGTGGCACCAAGGGGCAGGCCTGGATCAGCGCACTTGCCGTGGCTGGGCTCAGCCCCCAGCCCCCATCCCCCACCCCACCCGGGAGCTGGGTGACCCCAGGCCAGTGACTCGGGCTCTCTGGACCCAGGGACCTGCCTACTCTCCATTCCCAGGCCCCCAGCCCTGTTTCCAAACTGCCTTGGAAGAGCTGGCCCAGCTGAGGGCCTGGGGGCAGGGGGCGATGAGCATGGCTCCGGTCAGTGGCAAAGAGGGCAGTTTTGTGCAGCCCCCACCGGCCTGGGTCCCAAGCTGACCACACCCTCGCTGGCAGGCGCCTGCACTGTTCTCGGGGTGGGGGCGATCCACCCCACCCCCTTCCCCGGCAGTCAGTCCCCTGAGGTGAGCAGAGAGGGCCCCAGGGACAGCCTCGGCCTGCAGTGCTTGCTGTGGGTGGCAGGCCTCCTACCGGAGCTCTCAGGCTGCTTGGGAGGAGAAGATGGTCCCACTATGGGCCTGGGGCCAGGGGGGCAGGGCAGGGGACCCTGGAGCTCCAGGCTCAGCGCCAGCCCTGAGCCCATAAATGCATCCGGGGCTCAGGTGAAACCACAACAGAGAGAAGGAGGCTTCTCGGGATGTCAGCAAAACCTCCAGCCACATTTATGGCCTCGATCCCAGGAGCCCACGGGCTGTGGGTCCCACCCAGGTAGCAGGGTACTGGCTGAGTGGGGGTCTGATGGCTCAGGAGGCCCTTTGCCCACACAAGCAAGCAGGGCTCATTGGGGAAAGGGACTCTGTTGGGGGGACCTCAGGCAGACAGGGTTGGGGGGGCCCAGGTGGTCTCATTAACTCTGAAGGGCTCACACTAGCGATGAGCTGGGAGGTTACTGCTGCTTGCTGGGGAGCAGGGGGTAGCGGGTCTGCAAGAAGCTCCAGACAGCTTGCAGGGCAAGCAGGGGCTGTCGGGTCAGAGGAAGAGAAGGAATAAGACTCAGATGCCCGTCGAGGGCCAGGGCCAGGTCTCAAATCTGGGAGCCCCAGGGGCCCTGTCCTCCCTGCCCGAATGAGCCCTACCTCTCCTTGTGGTACCACCCCAGAGGCAGGCTACCCTAGGCTGCGGGCAAGGCCACCTCTGCCTCCATCTCTGGGCACCTCTGGACATGCCCAGGGGCCCTGTCATCAACACTGGCAGCTAAAGTTCAACTCCCTACATGGTTTGGGACCCCAGAATCCTGAGGCAGGACAGAACCCTCCTCCCCATCAGGGACTGGGCACAAGAAGGCCAGGGTGGCTCCTGTCCCCACCAGATTCGCCAGGTGGGGCCCTCACAGCCAACACCCAGCCCCACTTCGGACTCTGGGACCACCCTGCATCCCCATAGGGCTGAGACGCAAGGCCCGTCGTAGGATCTTGGGGTCAGGGGTGAGATGAAGTCTGGCAGGCTCTCTGACGCCACACACCCAGCTCCAGGACAAGTGGAGAGTGGCGCTGGGTGGTAGGCTAGTGGTGACGTGCCCAGGACTCAAGTGTTGCTTCTGTACGATGGGGATGCTGAGCCCTCTGGCTGACAAGGGGAGTGAGGGTAACGTAAGATGCGAGGAGAGAGAGGGCTGGAGGGCCCTGAGTGGCTCGTGCCAGGAGAACTCAATGGCTGTGACGGTGGCTGTGGCTGAGCCCAGGGTCCGTGCTGTGTCTAATGCCTATGGGGAGGTGGTCCTGAGAGGTGATGCCTGCTTTCCTGTGGGCCAAAGGGCTTTATGAGGCTCGGGGCCACCCTCGACCTGCCAGTGCGGTCAGGGGCAGGCTCAGAAGAGGCAAGGCGGGGTTCGGAGGTCAAAGTTGGGCAGGCCTGGCCCAGAATGGCGTGAGTGCTTGTCCTGGCCTCCCGTACACCCTGGGAGGTCACGGACCACTGTGGGCCCCTGAGTGTGTTGAGGGGCTCTGTGTGCACGAATGTACACAGACGTCTCCATGGAAAGGCACGAGAGTGCAGGGGACGGGTGTGTGTGAGCCTGCAGGAGCAAGGGTGGAGAGGAGCCTGGGAGCCGGCCCCCCGCCTCGCCTTGTGCAGGGTGTGGACCTCAGCAGGTAACCGACAGCTGACTGACACCCGGGACCCATGGCCTGGCAGGCTCTTAGGCCCCCTGAGACTCATCTTGGAGTTGATAAGCTCCTCCTTCCCCGCCCTGCCCCCACCAGGGTCTGGTCAGCGCTCCTGGAGGCCTTTGTCAAGTGGCTGCCTGGGGTCCGGCTGCAAAGCTCATCTCAGCTTTCTCTCTGAAGCTAATTTCCTCTGGCGGCAGCAGCAGGAGCCTGAGATGAGCGAGATAATGCCGGGCTGTCCAGACTGACCGACGGTGGACACGGGAGTTCAAGGCAAACTTGAAGGGCTGAGAGGCTCTGGCTCCTCCGGCCAGACACAGGGGCGGCCAGCCGGGTACTTATCGGCCAGCGGGGCCGCAGGGGGGCCACCAGCCACGTCTGCTGCCCCTGGGGCCAGATGGGGGTGGGCGTGTGGGCAGACAGACAGGCTGCTGCGGGGGAGGGGCATTGGCAGCTGGGCCTGAGGCGGGGGCCACCCCGGGAGGCCCCCAGAGCTCCTCACCACCAGGGGCTCATCCACCACTTCCATCTTGTTGAGTCCCTCCTCCCTGGAGGCCTCTTGCTGCCCACCCCCTCTAGCCGCCCCAGCCCTGGGCCTTGCCTGAGAGCCTCTGTCCCAGGGGCAGAGCAGGAGGAGCTGCTGCACTCACAGGCCCCACCTGGTCTATTCAAGGGCCTCGGGGCCCTGTGCACAGGGGAGGGGAGGGGGCAGGCCCGTAGGGCTGCCCGGCCTCCTTCCAGAAGCCTCCCAGGCCGCTTGCGGGACGCTGCCTGTATCCTGAGGCAGAAGGGAGGCCGCTGGCCTGGAAGGGAGGGCAGGGTGCCCCCTGAGGACAGCTGTTGGTTTTCTTGCCTGCGTTTCTGTGACAGGCGCTCCCCAGCACCCACACCTTCTCTGGCCACGGTGGGTGCCCGTCTGCCCAGGGCATCTGTGGTTCTGATCTGGAAGCTGCACACATCACCCTTGAGCTGGGCCTGCCCTGTGGGTACCCAGACCTGGAAGAGGCCCCCAGGAAGCCTGGTGTCCACCCTGGCATGGCTCTGCATGGTCCAGCAGTGCCCCAGGCAGCAGGTTCTGGCCTCTGCCCAGCGGGGGCCTGCTCCGGAAGCACAGTGGCCCGGCTGCTCAGGCTGGGGACCGTTCCCATCCTAGGAGAGTCGCAGTGACCCCTCTGTACCCTCCTCCCCGGTTGGCATCAGAAGTTTTAGCCCTCACCACCAGCCACTCTCCAGCGAGGGCCCTGCCCGGGCCTCCTCTCGTCTTGGGGACAGTCCTGCCCAGACCTGATCCCGGCAGAAGTTCCTGCCATTCCCGCCCCACCCGAGAGGCCAGCCCGTCCTCGCCTAGCACCCTCGAGCTCCCTGTTTCACCAGGTGCCCCTCTGCTGGCTCCACCAGGGCAGCCGGGCCTCGGGGAAGGAGCAGCCACAGACCCAAAGGCCCACCATCCGGGGACGTTGGATCTTGCCCAGAACAGTGCGGGGCAGACCTCCTGGCGCCGGCTGGGAATGGCCTTCACGGACTCTTTGATCCCACAATGAGGGGTCCCAGGCCCTGGCGGGAGCCTTTAACACTGCTTGGCCCAGTTTGGGGGGGAAAGGCCTCCTGCCAGGCTGTGGGCAGACAGATGGGCAGGCGGGCAGCACAACGCCCCTGGGGACTGTGTGCAACCCCCTTTCCCTCTGTCCCCCTCCCTTCCCCGCCCCTACCCGCTCCCGAGGGGCCACATGCGATGGGACCAGAGTCCTGGCAGGCTGAGGGCACAGGTGGGCATGGTCCTGGGCAGCCCCCTGGGCTCTTGTTCCCAGTCCAGATGGGAAAGAGGTCTTCATTAGGGCTGTTGGAGTGGGGTCTGTCCAGAGCTCCCCATTGAGTCTGGCTCCCTGGCCTGGGTGGGTGGGGGCTCTGCTGGGGAGACTGGCCGGGGCTGGAGTCAGGCTTGTAGTCTGGGATGGGAGGCACAGACCGGAGGGGACCCAGGGTCTGGTTCTCGCCCCAGCCCTGCTGTGACTGCTCGCGGGGCGGGGGTGTGAACAAGTCACCCCAACCTCCCCACTTGGTACCACACACAGGCCCGGGGGTTCTGGACACTGCCGCTGGCTCCGAGTGACCCTCAGACCTGGCTCCGCCAGGAACTCTCTTCTGAAAAGGAACCGGTGGCCAAGCCTTCCGGAAAGAGAATGCCCTCCCCCAGGGATCCCTGCTTCCCAAGCCTCCATGTTCTCGGAGGGAAAGCTGAGCTGGGCCCCATCCTCCAACAGATGACAGTCTCCACGGAGGAAAGAGGTGCCAAGCCTGGCATCACCTGGCGTTCTCCAGGGGCTGCTGTAGGAGACTCACTCCTGGAAGGAGGGCCGATGGGGAAGTCCACAGTCTCCAGCCCCATCTGGCCAGGGAGACCCTACCCTTCCCTGTAAAGGGGGCCGCCCCAGGGCACAGAGCAGGGCCAGGACTCCTCTCTGCTAGGTTTTATTTTTTTTTTTTTAATATATATTTATTTAGCTGTGCCAGTATTTGCTGCATGTGGGGTCTTAGTTGTAGCAAGCACGGTCTTTAGTTGCAGCAAGCAGGGTCTTTAGTTGCAGCAAGCAGATCTTCGGTCTTCGTTGTAACATGTGAGATTTAGTTCCCTGACCAGGGATCGAACCCAGGCCCCCTGCATTGGGAACACAGAGTCTTAGCCACTGGACCGCCAGGGAGGTCACTCCCATTGTTCTGACTCACACAGGGTGGGCGATGGGGACAAAAGCCCTGGGCAGGCCTGAGGCAGGTACTTCCTGTCCAGGTGACACAGGGCTGGCTCTGCACCCTCCCTGAGTCATTCCCACTCCTGTCTAGGGGGTGTGGGTGGGGGGTGAGTAAACTCCAGGGCTCCGTGTGGTTCTGGGTTGGCCCCGGGGTCCAGCCCTATCAGGGAAACATCTCTCCAGGGCCAGCTATCTTGGAGACGGATCTTGAAGTCATGGCAGGGTGTTTGATGGGTGAAGGGTCAGGTCTCAGACATGGCAGGTATGGCCTGTGCTGTGGGTGGGCGAGCGGCTTTCAGAGTGGACCAGGGCAGGAGGGCTGAGTGCAGGACTCACCTGGAATTTCTTCTTGGCTACAAAGTACTGCATACGCCGGATGACCTTGATGGTGGCCCGGTGGTGCTCCCGCAGCCTGCGGTGGAGAAGGGAGGGGAGGAGGGTGGTCATCCCGTGCCTGCCGCTGTCAGAGGCCTGCAGGCTGCCCGAGTATCCCCGGGCACACGGCTGGGCCCCTCCAGGAGCAAGGAGGATGTTCAGCCTCTGGGGATGGGGATCTGCAAGCCGCCGTCCTACTGGCAGGAGGAAAGGCTGAGGCTGAGAGGCTTTTAATTAACGGGATGGCCCCAGAGGGACCCTTGCCCTGCCCCTCACTCAGAAGTGGGGTTGGAGTCAGGGTCCTGTATTGGCAGTGGCTATGCCCCTTACCCATGGTACAGCCGCACAGGCTTCTTTCTACCTTGAGGCCTTTGGCTTCCTCACCAGTACAGTGGGAAGGGGTACAAGCAGATGACCCCTAAGGCCCCTTGCGGCTAGAATGTTCCATGGCCCGCCCACCGGTACCCACTTGGAAAATGTAGGGCAGGACAAATCAGCCAGGGATAGGTACTACCTTTGCCACCTAAACCACCTTAGCCACACCGAAGCAGAGACATTACTTTGCCAACAAAGGTTCCATATAGTCAAAGCTACGGTTTTTCTAGTAGTCGTGTATGGATGTGAGATTTAGACCATAGAGAAGACTGAGCTCTGAAGAATTAATGCTTTTGAACTGTGGTGTTGGAGAAGACTCTTGAGAATCTCTTGGACAGCAAGGAGGTCAAACCAGTCCATCCTAAAGGAAATCAACCCTGAATATTCATTGGAAGGACTGATGCTGAAGCTGAAACTCCAATACTTTGGCCACCTGATGAAAAGAACTGACTCATCTGAAAAGACCCTGATGCTGGGAAAGATTGAGGGCAGGATGAGAAGGGGAAGACAGAGGATGTGACAGTTTGATGGCATCATTGACTCAATGGATATGGATTTGAGAAAGCCCTGGAAGATGGTGAAGGACAGGGAAGCCTGGCGTGCTGCAGTCCATGGGGCTGCAAAGAGTTGGACACAAATGAGCGACTGAACAGCATTAGGAACCCCTCTGTTAAGGGAGCTGCGTTTCCTCCCCTCTGAAGTTCCTTTTAGTGTGTGTGTGTGTGCTAAGTTGCTTCAGTCATATCCAACTCTTTGCGACCCTGTGAACTATAGCCCACTAGATTTCTCTGTCCGTGGGATTCTCTGGATAAGAATACTGGAATGGGTTGCCATGCCCTCCTCCAGGGGATCTTCCCAATCCAGGAATCAAACCTGCATCTCTGGGTCTCTTGCATTAGCAGGCAGGTTCTTTACCACTAGCACCACCTGGGGAACCCCAGAGTTCCTTCTAGAAACATCATCAAAAGGGGACACAGTGGCTAACGTACGTGCACAGAAACCGTCTGCAAGGAGATAACGCACACGGAACTAGTGCAGACTTTGCTTCTGGCTCTGAAGCTTGGTCTGATCACACTTTTTGCTGAAGACACCACCACAGCTGTGTGACAGCTTTATGACCAGGGAAGACTCCAAGGGCAACGATCCCAGGAGAGAAACAAGCTGGGTGAGCCTACATGTGCATACATGCATTTAGTGTGTGGGGCACATGGGCTGAGTGTGAGGCTGGGGCCCCCTGGGCTGGCGAGATAAACAGGAAGCTAGGGCTCCAAAGACGTCCAGGACTCGACAGACCGAGACCCTGGTGAATGGGGGGCGCAGAGAGAAGGGGGCCCCTTTGGCCAAGTCTCTCCTTGAAGGGTTTGTGAGCCAAGCTGCACACATGGGGTGAGATTCTAGAAATGGAGCAAAAGACAGCTGCCAGAAGGACAAAAAGCTAAGCAGAGTCCCCTGCAGACTCATGCTGTGGAGGAGAGGAGGATTCTGGTTCCGAGTCATCAAGGAGATGGGGTCCTGGTAAACAGCCCAAGCTTTCAGAGGAGACCCCAGCCCTGCCACGGCCTCAGGTCACCTCAGTCTCCACCTGAATCAAATGCTCTGCCTGGCACCTTTGGCTCTCCAGGGAAAACCAAGACATCCATAGGGAGGTGAGGTCATGGAGCCTCTATTTATTTCATACACAACAGACGGAAAACCAAGGGACAAAACAGACCACAGAAACAGATCTGAAGGTGTGGCAGATCGTGGTTCAGTTGCTAGGTCGGGTCTGACTCTTTGAGACCCCACGGACTGCAGCACGCCAGGCTTCCCTGTCCTTCACTGTCTCCCAGCATTTGCTCAAACTCATGTGCGTTGAGTTGACTTGTAGCTCCTCCACCAAGAGATAAGGGCTGGTTTTCCCACTTGCTGAATTCGGGCTGACCTTGACCTTCATCGTGGTGAAAAGAAAGCTGGGGAAGCTCCACTGGGTATAACTCATGTGTTCTTGGAATGTGGTTACGGGGACCACGTGAACTGGCTGGCTTCAGAGGCCGTGTGCAGAACCGAGGTGCCCGGGCCAAGAGCAAGAACAGGTGAGCGCGGCCATCGTCCGCCGCCCCGCGTCCAGCCCTGACGAACCGCCAGGTGACTGGAGCTGTGTGAGTCACCTCACGCAAAGCCACCAGAACAACCTTCCAGCTGAGTCGAGCCCAAATTACTGACCCACGGAATGATGAATACGGAAGAGTTGTGATGTGAAGCCAGGAAATGTAGGTGTGGTTTGCTATGCATCAATAGATTAAAAGAAATTAGACCCCAAAGTGGGGTACACGCATCAATCCTGAAATAGTGCTGGGACCAGGCTTCGGGCAGAGGAAGACAAAGGGAAAAAAAAGGCCAATTGTAAGATGCTGGGTGTTGGGCATGGTACCATCTCTAGTTGCATGAGACTCTGGGGTCTCTTGAGGGGTGTGTGAATCTTGCTTTGGTGGAAGTGTGTAAAGTTATGGCCAGAAGGCGGACTGGGGAAAGTCAGAGATGGGTGCAAGTCCTTTGCAGTCCCCCCAGCAGGGCCTCCCCCCTCAACCCCACTGTTCCCACCATTGTGGAACACTGTTACCATGTGGGCATGTCTGAGCCGGGCTGCCGGAAAAGCCACGTGGAGGAGAGCTGAGGCACCCTGTCTAACAGCCTGACGGCTCCAGACTCCTGAGGCGAGCTGAGACCACCCAGTCACCACCAAGCTGCCACTTGAAGGCGCTGGATGAAACCATCCAGATGAGGAAGCCAAAATGCTGATCCACAGAGTCAGGAGCAAATAGATGAGACGATTTGCTTCAGAGTTGTAAGATAAGGACTTGAAAATAGTGTTGATAAATAGGTTCAAGAAAGTAGAAGACAAGATGAAGAATTTCACCACAGAAGTAAAATCTATATTAAAAAGAAAACAAAGGGAAATCCTAGGACAGAAAGGACAATCAGGGAAGTTAAGAATGCATGAGATGAATTTGATGGTGGAGGAGACATAGAAAAAAAAAAAAAGAGAGAGTACTTGTGAACTAGAGAAAGTAGCCAGGATGGAGTGTGGAGGGAAAGTAGAATTAAAGATACAGAAAAAACACGAGCTACCTGAGATATAGGTAGAGGCTGTAATACACGTGACGTCTCAGAAGGAGAGGAGACGAAGTGGAGGACAAGGAATTTTGAAGCATGAATGGTTCAGAATTTCCCCCAAATGATGGAAGACATCAGGCCGCAGGTTTAAGCAGCTCCTTGGATTCACCAGGCTTTCCTGGTGGCTCAGATATTAAAGAATCTGCCTACTATGCAGGAGACCCTGGTTTGATCCCTGGGCTTGGAAGAGCCCCTGGAGAAGGGAATGGCAACCCATTCCAGTATTCTTGCCTGGAGATTTCCAGGGACAGAGGAGCCTGGTGGGCTATAGTCCATGGGGTTGCAAAGAGTCAGACACGACTGAGTGACCAACATTTTCACTTTCTTTTCACTTGGCTCCAGCTGGAGAGAAAGACAAGGCATAACAGATCCAGGCCCATTCGAGTCACCCTGCTGGAGGCCAAGGGCACAGAATTACTGAGGGGGTGTGTGTGTGTATGATGACACGTTATCTTGATGGTTGACTTGTCAACAGGGAGGACAAAAGCCAGAATAACATCCTTAAAGAGCTCAAGGAAAATTCCTACCAAGGTAGCATTCCATACCCATCAAATGTATTTTTAGAAATGAAGGTGCAAGTGAAATAATCCAGTCACAAAAGGATAAACTCTGTACTATTCCACTTATATGAGTACCTAGAGTCATTAAATCCATGGAGATAGAAAGTAGGAGGGTACGGGGTGGGAGGGGTGGAGGGGAGTGTCCAGTGGGGACAGAGTCTGTTTGGGAAGGTGGAAAGCTCTGGAGATGATGCGGTGATGGTGACACAAGAGCGTGAAGGGGATTAACGATCCTGAGTGAGGCACTTAAAATGCTTAAAATGACACAGATGGCACATCCTGGGTTATGCGTGTTTTTCTACAATAATAAGTGTAAGAGAAGGTAAAGCTAAACCAAGAGAATCCACGGCGCTGAGACCTGTACTGGAAGGATGACTCCGGGCCGGGACTCAGCAACGACAAAGATGCACAGAGATATTTCAATACAAGAAGCAATTAAGACGGTAGAAAAGGACAGATATGTGAGAAAGCTTAAATTAGTGAATTAAATGGACTGAAACAATCACGCTAATGTTTCCTGAGGTTTAATGTATCAGATCAGATCAGATCAGTCGCTCAGTCGTGTCCGACTCTTTGCGACCCCATGAATCGCAGCACGCCAGGCCTCCCTGTCCATAGCCACAGCTAAAAATGCATGATTACAGATAGCACAAGGAAGGGGGTGTCCATGGAGCTAAACAGCTGTGAGCACCACGTGTTGCCAGGGCAACGGTCACAGCGCTCATCTGAGGTCGACTCCAGTGAGCCGAGGATGCGTACGATCATCTCCAGGCAACCACGGACGGGATAATACAGGGCCTAGATTTAACAAGCGGAGAGGGGATAAAAATTAATTAATAACAATTTTTGATCAATCCAAAGAAGCAGGTCAAACTACCACACAATTGCACTCATCTCACATGCTAGTAAAGTAATGCTCAAAATTCTCCAAGCCAGGCTTCAGCAATACGTGAACTGTGAACTTCCAGATGTTCAAGCTGGTTTTAGAAAAGGCAGAGGAACCAGAGATCAAATTGCCAACATCTGCTGGATCATGGAAAAAGCAAGAGAGTTCCAGAAAAACATCTATTTCTGCTTTATTGACTATGCCAAAGCCTTTGACTGTGTGGATCACAATAAACTGTGGAAAATTCTGGAAGAGATGGGAATACCAGAACACCTGACCTGCCTCTTGAGAAATCTGTATGCAGGTCAGGAAGCAACAGTTAGAACTGGACATGGAACAACAGACTGGTTCCAAATAGGAAAAGGAGTACGTCAAAGCTGTGTATTGTCACCCTGCTTATTTAACTTCTATGCAGAGTACATCATGAGAAACGCTGGGCTGGAAGAAGCACAAGCTGGAATCAAGATTGCCTGGAGAAATATCAATAACCTCAAATATGCAGATGACACCACCTTTATGGCAGAAAGTGAAGAGGAACTCAAAAGCCTCTTGATGAAAGTGAAAGAGGAGAGTGAAAAAGTTGGCTTAAAGCTCAACATTCAGAAAATGAAGATCATGGCATCTGGTCCCATCACTTCATGGGAAATAGATGGGGAAACAGTGGAAACAGTGTCAGACTTTATTTTTGGAGGCTCTAGACAGCATATTGAAAAGCAGAGACATTACTTTGCCAATGAAGGTCCGTCTAGTCAAGGCTATGGTTTTTCCAGTGGTCATGTATGGATGTGAGAGTTGGACGTGAAGAAAGCTGAGCGCCGAAGAATTGATGTTGGTGGTGTTGGAGAAGACTCTTGAGAGTCCCTTGGACTGCAAGGAGATCCAACCAGTCCATCCTAAAGGAGATCAGTCCTGGGTGTTCTTTGGAAGGAATGATGCTAAAGCTGAAACTCCAGTACTTTGGCCACCTCATGCGAAGAGTTGACTCATTGGAAAAGACTCTGATGCTGGGAGCGATTGGGGACAGGAAGAGAAGGGGACGACAGAGGATGAGATGGCTGGATGGCATCACCGACTCAATGGACGTGAGTCTGAGTGAACTCCAGGAGTTGGTGATGGACAGGGAGGCCTGGTGTGCTGCGATTCACGGGGTCGCAAAGAGTCGGACACGACTGAGTGACCGAACTGAAAGAAGCAGGAAAGGAGGTCAAAAGGAAGTGATGGAACAAATGAAAAAACAGAATGAAAGAGTAGATTGCATGCATTCCAGAGGGACTAAATATCCCCATCGAAAGACTAAGATTGTTAGGTGGGCTTAAAAAAAATAATTTGATGTTACCTAGCTTCCCTGGTGGCTCAGACAGTAAAGAATCTGCCTGCAATGGAGGAGACTTGGGTTCGATCCCTGGGTTAGGAAGATCCCCTGGAGAAGAGAATGGCTACCCATTCCAGTATTCTTACCTAGAGCACTGCATGGACAGAAGAGCCTGGTGGGCTACCGTCCATGGGGTTGCAAAGAGTCAGACACAACTGAGCAACTGACACTTTTATACTTCACATAAATATACTGAAATAGAAAGGCTTAGAAGTGTTGACAGCAAAAAGATAGAAAAAGATATATCATCGTATTGCCAAAAGAAAGCTAGTCCAGGTAAAGTAACATCAGACAAAGCAGACTTTAAGTATTACCAGAAATAAAGAGGCATATGTTATCATTTAACAATTGATTAAGAGGATTCCCCAGCAGTCTAGTGATTAGGACACCACACTTCCACTGCAGCAGGATAGGTTCCATCCCTGGTCAGGGAACTAAGATCCTGCCGGCCATGTGCCATGGGCAAAAAAAAGCAAAAGGTCAAGATTTGGTAGGGAGAGATCAGTTCTAAATCTGTACGTACCTAAAACCATAGGCTTCACGTATATGTCACAAAAACTGGCAGAACTAAGGGGTAAAAGAGAAGATCCACAATCATGGTGGGAGATTTGACTGCCCTTCTGTGGGTAACGGATAGAGGAGCTGTGAGAGCATCAGGAGACAAACACGTCTGAAAAGCTGAGTTCGAACTCGATATGATCGGCGCGTATAGAATATGTGCTGGGTGTCCTGGGAGCGCGTCAGCTTCCCCCGTGCACACAGAACTTCTACAGATGGGGCCACATGCAGGGCTGAAAGAGCAGGTGCCAACACGTCTCAAAGAAACTAAGTCATATACGTACGTTCTCTGACCTCCGAGAAATTAAACTAGAAATCATAAGGCAGAGATAACTAGAAAATCTTCAAGTGTTTTAGAAGTTAAATATCTTAAGGGTCAAAGGAGAAACCTAATAAGAATTGGAAGAGTTTTTTTTTGTTTGTTTGTTTTCTAAGTAAAATTTATTTTCTCATTTCTTTATTTTTGTTGCATATAATTGCTTTCCAGTGTTATGGTAGCTTCTGCTGTACAACATCATGAATCAGCCGTTTGTATACATATGTCTCCTCCATCCTGAGCCTCCCTCCACCCCCCACTCCCATTTCACCCCTCTAGGTCATCACAGAGCGCCAAGCTGAGCTCCCTGTGCTATATAGCAAGTTCCCCCTCGCTATCCTACACGTGGACATGTACTGACGTCACTGCTGCTTGCTCAGTTCGTCCCAACCTCTCCCTCCCTCCCTGTGTTCACACGTCCGTCCCCTCCATCTGTGTCTCTTTTCCTGGAGACAGGTTCATCACTACTGGTTTTCTAGAGTCCATATCTCCATGCATTAACTCCATGCGTTAATATACAATCTTTCTGACTTGTTGAGTCACTCAGTCGTGTCCGACTCTTTGTGACCCCACGGACCTCAGCCCGCAGGGCTCCTCTGTCCACGGGATTTCCCAGGCAAGAATACTCAAGTGGGTTACCATTCCCTTCTCCTGGGGATCTTTCTGACCCAGGGATCAAACCTGCATCTCCTGCATTCGCAGACGGATTCTTTACCACTGAGCCACTGGGGATTCCCTCTTTCTGACTTACTTCAGTCTATATGACAGACTCTAGGCTCATCCAATATTTTTAGTGGAATCATGATAAAAATGTCTTGTATCACAACTTATAGCTAAATTAGTGCTTGAGGTACCATGAAATAAGTTCTTAGAGGATATTTTATGACCTTAAATCATACATTAAGGGAAGAGGGGAGACTGGAGTCTATCTCAAGTACTTAAAAAAAATAGTAAATTAAGCCCAAAGAAGGTAGATGGAAAGAGATAAGAGAGAGCAATAAAACAAATGAATTAGATACATGAATAAATTTAGTGAAATAAAAAAATAGACATTTCATTAAGAAATTCAACAAAGCCAAACCTTGATTCTCTGAAGAGACTAGCTAGAGACATTTAAAAATATATTTAGAGGGTATGATATACAAAAATAATCTTGATAGCTTAGATAAAACAGATAAACTTCTAAAACACCATGATATACAAAAGTAGATAGAAGAAGAAATTAAAAAACCCAGATTGCCCAATATTAATTAAATAAATTAGATTTGGAATTTACACACAAAAAAGTTTAAGGTTAGATGACTTCGCTGGTAGACTCTTCCTTACATGGTAAGAAATAATACCAATTTTGTATAAACCTTTTTAGAAGATTTTTTTTATGAGTCAGTATAATCTTGACATCGAAATCCTACAAGGATGTTTCAGGAAAGAAAAGTCATAGGCCAACATCTCTCGTTAACATAGGACAGCAAATATTCTACATGCAACACCAACAAATTGAACCCAACACTATATGTAAAGACAGACAATCCTAGTTCAATCCAGTTATGCAAGTTTAGTTCAGCATCTGAAATCCAATCAGCATTATTGGATCGACAGAGCGAGTAAGAAAAAAACATACAATCAACTCACAAGATACAGAAAAAACATGTGATACAACTCAAGACCCACTCATAATTAAACACACAACTCTTACGAGAACTTGGAACAGAAGAGAATTCTGTTATGTGAAAAGCAAACACACAGACAAACTCTGGGCACCATCGTCCATCGTGCGGAAAGGCCACGCTTTCCTCCGAGACGCGGAATAAGACAAGGGTGTCTGTCATTGCTGTGTCTACTTAACGTTACCCCCAAAGCCTCGGCCAGGGCACTGAGGTGAGAAAAGGGAAACATAGGAAAAAATAATGAGACCGGACAAAATAAAACTGTTTTGTCACCATTTACAAATGACATAATCATATGTATTTTAAAAAACCCCAATAGAATCTTAAGATAAACTGTTCTATTGTTAAATGAATTCAGCAAGAACACTGGTTTTAAAGACAATATGTGAAAATCAATTCTATTTCTGTAAGTTAGCCACAAAACATAGCCATACAAGCACACTTGTGTGTGCTTGGTCACTCAGTCACGTTCAACTCTCTGCAACCCTGTGGACTGTTGCCTGTCAGGCTCCTCTATCCACGGGATTCCCCAGGCCAGAATACTGGAGTGGGTTGCCATTTCCTCTTCCAGGGGATCTTCCCAGCCCAGGGATTCAACCCATGTCTTGAGTCTTCTGCATTGGCAGGGGGGTTCTTTACCACTGAGCCACCTGGGAAGCCTTTTCTATGTGTTAGTAACAAGCAATTAGAAAATGAAATAGAGAGACCGCTTATGACAGCATCCAAACCCATAAAATACCTGAAAGGAAATTGCCTGGAGATGAACAAGACCTCTATGCAAAAAAGTACTAGACTTTAGTGAGAAAAACTAAAGAAACCCTTCATGAGTTGAGGGTTATGACATGTTCATAAACTGGAGGGCTAATATTTGTCAGATGTGAATTTTGAGGTATGGATCAAATCTGATTCCAGTCAACACAGAATGGTTTTATTTATTTATGGGAAGGATTTTCAAGCTGATTCTAAAATATTTGTGAAAAAGCGAACGACTAGGAATAGAGAAGACACTTTGGAAGAACAATGAAGTTGGAGAGGCGTGCTCCTCCGGTTGTAGACGTGCTGTAAGCTACAGGATGAGAACGGGTTATAGAGACGCAGTCTGAACACCTCCTGACACAGCAGCGTCAGACGGGACGGGTCAGCAGGGCAGAGTGACAGATCCAGAAGCATAAACATGCATATGTGGTCACCGGGTTTATAACTGAGGCGCTATTTCAATCTGGGAGGGAAGGAATGTCCTTTTTGATCAACGGTAGTGAAACAGTTTGGATAGCTGTATGAAAAAAAAAATATATGAACCATGATCCCCACCACACATCAGTCATAAAATTAATTCAAGTTAGGTTTTACATCAAAGCATGAAGGCAGAGACCATCAGGACTGGAGAAGAGAGGAGGGGATTATCTTTATGACCTTGGAAGATTTGCCAAAACACAAGCAGCCCTGACTACAAAATAAAATATTTGACAAATTGCTCTTCCTTATAAAAATTAAGGCTTCCATACATCAAAAGACATTGTTACGAACATGAATAGACGCTCTGCAGGCTGGGAAAGGGTATTTTCTGGCAAAGGACTTGTATTCAGAGCATTCAAGAACACCTACGAATCAATAAGGAAAAGACCACGTGCTTTAAAAAGATGATTTGGACAAGCACCAGATGTCAATAAGCCCATGAGAAGGTGCTCACATCACCGCCTATGAGGGAACACAGACGAAAGCCCACATGAGGTGCCCACACGCTGGCTACAGTGGCCAAAATGACAAAGACCGGTGTGGGGTGTCAGACCCCTGTGTGCTGCCGGTGGGAACATGCGTTGGTTCACCCGGGAAAGCTGCCTGGCTATAGCCTTGGGCACACATCACCACTAGGCATTCCCATGTCCAGATACTGACTCCAGAGAGACACATACTCGCATCCACCAGATACGTCGATGGGGAGGATTACAGCAGCTTTCCTCGGAGGAAAGCCGGCCACTGACAAAGCTGCAGGCAAATCTGATTCCATGCAGCCTCAAGAATGGACAAGACTGTTCTAGGTTGAGAAAGGTCAGGACAGAGTTTCCCTGGCGGGGGTGGGGGTCGTTTCCCTGGGGGAGGAAACTTCTGGTGGGACCGAAGTGTCTATGTCTTGACCTCATGGGTCAAGATCCCCTGAAGGAGGAAATGACAACCCACTCCAGTATTCTTACCTAGAGAATCCCATGGACAGAGGAGCCTGGTGGGCTACAGTCCATGGGGTCGCAAAGAGCTGGACACGACTGAGCTGACTTACACAGCACACACGGGTGTTTATGCAGGGCGCGTGCACGCACACTCAGTTGCTCGGTCATTTCCCACTCTGACCCATGGACAGTAGCCCGCCTATGGATGTAGCCCACCCGCCCGTGAGATTTCCCAGACAAGAATACTGGAGTGGGTTGCCATTTCCTCCTCCAAGGGAGCATCCCGACCCAGAGATCGAACCTCTGTCTCCCGAGTTTCCTGCCTTAGCAGGTGGATTCTTTACCACTGAGCCGCCTGGGCTGATCTGTTCCTTTAGGATTTGTGCGTTTTACAATCATTCATTCCATGGGTTTTAAAAAGATAAGCGGCTTTTAAAGTTCTCAGGAACAAATGGTTTCTATGTAGCTCTGGGTTGACCACTCTTGAGCCCCAAGTATATGAGATGCTCTCTGGTGAGAGCAAGCCCCCTACACTACTGGACAATGGGGGCCCCACGCGCAGAAGGCATTCGAGGCTGTGTCCCCACACCTGCCGTAACCTGGGCCCACCTGACACGTCCATGCAGGAGCCAGGCCTGGTGACTCTTCCACAGCTGCACAGGGGGGGATGGCAACCAGCACACGTCAGGACATACACGCATTCACACACACACGGAACCGGAGCTGCAGCAGGCTCTGGGAGGCCCTGAGATTTCTCCTCTGGGGTCAGGGCCGTGGGCCCCATGAGCCCCGCATCCTAGGCCTGAGCCACGGGGCGATGTACCCTGGCCTCAGGTCCTCGCCTCTGGCATGCCCCCCAGGTGGTGTGGGAGCAGGTGGAGGGGCGGGGGCTCCCCGGGTGCCCCCCTAGGAAGGGCCCCACTGACTGTGACTGGCCAGGCCCGGATGCAGTGTGAGGTTCGGGGAGAAAGCTCCCACTTC
This sequence comes from Bos indicus, assembly GCF_029378745.1. Classification (NCBI taxonomy): domain Eukaryota; kingdom Metazoa; phylum Chordata; class Mammalia; order Artiodactyla; family Bovidae; genus Bos; species Bos indicus. Next base: position 49,355,418 of record NC_091788.1, read on the forward strand.
CCTGAAACAAAGGACCGCACCCAGTGACTGCTCTGGAGGCTGCCGCCATGCTCCCCTCTGCCAGGTCCACAGAACGAGCCGTGGCCTTTGCAACCAAGCAGCTCCCTCACCCCAGGCTGCTGGAAGGCCAGGGCTGGGGACCCCAGGCCCTGCCAGCTCCACTCAGGCCTGCCGTGGCCTGGCCCTGACCGGTGACACCCCGTGGCTGGCCTCCCTGCCAGACACAGGATGCTGCAGTCTGCGCGGAAGGGCCAGGCTGGCCCCTCTCTCAGAGGGCCTGCTCCTCTCTCCAGGGGGGCTCGGCCTGAGGACATGACGACTGACACCGGGCAGGTGGGACGGGCACCCTGAGCCCTGCAGGTGAGCGAATCTCCCCTCCCTTCTGCCGGAGAAAGGAGACAGCCTCCCCCACCCACTGCCCCTGGCAAAGAGAAGGGCCGGACGGATATTAGATTTTATCAACACTTTTTCCACATCACTAGGTAGGATCATTTGAGTTTTCTCTTCAGCCTGTTGATGTCATGGGCTATGTTAATTGAGTTCTGCATATTGAACGGGCTGCTTTATCTGGAACAAATGAGTAACTGTCACTTGGCTGTGGTGTTTCATTTCTTAATACATCAATATATAATTGGTTGTTCTTTCTTAATAATGTAGAAAAACCCCACCTAAAATAATAACTAAACCCCATCAGCCCCCAACTCAAGCCTCCCCCTGCCTCTACCGCCCTGGTAAGCGGTGACCTGAATCAGTGTCTCCTGCCTGTGCTTTCCTGATTATGCAGCTTTATCAGATTTCCGCGCATCCAGAAAGGGGCACAGCTTTTCTCTGTTAGTGATTTAGACTTTACAGAAACGTGTCATGCTTTTCCTCGGGCTCTTGTTGCCAAGACCTGTCCATCTGCCTCCCTCCGGTTTGTCTGTTCTGACTGGTGGTCAGGACCCCTGGTGACACACACCCCGGGCTGCCTATTCCAGCTGGCGGTAGACGGGAGCTTTCCTTGCGTGAGTACCCGGGGGTGCCATAGCCAGCTCACGGGTGTGTGAAATTCAGGCTCACGGGTGAGGCCACACTGTGCTTGCACATGGTGGCCCTCCAAGGGATCACCAGCAGTGCAGGAGGAGCCCTCGCCCCACACCCCTGTCTGCAGCCCAGCGATCAGGCGTCGTGATTCCGGGCGTGATGGAGCCATGCTCTCAGACACCTGCAGGCCAAGCGTGCTTCCCCCACCGTGAAGGCCCCACCTGGGTCACTCTTCTGTTCAGTCATTTGTGTCCTTATTGATCTTTATTGTTGTCTAGTCACTAAGTTGTATCCTTGGCTTGTGACCCCACGGACTGCAGCCCACCAGGCTCCTCTGTCCATGGATTCTTGAGACAAGAACACTGGAGTGGGTTGCCATGCCCTTCTCCAGGGGATCTTCCCAACCCAGGAATAGAACCCATGTCTCCTGTGCCTCCTGCATTGGCAGGTGGGTTCTTTACCACTGAGCCAGTAGGGAAGTCCTGCACGCGCTGATTAGACATGAATTGCCTACGCAGCTCCCTTTGTTTCTCTGCCCCCTCACTCCCTTTCTTTCTCTTCCTTCCCTCCTCCTTCCCTGGCTCCCCACCCTCCGACTTCCTCCCTCCCTCCCTACTGACCAACCATTTTTTGGGTCAATTTATGTATTGGGATGGAGAAGGCGATGGCACCCCACTCCAGTACTCTTGCCTGGAAACTCCCATGGGCAGAGGAGCCTGGTAGGCTGCAGTCCACGGGGTCACTAAGAGTCGGACATGACTGAGTGACTTCACTTTCACTTTTCACTTTCATGCATTGGAGAAGGAAATGGCAACCCACTCCAGTGTTCTTGCCTGGAGAATCCCAGGGACGGGGGAGCCTGGTGGGCTGCCGTCTATGGGGTCGCACAGAGTTGGACACGACTGAAGTGACTTAGCAGCAGCAGCAGCATGTATTGGGAACACCTGCTTCTATGTTAGGTAGAAAAAGTTTCCCCAAAGATGTTCTAATCCCCAGAACCTGTGAATGTGTCCCCTTACGTGGCACAAGGGAGTTTCGAGATGCAATTCAGGTTCGGTGCCTTGGGATGGGGAGGGTCAGGATTATCCAGCTAGGCGCAGTTAGATGCTTGAGTTTTTAAAAGTAGAGAACCCTTCCCAGCTCTGGTCAGAGGAAGTTACGACAGTGGAAAAAAGGCCTGAGAGCAGCAATGTGATGGCTTTGAAGATAGAGGAAAGAGCCAAGGGCCCTTTAGAAGCTGAAAAAGGTCTGGCATGGATTGTCTCCCGGGTCATCAAGGAGAAACCTGCCCTGTGAGACTGTCCAGACCCTTAGGCTGGATGGGGCTTCTGACCTATACAACGGAAAGATGGTAAATATGTGTTTGAAGCCTCTTGCTTTGAGGGAATTTGTGACAGCAACGATAGAAAACTCATGCAAATCCCAGGTTGCACGTTATCTCTTCCCCTCAAGGTGTCTTTTAACAAACAGAATTCCTTATTTTACACAAACGCGTTAATTAATATTTTTCTCTCATAGTCAGATGCTTTTGTGTCCCATGTAAGAAATATTTTCTTGTGCTAAGTTTTGAAAGATACAAACTAACTTATATTTTCTAAAGGTTATAAGTTCTGTATTTAACATTTAATTCTTAGGCCCACCTGGAGTGAATTTTTGAACAGGGTGTGAGGTGGGGTCCAGGCTCCCTTTTTCATGATGGGTGAGCAACCTCGCCCCGTGGTCACAAATGCTATTTCAATCATCCTTGAAAACCTCATGCCCCAGAAAGCCCCTTCTGGGCTCTCCTCTGGGCTGACTACCGATTTCTGCACTTTCACTGAAACATCTTAATTACTACGTCTCATATCATGTCTTGATATCTAGAAGGAAAGGCCTTTCTTTGATCTTAAGAAAGCCTTGGTATTTGAAACTCTTTATTCTTCGACAGGAATTCTAGAAGCATCATATTAAGTTTCGTGAAAAAAAACAAAACAAAAAATCCAACCCTCGAGTTTTTGCTGGAATTATAGTGAATTCACAGATGAAGGGGGAAGAAATGAATCGACATCTTTATAACATTGCCTTTTGTTTATGAATATGGTATATCTTTCCCTTTATGTAAGTCTAAAATTTCTAAATAAAGCAAAACCTTGTTCTTTTAAAAAAAAAACTAACAAAATAGATAAAGTTCTGGTAAGACTGAGAGAAGATAGAAATAAAAATATTATAAAGGAAAATAAGAAAATACTACAAATAGGGATTTTAAAGATAACAAAAGAATCTTCTCAACAACTATATGCCAAAAACTTTGGGAAACCTACGTAGAAACAGGTATATTCTCAGGGAAAAAAAAAAAAAATAACTCAATAGAACTGACTCAGGATGGAACAAAACATTTAAACAAGCTTACAAATACTAAAGGTATTAAAGTGGTGGTTAAATGTCTTCCCACAAGAAAAACAAAAACAAAACAGGCCCAGATGGTTTTATCCCAAGTTCTATCAAATTTTTAAGAGAAGAAGGGGACGACAGAGGATGAGATGGTTAGATAGCATCACTGACTCAGTGGACATGAGTTTGAGCAAGCTCCAGGAGATAGGGAAGGACAGGGAAGCCTGGTGTGCTGCAGTTCACGGGGTCAGAAAGAGTCAAACACAACTTAGCGACTGAACAACAACAATCAAACTTTCAAGGAACAAATCATCACAATTTTGTACAAACATCTTAAACTGAATGAAAAATGAAAGCACATCAAAATTTGAGGGACCTAGCTAAAGCATTTCTCAGAAGGAAATTTATGTATTCAGTGACATAGTAAAAGAAAAGTCTCAAATCAATGATCTAGTTTTTACCTTAAGAAACTAGAAAAAGAAGAGCAAATTAAACCCAAAGTAAGCAGACTTTTGAGAGTCCCTTGGACAGCAAGGAGATCAAACCAGCCAATCCTGAAGGAAATCCACCCTGAGTAGTCATTGAAGCTCCAATACTTTGGCCACCTGATGCAAAGAGCCAACTCATTGGAAAAGACCCTGATGCTGGGAAAGACTGAAGGCAGGAGGAGAAGGGGATGACAGAGGATGAGATGGTTGGATGGCATCACCGACTCAATGGACATGAGTTTGAGCAAGCTCCGGGAGATGGTGAAGGACAGGGAAGCCTGGCGTGCTGCAGTCCATGGGGTCACAGAGAGTCGGACACGACTGAGCAACTGAGCAACAGCAAGAAGTAGAGAGGAAATACTATTGAGCTGAAATGACTGAATCAGGAGCAGGATGTGGCCCTGGTCAGAGCCTGGACTGCAGTGCTCGGTGTAGCCTGAGGCCCAACTGAAGCCACAGAGGGCCAGCTCCTCGCCAGCTCTGGCCCCAAAGGTCTCCACCCAGAAACACTTCCGTGACCCGGCCTTCTGCTCTCCCAGAACACTTGCCCCTTCGCCCTTGAAAGTGGCTGACTCTGGAGACTCTCCCTTTTAGGTCTTCCCAAAGGAAGGGGTTTGTGGAGGGCACGCAGAGGCAGCCGGCTGTGGTCACCTTTCCCTCCGAGGCCTGGCTTATGTTCATTGCCCAGCGCTGGCTCTCACAGGAAGGCAAGGTGGCCTCCTTTCAGATCCAGGGAAGTAGAGCTCAGGGACTTGGCCCACGGTGTAGAGGGCAAGACTGTGGTGTGAGCTCTGTCTCCGTGATGGCGCAGTCACCCTCCTGCTCTGCCTCAGGCTCCTGGGTTGGGGGGAGGGGGTAGTGGTGCAGAGTGGGAGCCCAGGCCCCCTCGCCCCCAATCCCGCTTAGTCTGGACCCTGTGTCCAAGGCCTGCCCACCCGGGCTGGTTGAAGCCTCTCTGTCCTTGACCAATGCTCCCCGGGGCAGTTCTGGCTTCCAGCTCTGCGTGCACGCCTGAGGGGTGTGGGGAGTCTGTGGTTGAATCTGGTGACTTCTTTAGAGATAGCACCCTGAGGGGTGAGGGTTGTGCAATCCAGAGACTTCAGACCAGCCCACCAGCCCACACAGCTCACTGGCTTCTGGAAGAAAACAGTCTAGGACATGCTTTGAAGCGCCCCAGCCTGGCCCGGCCTGGGTCTGAGAAGCCATCCAAGGACAGGTAGAATGAGAGGCCACCGTGCTGTCATTTGCTGACCCCGATCCAGTAGTAGGACGGTGGCTCCAGGGCTGGCCAGCATGGCTGCCTCCAATGGGGGTCACAGCCACAGCTGTCAGCAGAAGGGCCCAGCCCAGGCCCTGTGGGGGCTGGCTCTGCAGCGCCCCTTGCCCCACGGCTCCCACGTCCATGAACCCCTGCCATGTTGAGGGCTACGGTCTCGCCCATTCATGGGGCCCTAGGCATGCTGCAGCCCGCCCTCACCTCCTTCCCAGTCACACAGCCCAGCCTCACTCATGTGCAGCCACAGCCCTTTCCCAGGGAGGTCTTGGGGAGGCCCCGCTCCCTGGCTCTCATGGCATCCGGGAGCTCCAAACACTGTAATCAAATGACCACCAGATAATTCACCGTCACTCCCGGGGCTGAGGCATGGGGGCCAGATATCCCCCACGTCCAGCTCAGAGGCTGGAGCTGATGATGAGCCCTGACCTGAGGCCCCGCAAGACCCCAGGCCCCCATGTGCTGGGGAGGAAGGTCTAGAAGGTTCTGCTCTTCTCTGACGGCACAGGGCTCGGCCTGGGCTGGGTGTGTGGCCCTTCAACCATCAAGTCAAGTCAGGGGTGAGGACCGCAGGTGGTCAGGACCTGCCCCGACTCCGGCAAGGTTACCGTCGTGGAAATCGTGCGGCTGAGCTGGGAACTGGGCTCAGCACACGCCTGGGGACAGAGCTCCATCTCACAGCGGGGACACCTCACCGTGGCACGAAATCCTGGGGTCTGCCTCCACTTGATTCCGCCTCCTATTTCATCTGCTTCTTTATTTCTGTGGCCGGGGGCACACTCATTCAGGAAACTTCTGTGGCCCTCTGTCTGAGGCTCACTCCATCACACCGCGAGGAAGTGAGGTGTCTGCTGCTGGCTTTGTTTTTGCTTGTTCGTTGTTTCTTTGCAAATCATACAGGTGCTAAGTCTTGTGGAACCTTTTAAAAAGGCTACAAATGAACTTATCTACAAACTAGAAACGGAGTCACAAGTATAGAAAATAAACTTACGGTGACCGGCAGGTTGCGGGGAGGGGAGGGTAAATTGGGGGAGTGGGATTGACATATACACATGCTATATACATACATATACTATATACAACATAGGTGACTAATAAGGGTCTACTGTATACCGCAAGGGACTCTACGCAACACTCTGTAAAGCCCTATATGAGAAAATAATCTAAAAAAGAGTGGGTGTGTGCATATGAAAAAGTGAAGTGAATCACTGGAAGGACTGAAGCTGGAGCCGAAGCTCCAATCCTTTGGCCACCTGATGCGAAGAGCCGACTCATTGGAAAAGGCCCTGATGCTGGGAAAGACTGAGGGCAGGAGAAGAAGGGGGTGACAGAGGATGAGATGGTTGGTTGGCATCACAACTCAATGGCCATGAATCTGAGCCAACTCCAGCAGATAGTGGAGGACAGGGAAGCGTGGTGTGCTGCAGTCCACGGGGTCGCAAACACCTGGACATGACTTAGTGACGGAACGACAGCAACGTACGTGCGTGTGTAACACACTCACTTTGCTGTACACCTGAAACTAACACATTGGAAAAATAAAAATTATTTTTTTAAAAATGGGCAAAGGGCCGGAAGAGGCATTTCTGCAAAGAAGAGACGAGGATGGCAAGTTGGCAAGTAAAGAGAAGCTCAATGTGTCACTGCCCGTGAAGGACACGCAGGTGAGAGCCGCTTCACACCCAGCAGGATGGCTCCCCTGAAAAGACGAGAACCAGAGTCCTCAGGAATGTGCGTGGCGGCTGACAGCATGCGACGGGGCAGTCAGCCGGTGTGGAAAACAGCCGGGAGCTTCCTTACAGCATGAGGCCTGGAGCTGCGTGTGACCCGGCAGTCCCCGTGGCCGGGAAACGCCTGAGAGATGGAAACTCAGGTTCAGCCCTGAGCTTGTTTGCGAACGTTCGCAGCGGCTTTGTTCCTCGGAGTCTAGAGGCGGCAGTCATGCAGGTGTCCATCACCCGGTGAGTGGGCAAACAAAACGTGGCATGTCCGTTCAGCAGAATCGTATTCAACCGTGACAAGGGATGAAGCTCTGACACTTGCTAGGCCGTGGGTGGGACTTGAAAACAGCGTGCTGAGTGAAGGAAGTCAGGCACAAAAGACCACGTTTCATAGGATCCCGTGTATGTGAAATGTTCTCAACAAGCAAATCCACGGAGATGGAAGGGCAGCGAGTGCTTGCCTGGGGCTGGGGTGGGGGGGGGGGCGGAAGTGGAGCCATGGTTGCTTTTGAGGGGGGAGGTTCTAGAATCAGGCAGTGGTGATGGTTGTGCAACTCCGTGAACACACTAAAAACTGCTTTGAAAGGTGTGGCTGATCCTCCGAGATGGCTCCTGACAGCAGGAGCTGGGGGGAAGGTCTGGCTCCTCCGGGGGGTTGGGGGTGGAGGGTTGGGAGCTTTTGGGATGCCCCCAGCCCTCCCAGCTCTGGCCAGGGCACCTGTGTCTTTGGGGAGGGACCTCGCCTCGGGGTGCTTCTCGGACACGGTCAGGGGCCAGCTGCCTCAGGCGTGCAGCTGGGCTTGGCCTCGCTCCCTCCCCGGACGCTGGGAGGCCTCCGGACTCCCCATTCTGGCTCAGCCTCCCCGCTCACAGTCCATCCCACCCCGAGTGGCTGCCAGAGGGCACTTTTCAATCCAAGGGGCAAATGGCAGACCTTGTTACCCCCGCCCCAGCTCCCAAGCCTGCCAACGATGTGCAGCTCCGAGGGTGGCCTGCCAGGCCCTTCACAACCGGCCCAAATGGAACAAAATGCTCGGTGCTCCAAGCGGGTTCTGAGGCAAAGCACCTTCTCTCTGTCCGCTAGACTGTTTCCCACACATAACACGAGACACACAGGGTGCTTAAGTCTTTGTAAGATTGTTTTCGTGTCGATGATCCAAAAATCAGAGCAGTCCATGTAGGCCCCTGGGCCCAGCCAGCCTGAGCAGACCACCCCCCCACCCCCGGGTTGGCAGCAAAACTCTTCCAGGACCTTGGGACAGGTGTCCGAAATGGATTTGGCAATGGATTTGAAATGGTTTAACTCATTTCAACACACCCCAGAACCAAGGCAAAGAAGTAAATTCTCTGTTTCTCTAAGATCCGGGCAGCCGACTGGACCCCCAGAGACCACCCAGCACAGATCAGACCACCCAGCAGCTCGGTTCAACTGAGTTCGTTTCGGTAGATGTCACCCCCACTTAACTCACTCGGCTTGGCTCAGATGCCTCGGTGCAGCTAAGCCTGACTCAGGCAACACAACTCCATTCAACTCAGTGCAGACCAAGGCAACCCAAGTCAACGGCCCTGGGGAGTTGAAACCAACCGGGCAGGAGAGTGACCTCTGCTGAGGACACCCTGAGCCGCACGAGGGTGGAAAAGCCAAAATACAGAGACCACAGGAAAGTCAGGAGTGGCCCAGGTGCCGCAAAGCACCACCCCGATCAGTAATCCTGAACAGGGTGGCAGGCGGGCACCTGCGCCAGCGAGGGGGGAGCTTTGGGGATACGGTGGGTTACAGAGTGTGGGGGTAGTACCCATCCCAAGAGCCTGACAGCCTCTCGGGCAGCTGGAGAGACAAGGAGGAGGGGAGCTGGAGGTCAGTGGGGAGAGCAGCACGAACAAGGCTTGAGGAGCAGAGGGGGCAACCGAAAGAAGGTCCACGTGGTTGGTGGCCCAAGTGAGGGCAAGAGGTGGGCACATGCGGAGGCTGAGAATGGGCAACTCTGCACCCAGTACCCCCCGGAAAAGGGCCACCTCGAGCTCCCATAGTGCAGACAGAAACACGGGCCACAGTGGCTGCGGTGGCGGCGGGGCCCTGAGTAGACTCGTCCGAGGGTCATTTCTTCCCTGTGCTGGCCCAGCCCGAGGCACTCAGGGGCCTCGTTTTGTTGGGGAGAGGCGGCAGGCCCCGCGGGGTGAAGCCCCCGGCTGTGGTGGCCTCTCTTTCCTAACGTGCCGTTGCCCCTGCCTCACCCAGATCCACGCTCACGGTTGGTGCTGTCACGTGGGCAGGGGCATGGGACCCAGAGATGCATGGCTTGCATGCAAACACTGCCCCTGACACCGGCCCAGGGCCACCTGGGATGGCCCACGGAGGGTGGAAGAGCCGGAGCTCGGGGCCTGTGGACGGCACGAACTCGGCCGGGAGGGCAAACTTGGCCACAGGTCTGGGCCTTTCAGCACGGCTCCCCGAGACCACGGGCGAGACTCGAGTCCTTCCATCAGGGAAAAGGTTTCTTGGTGACGGGACATGCTGCCTCCAGCCATCCTGGACACGTGGCCCAGCCTCCCCCTTCCCTGGGCTGTGGGAGACCACTGCCCTGTGACCTGGGTCCTCTCGCCAATGTTGGCGTCCGCTTTCCTCCCAGGAGCCCGAGGATCTGTTTGGAGAGGATGGGGTGGAGAGGGGGGAAGAGGGGCGGTTTGGACGGGGGCGTGAGAGCCCCAAACAGATTCCCATTGCTAGGCTTCAGCTGGTTCCAGAAAATTCCTTGAGCTCTGGAGGCCTCAGGAGCTGGAGGGACCACAAAGATAGTGCAGAACAGGACTGGGGTTTCGTCATGAGAAGGACGTGGCCTCGGCACGATGCGGAGCCCAGGGAAGCCGTCGCAGCTGTGCAGCTCTGTGCTCCGGAGATTAGGAGCGATTGAGAAATCACTGGACAGGCCTGCCCTTCCTGGGCTGTGGGGAGAACGGTCCCCGGGCCCCAGTGGGGGGCCCTAAATTGGGTGGGCAGGCTGAAAGTCTGAGGCTGCCCGGGCCTGAGCTGCTGGGAACGAGCCGGGGAGAAACGCACCTTTGTTCCGGCTTTGTCCCTGGAAGGGGGCGGGCGTGCAGACAGAAGGGGGAGAGCCTGCGAGGTTGGGCGTGAGCAGGCGGCTGGGGAGAACCCCGTTTAAATCCCGGGGAGATTATGAGGACGTTTGTTGCGGGCTGTCAGCCCTCATTAAGTTAATGGAACTGGCGAGTTGGCTTGATTCCAGCGTGCCGGAGAAAGAAAACAAGAAAAGTGTTTTCAGAGAAAAGAGCTGTGGGTCCCATTTTGCTCACAGCCCCGGGAGTCGATGAGCCATCAGTAATGGCCTCACTGAGATGACTTGTTGGGAATGTGTTGATTAAAGCAGCAAGAGAAAACCTCTAACGTTGGGGAAGAGTGGCACAGGCTTCTTACTGATTTTCATCTCAGAAAGTGACCCGTGTGCATTTCCTTCCCGAAGCCCTGAGAATTATGGACCAGCTGGTCCCAGAGGGGGTCTCTACGGCCACTCGGGTGCCCGGCAGGAAAGGGAAGACTCAGAGTTAAAACCGGGGCTATTCCACAAAGATCCGGGGAATAGGGGGTCTCCAGAGGGGTGAGCTGGACGGAGGTCAGAAGCCAGAAGTTTCTGCCAGGCTCCTGGGGCACCTTAGGAGGGCTGAGCGGGCCTGCTGCCTCGGTGGGGGAGGTCCTGTGTGTGGCCTCGCCCTGCCCTGTCCCCGGGGGCCCTGCCTTCCTGTGCTCAGGAATGGGTTGCAGGCAAGTCAGCCCCTGAGACTATTGTGTGGGACTTAGAAAGACTGCTGCTCTTCCAAGCCGGTTTCTTCCAGAATGGAAAGCTGCTGTGGGTTTTGCCCTGGGGCCCTGATTCCTCACGAGTCTGGAGGCAAACCCCGTGTTAAGTCTCTGCTATCTCCTCCCCATGGCACAGATGTCCTAACCTGCCACGTCACCCACAAATCCACACCCCCGGATCCTGTGACCACGGTCCCTGGAGTGAGGACCCCACCGCCCCCAGAACCACGGCGCGTCTCAGACTCCGTCCCTGGCTCCTCTCAGCACACATCTGGGTTTGGAGCCCCTAGACGGGGGCGGGGGTCTGGCTGCACTGCCGTGCTCCTCTCCTCCCACCCTGTTCTTGTCCCCATCCATGGACAAGCACCTCCTGTGAACCACGGCTTCTAAACACATGCTCTGCCTACTCCTTATCCCGACAGTACCGGTGAGGGTGCTGGAGGTCAAGGGTGAGGAGCCATGTACCCTGTACACCTTGGGGGAGAGCGAGCCCTGCCTTCAGAGTGCCAACCCCTCCCAGACTGGAAGACACCAACTGACTTGCGGGGGGCCTGTTTTCACCTGTCCCCCAGCAGAGGCCTCACCCCAGGTCCCTCTCATATTGGACACAAACTCCTAGGCTTCAGGCTGAGCTTTGGGGCCATTTTGCCCTTGCAGAGCCTGTACCGCCTGGAAATCATGGCATCCACAGGTCCTTCCTGGCAGGGTGTTGGGGGGACAGGCCTCCGGATCGGGGGTGAAGCGGCTGATCACTGGGGATCCTGATGGTGCCCAGCCAGGCCCTGAGCCTCCTTCCTCCCAGAGCCCCACTCAGGTTAACCAAGGGGCCGAGAGTCCACTTTGGACACTGAGAGTGGCTGCAGGGAAGCGCCAGACTTGGCCTGGCCCCCTCCCTGTGCTCTGGAGGCCGGAATCCTCCTTCCCCAACTCTGACCAGCACAGAGGGCACGCGCTGACCCTTCAGTTCATGGGTAAACTCCAGGACAAGGTGGTAACTGCAGAAAGTGGAGGCGGGGGCTCTGGACAGTGGGTGGGCCCCGCACACCCAGCCTCGGCAAGGCACGGCTCGCCTGGCCAGAACAACCGCAAAGCTCCCAGCACAGGTGAGAACGGTCCTGCACGTCTCTCTCAGGACGGATGACACCAAGGCTCTGAGAGGAAGGGACAGCCCAGGGTCCCTGGGGGAGTGGGGACGTGGCAGGACCAGTTGGCCAGGCCGGGTGTGGCCGTGGGGGTCCCTGCAGTGGGCCCTGGGGGCCTCCGGGGCCTCATTGGCACTCTGTGGGTCATGTTGTCTCCACTTGTAAGTAGGGAGGGCATCAGAGATCCCACTTTCCAGGCCGCCTGGGGGCTCCGCCAGGTCAGCACTGGGCCCAGACCCCCACCGGGCCCTCACTCTCACGCTGGTCCAGCCTGAGATCCAACCCAGATGGAGGAGGGGGTGTCACTCAGGGCATCGCCCCAGGCAAGAGCCCACTGGAGGGGGAGCCCCAAGCCCGGCAGTCCCACGACAACTCCCAACACCAGCCCCGTCCTGCCATGCGCACACAGTGTCTCCCTGGGCACAGTGGGCAGGTGCGTCCCTGGGGGTCACGAGGAGGACAGGGTGTGTGGGCCCCGCCAGGGTGAGTGCTGTGGGGCGAGACCTTCTGACTTGGCTAGGCCTCCCGAGTGGCGCTGGGGCTGTCTTCTCCCCCTGCCCAGGGTCTGGGGATGCGAGGAGACCCTGCCCCACGCTCGCCTTACCCGGGGGGCCAGGTGTCTTTCCTGTGGGGTCCGGGACTCTCCCAGGCCAGGCCGATGACAGCGCTGGCCTTTCCCCCAGTGCTGAGGGCTGAGCAGGGGCTGAGCTAGCTGACTCCTGCATATCAGATACAGTTCTCAGGGCCTGAGAATGCCCCTGTGGGTGGTTGGGCGGAGGGCGGGGGAGGCGGGGAGCTGACCCCTGCTCTGTCTCTGAGAAGGTTGCTCCAGCTGGAGAGATGTTTTGAAATTCAAACGTTATCGCTTCCATCGGCTCACGCCTGAAGAAGCCAGCACCCCAGGCTGGGCTGCCTGGCCTGCACCCCTGACCCCCGTGATTCTCACCCCGGCCTGGACATCCTGCCTGCTCCGTTCTCTGCTCCCCCTCCTCTAGGTGATCTCTTCCCGTCCTGCCCTCTCCGGCCGTGGGCCCTCCTGTGGGCCGTTGGCCGATGACCCATACCTCCCAGAGCCGTGTTCCTTGGTGCCGGGGCACACAGATGGGGCTGCAGCAGAGTTCTGGACCGCCTGGCTCTCAAAGCCGCTTCCCCAGTGCTGGACCCACCGCGAGTGCCCAGCAAACAAGGACAGATCGACGGTGCTGGACTGCCCTGGGCCAGGCCCAGAGGCACAGTGTGCTGGCCACCCTTGCAGGGGCGGGGGTGGGGGGAGGGCGTGGGCTGCCTCGGGCCGGGCCTGCTGGGCCGAAGGGCAGAGCGCTGGGCAAGGCTCTCTTGGGGCTACCACCCAGCCCTCCACCTTTCCCTCCCCCCAAAGGAAAGGAGAGGTTAATAAACCAATTACTTTGGGCAACGAAGCAAAATAAGTCCCATTAAAGTAATTAACGTCCTTTGCACAGCCCCCATTGGAGAGGACTAATAAATTGGGGCTTTGTCACCATCCGGTAATTTCTTTCTAAGGCGTTTCTTCATCCCCATCCAACAGCACAGTTTAAGGCTCTGTTAATACTTTTAAGACGGGCTCAATGCCAGACTAATTAGATTTGCATTTCCACCATGGGCCAGACTAGGCTCGCATGTGCCCAATGAAAGAAGCCCAAAGACCCTGCAGGGGCCCCGGGGACAGCACCCGCCTTTGAGAAGAGGCCATGTGTGGATTCCCATGTCTGGCCTGACACTCTGTCTGCCTGCCCAGCTTCCCCACCCCCTCAACTGGGGGCACGGCTCTGATCCAGGCGGAGGCCAGACTACGTTCTCCAGAGAGTCCCTTCCTGATTCTGCCCACCCTGGGGCTCTCAGAGGTCCATGCCAGAGACAAACCCCGGCAGGTCGAAGGAGACAGTACGGGAAAAGGGGAAGAAGAACAAGAGCATGGTGGGGAAACCCAGTGAGTGATGCCTTGCTGGGCGATCAAAGTCTAGCCCACCATGGTAAGGGTGACCTCATGATGGGATGAGAAGGCACTGCACCTCTGGGGGCCTTCCTCCCCAAACACACGAGCCTGGTTCACCCGTGAAAGAGCAGACAAATCCCAGTAGAGGGGCAGCCCACAGAACACCTGGCAGTCTGCCTCAAAACTGCCAAGGCCACCGAAAACCAAGACTGTCTGAGCAACTGTCACAGCCTAGGGAGCCTGAGGAGAGGTGACGACTGGATGTCACAGGGGGTCCTGGGCGGGGCCCCAGACGTGGGGTGAACACTGGAAATCTGAGTGCCGTGTGGGCTTTGGTGACTTACAGTGCACCACTCCTGGCTCGCGACAAAGTATCCCCCTAACAGAAGGCGTTACCGTCGGGGAGACGGGGTGAGGGGCCAGGTGGGGGCTCCCTGCAACGACCTCTGCAACGACCCTGTGATTCTAAAGCTGCTTTAACGTCTCCCCCAGCCTCCCCATCCCCCCACTGTGTAACGGGCACCATCACCCAGGGCTGGTCTCTACCCCAGGACCACTGTGAACTCAGGTGGCAGCATGAGCAGGCGAGGCAGGCAGAGTAAGTGCCTGGAGAGAAGGCGGGAGCCACCAAAGCAACTTGCGTTGCTGAGTCCTGAAGAAGAGCTTGAGGAGCATAAGATTTGGAGACAAACCCTATCAGGGTCAGGACCTTGATCAAGCCCACTGAGTGCACAGGGCACACCCAAGGTGCGGAGGGTTGGGAGGCAAGAACGTGTTTAGCGGGGCCAGACATGCCGGTGATGAAGCTCCAGCAGGTTGGCCTTGGGAGGCCAGGACGAGGAGCCTGAATGAGCCAGTACATCCATTCCCCTCCGCTACTGTAGTTTGAAGCAGCTACAGACAGTGAGCAAACAGCTGACTGTAGACTCATGCTGACAAAACCTATCTTCTAGACATTAAAATTCAGATTTTGTATAAGTGTTGCGGATCAGAATGATTAGGCTCGAGGTTTTTCAACCATTTAAAAATTTAAAGACCATTCTTAGCTCGTGGGCTGTACAAAAGTAAGCAGTGGATTGTACTTGGTGAAGATTAACAAGGCAGACAGACCTCGGCAACACCGCTTTTAAAAAAGATGCAACACATAACACCTTTGATGGAGGCATAGAGATTGACCAACGATGTCAATGTGCGTGTTGATAAAGTGATGAAAGATGGGATGGAAACCGCAAAATTAATTTTTAAAAAGCGTATTAAGGACATCTGTGAGTCAATAAACTTAAAAAAAAAAAACAGATGAAATAGATAAATTCCTAGAATTAGATAAAATGTAAAAATTGGTGCTGGAAGAAATAGAAGATGTGAATAAATATGTACTTTAAAATGTAACCAAAGGCTTCCCCCCAAAAATTCATGCCTGGTTGTCTTTGTAGAAGACATCTGTCAAAGTTTTATAAAACACTCAAGATAGAAATCCTGCCTTCATGAAGATATTCCAGAAAGTGGAAAAAGAATAACCTTTTTTGAGTTCCCTTTAACAGGCTAGTGAATTTGATTGTGAATCCATGAAAGGAAAATATAAGAAAATAGAATTATAGGCCCATTTCATTTATGAACATAGAGGCAAAGATCCTAAACAACATATTAGATAACCAAACATGACATTGTATTTAAAAAGAAATACAAATTAAGATTTATGCCAGGAATGCAAGGATGGTTCAACACCTGAAATCTATCAATGTGATTCTCATCTCAAGGGAAAAATTACATGATCATCCCTGTTAGTACAGGAAGCATTTGATAAAGTTAAAAAAAAAACCACAGTAAAATAATTAATTCTCTAAAGAATAGAAATAAAAGAGAATTTCCTTAACTTGGCAATTTATAGATCAAAACCTAGAATAAACCATCTAATTAATGAAAGACACTTTCGACGCACGTCCACCAACACCTGGAGCGAGACAAGGATGTCCTTGACCCCACACTGTTTTTGGTGGTCCTAGAGAGCTCACTTAATGCAAAAAAAATAAAAAGAAAGAAAGAAATAGGTCTGAGGATTGAAAGGGAAAGATGAAACTGTCATTATTCATAGCTGATTAGACCATCCACTTAGAAAATCAACGTGATCAACAGGTTGATTATTAGAACAGATAAAAATGTCCAGCTCAGTTGTCAGATAGAGGATGAACCGGCTCAACTCAATGGCAGGTTTTCTTCACTGCCAGCAATAAAGTCCTAGGAAACATAAGCCCCCACTTAGCACTAGAGAGGATGTGTTACTTGCACAGAACAGAAGCAACCCCCGTGAGAGGCCCCCTCCAGAAACGCTGTCAGACCCAAACGCAGGGCCGAGAGGATGTCTCAAGTCAACGCAGAGAGATTCCTTGCTCTTCAATGAGATGGTGTAATATGACACAGAGTTCAGTATTTCCCAAATTTGTCAAGTCAAATTAATTTGTCAAGTCAACGCAATCTCAAACAAGCTTTCCATTGAAATTCAGAAGTGCCATAAATGTACATCAAGGTTGACATGGAGGAATACAGGTTCTGAATACAGAACTCAAACTTCAGAAAGGGGTGATATGGGCAGGAGGGTAGGGCCTCTGCTGGCATTGCACACTCTGCCTGGCGCTGCCATGGCCTCCAAACAGCAGACACTGGTGCAGGAGCACACCCTCAAACACGTGGGGATATAGCCAGCCAGCAGAAGGCCACTAAAATGGCTTCACTAGCCACGGGGGCAGGCAAGAGAGATGGGGAGGGGAGCGGGAAGATGTATTAAAAAGCCGAGACATCACTTTGCCATCAAAGGTGCATATACTCAAAGCTATGGTTTTTCCAGTAGCCATTTATAGATCTGAGAGTTGGACCATAAAGAAGGCTGAGTGCCAAAGAGTTGGTACTCTCAAATTGTGGTGCTGGAGAAGACTCTTGGGAGTCCCTTCAACCACAAGGAGATCCAACCAGTCCATCCTAAAGGAAATCAATCCTGAATATTCACTGGGAGGACTGATGCTGAAGCTGAAGCGCCAATGCTTTGGCCACCTGATGAAAAGAGCCAACTCAATGGAAAAGACCTTGATGCTGGGAAAGATTGAGGGCAGGAGGAGAAGGGGATGACAGAGGATGAAATGGTTGGATGGCATCACCGAATCAATGGACTTGAGTTTGAGCAAACTCGGGGAGATAGTGAAGGACAGGGCAGCCTGGTGTGCTGCAGTCCATGGGCTCACAAAGAGTCAGACATGACTTAGCAACTGGACAAATGGAGGCAGATGAAGCTGGATTCTCACCTAGCACAGAAAGGTATACATGGAAGTGATTATAGACCTACATGACGAAAGGCGAATTGTTAACACCGATGGGAGAAAACGCATGAAAATCACCTCCTAACAGCACACACCATAAAGCCCCAAGTAGACGTGCTTGGTATGTGGCAGTTTAGGATTTCAAGGTGGGACATCATGACTGGCTGGGCTGCTCCTCTCCCCACCAAGGCCTTGCTCCCACCCTCCCTCAGAATGTCCATCAGAATGTTCTCTTTACGGAAATCCCTTCTTCCCTTCCTAAACTCCGTGGAAGTCATCTCTGTTGACTTTTGTATCTTTAGATCCCGGATAGCCTGGCACACAGGGGTCTCAGGTACCTATGGAGCATGAACGAAACAATGAAGGAAGGACTTAAATGCACCCGTGCACAGCTGCAATTGCAAGTGAGCTCAGATAAGCCTCAGGTCTGCCCGGCCTCAGGTGAGGGCTCCAAAACAGGTGTGCTCATACCCCACAGGTGCCAGATGCTACCTGGGGCTGGAGTGGGCGGGAGACATGTCCCTCTGCTGACCAGAGCACCTCAGGGCACTCGGATGCCCTGGCTGACCAGCCCGTCTGGTGCCAGTCCTGCCTGGAACGTTCTCTGTCCTCTGCATCCCACGTTCATGCTCATGGTGGGGTGCTGCCTGCTGTTCTGGAGGAAACACCAGTGTAGATGCAGGGCATCTGAAGCATGCAGAATGCAGGCCACACCTTTGGGCTGAGCCCTCAGAAGCAGCCAGGAAAGGCTGCCTGAAGCATCATGGAAACAGACAAGGGACGGGTCTTTCCCTCTGATTCTTTGAGCCAAAAACCTGGACCTTCAGCCCCTCCATCTCCCATTCCTAGTTTTCCCAACCCCAGGCTTCAGAGAGAAGCCTTTCAGCGAATGGGGTGAGTAGAGGGCAGGTGGTCACACTCAAGAGCTGCAGGCTTCACAGTGGGTCCCAGGAAGGCAACCCCACAGGGTCCCAGAAATGCCAACCAAGCATGGGCCATACCTCGCAAGCCCCCGCTGGGCCTGGGCCCCAAGGCTCCTGGTCTGGGGGAGTGGGAGTGTGTCTGAGGAGGGAGAAACTGTGACCAGGAGGAGGGGAAGGTGTCTGGGTGCCAGCAGGGGTGTGGCTGCTGTCTGGAGCCACACAGGGCGGGGGAGCTGGGTCTCAGAGTTCAGGCCTGGGGACGGGGGAGGCCAGGTTGAGTGAAAACAGGCAGGAGCTGGCTCTCCCTCAGGCTGCAGCCCTGGCCCCCAGGCTCACAGGGCAGACCTGCAGTTGACGTCCTGTGAAGACACCTGTGTAATCTCCCCTGAAACATCCCGCCCCACTGGAAGGACCGGCCGCATGTGACATTCCTTACCCGAGGCGGTGTGTGAACAGGCAGCAACCCATCGCTGGGGCAACTGCCTGTGGGTCTGTGCACTTCAGCAACAGCGGGCTGGTCACCAAGAGGGCTGGCCGTGAAGCAGAAGTGGTGAATTTGATCCCGGGCACCTAGACACGCAGTTCTTTTATTGGACCGTAAAGAAGGCTCAGCGCCCAAGATCTCATGCTTTCTAACTGTGGTGCTGGAGAAGACTCTTGAGAGTCCCTTGGACAGCAAGGAAATCAAACCAGTCAATCCTAAAGGAAATCAAGTCTGAATATTTATTGGAAGGACTGATGTTGAAGCTGAAGCTCCAATACTTTGGCCGCCTGATTCCAAGAATCGACTCACTGGAAAGACCCTGATGCTGGGAAAGATTGAGGGCAGGAGAAGTGGGTGATGACAGAGGATGAGATGGTTGGATGGCATCACCATCTCAATGGACAAGAGTTTGAGCAAACTCAAGGAGATAGTGAAGGACAGGAAAGCCTGGTGTGTTGCAATCCATGGGGTCACAAAGAGTCAGATAAGACTTAGCAACTGAACAACAATAAACCAGACACACGGTCTTCAGCTGAAAAGCACTGTGGTGCATCCCGTGGGCCACCCTGCCATGCAGGCGTGCACCTCCACGCTCTGAGCACACCCAGACCTCTGGGCTTCTCCTTTCAGGCAGGGAGAGAGCGCAAGGCACTTCTGGGAACAGAAGTCGTGCGAGTCCCATAACCACACTCTTCCTGCTCTCATTAGCTGTTTGACCCCAACACGCCTCAACTGAACCTTCCCCAAGTTGCCAGCTAAGTTGTCATGGAAGCCTGAAATCCACGTCTGTGCACACCCTCCCACCTGGTCCATGAACTTCAACAAGACATTCATAGCCACGTTCCCACCTGGCTGAACCAGCGGGGTCCCAGGGAGCAGGCACACCAACGGGCAACGGATGCGCCGAGCAGAGCATCTGCACCATTGGTCGTGGTTTAATTGCTCAGGCTGTGTCCGACTCTGCAACCCCATGGACTGCAGCACGCCAGGCTTCCCTCTCCTTCAGCATCTCTGGGTTTGCTCAGATTTATGTCCATTTAGTTGGTGATGCTATCTAACCATCTCATACTTGAGCCACAGGTCATAATAATTTTTTAAAGTAGCTAAAATAATAATAATTGCATCATATATTTTACTCATGCTAATTTATATATTTGTTATAAACAATTATAAAAATGACCCAGTTATTTAAGAGTAACTGGGGCCCAGCTGTGCAGACTCAGAGAGGTGGGCAGAGGGGGGCCGGCGGGGCTGCTCTGCTCTAGGGGGGCACTCTCCCTGCTCACGCTCTGCCTCTGGGAGCCAGGATCGGGGGGCTAGGGGGAGTCGGGGCCGAGTGACAGCAGGCCTGGGCCCTGAGTGCTGGGCAAATACCTGGGTTATTTCCAACCCTGAGCTCAGCCGTCAGAGAGTGAGAGGCCCCTTCTCTGTCATCTAGGCCAGGCCTTGTGGGGGAAGAGGCCAGAATAATGCCTCAGAAGGAGGGAGGAAAGACACCCCATTGAACCCCAGGCATCCCTTCCACTTGAGTAGCACTGGGTCCTGGGGCTAGGAGACCCGCCCTCACCCTCCAGACAAAATCAGTCCCCACAGGGGCAGGGAGGCCAGGGCAGACGCAGCTCTAGTGAGAACAGGGGCTGTGGCTTGGGTGTCTCTCATCCCCTTGGTGGGGGTGTCCAAGTCACACCAGTTGTCCCCGAGTGACTGTTAAGAGCATCAGAGCCTGGGTCTCCTCACCACGGAAGGGGGCCTGTCTCCTGCCAGCACGTATCAAAGGCTTGCCTGGTCTGTGGCCTCAATAAAGAACTGGCTGAAAATCTGAGAAGCCAGCTCGGGTGTGGGCAGAGGACACACTCCTGGAGTTGAGAAGCAGCCACCCCCAAGCCCCGCCGGACCCCTGATGGTGGGCCTCCCGTGGCTGCAGCCCTGTATCCCCAGTCACCTCTGCACCGAACCCGGAGGCCTGGAGGCGCTGGGCTTCCCACGCCCACTACCTTGGGCCCCCTGGCCGTCACCTGGCTTGGCTGGGCCCACGTTTCCTCCGCAGCCACAGCCGGGCAGGAGGCCCCCGCCAGCCCCTTGGCACTGCAGCTGGCCCCTCAGGTTGCAGAGCGCTTGGAGGAGGGGAGGCCACCCTTCCTCCCGGGGCCCTTGTTTGCAAAGCTCCTGGGGACCAGGCAGGACAGAGCCTGGACAAACACGGAGCGTCCGCAGCCCCAGAAGAGCCAAATCAGTAAACACTCCCCGACATGGCATCTCGGCCTCTGATTGATTCAGCTGCAAAGTGCAAACTGCCCCCAAGAAAGGGCAGCAGGGGACTGGGGGCCCCCTGGACCCGCATTCAAATGAATCCTTCCAGTGAGGTGGCGCAGCTGGGCAGACAGACGACTGGCCAGAGAGAGGGCCCTGCTGTAGCATGGGGTGTGGCCAGGTGGCCATGGGCCCCAGGACGGGCTGTAGGTGGACATGCTGGACTCGGTTCCACAGGAAACCATCAGAGCCCAGGGCCAGCAGCCCCCTCCCATGGGCAGCAGACAGCTCCTCCCTGGACTCTTCCTTCTGCTTGTGGGGGCTGCTTCCTACCAGCACGGCCTGGGGTCCGAGCCACCCACCGCCGGGTGTGGGAGAGAGCTCCACCATTCTGTGCAAAGTCCATGCGGGCCTCGAGAGCAGGCCAGGGCAAAAAAACCTGCTTTGTTTTTCAGGACTTATTTCTCTTCTTTTTTTTTTTTTCACCTTTTGATGTAGAAGAATCTGATGATGTCGCAGTGCCCAGCAGAGTGCCCTGCAGCAGTTGGCTCAGACAGACTCCAGAGCCAGGGGTTCTGGGGGTTACGATACGGCCAGGAGTGGTGGCTCTGGGCTGGGGAAGGATGGGCACTCCTGGGGGATTCGGGGGGCTCCTACGGGCAGCAACTGCCCTGCCCCAACCCCAGGAGCCAGAGAGGGGCTCAGCTGGGAGAAGGGAAGTGATGGGCCCTTTTGAGAAGGTCGAGGGTCCTAGAAGAGGCCCCTGGTCCCAGTTATCCGTGTGCCCACAGCTGGCTGCCCCTTGAGAAGGCCAGCATGTGCTATAGCCTGGTGGCTGCACTCACAGCGACAGGCAAGTGGTGGTAGAATGTTCTGGAAGGTTTCATCAGTTACAGGGGGTTACAGGGAGGAACACAGAGACCCCCAAGGGAGGTCAAGCCTGGGGCTGGAGGCAGGTAAGCTGGGAAGGCTAGGGGAAGGTCCACCCCCATCCCCCCGAGTTCACAGGGACCCACCCCGCCTTTGAGACCCACCTTCCCATGCCCTGTTCTGTAGCCCCTCAAGGGACCTTCATTCCTGTCTAAGACCATGCAGCCGGAGCTAGCCAGTGACGGGTACAAGGAGACTCAGGGACCACACCCCACCCAGGGCACGGGGGGGAAATTAAGGCTCCCAAAGATGAGCACGTCCTGCCCCTGGAATCCAGGCCTGTGTCTGGTGACTCAGCAGTGGGGAACGGAGTTTGAAGATGGAATGAGCGTTGCTAAGCAGGTGACCTTGAGGTGGGACACCCCAGGGTTATGCCAGTGGACCTGGTGAGATGGCAAGGGGAGGAGGCCGGAGAGGCAGAGGCAGCGAACGAGATGTGACCCTGAGCGGAGGCTCCGAGGAAGGGGCACACCAGGAGGACGCTGCTGGCCCAGCCGCCTGTGCAGATGGAGCAGGGGGCCAGGGACCTGGAGAGCGGGTGCCTCCAGAAACCGCGAGAGGCCAGGAGTGGATTCTCCTAGAGCGCCGGAGAGGGGCCCCGCCGGCCCACGCCTTGTCCGGTGAGGCTGTGCACACCTCCAGGACAGTAAGGAGACAAATTCGTGTTGCTTCAAGCCACCACAGTTTGGTCACTTGTCACAGCAGACAGAGAAGACTAACGCCATGTGCAGGGTCCAGCCCTGGGGCCGTCCAGCCAGGTTCAGGCGCAGCAGCGGGGGTGGGGGTGTCCTTCAAAGTCAGCATGTGCCGTTCCCTGGCGGGGCCACACCGGCCCCTCACCGCATCTGTCCCTGACGCTGTCCCTCTGAACATCTCGACCGCTGTTTATCTAATGTTTCTCCTTTAAATAGATTCCAGCTCCTTCTCTAAGTGTATTTGAAACCAGAATAAGTGACTCCAGGTAGATGGAAGTTGTCAAAACACCCACAATAAAGAGGCAACTTCACTGAGTCTGTTGACGCTTCCCTGCCCCTGTCCAGATGGGTAGGCAGCAGCACATTCGCTCCTGTACCCCCAGCTTGCTCCGGCCACCCTCGGGGGCACCCCCAGAGACGGACCCATCTCACCAGAGAGAGAAGTGAGTCCTGGGGCTTCTTATGGTCTGGAAGCCAACCAGAGCCCACCAGCCCCACTGGGCGTGGCTCTTGAACACCCTCCCAGCTCCTCAGGGGCGTGGCAGAGGTGGGCACAGGGTGGCGGGCCCTAGGTGCCCGGGGGGCTTTGCATGGTGCCCTCAGGCTCAGTGGCCAGATCCCACATCCGGGAGGCCTCTGGTCCTGGTGCACAGAGCTGACCTCCGTCAGGACCCTCCTCCAAGTCACATTCCCAGGACGGCTCCCGACAGCCCTGTCCCCCAACCCCGGTCCCCTGGACAGGGTCAACTGGGCCAGTATTAACCCACTGGGGGCCGGCGCTGATGGAGCCTGCGGTTCTAGAGCGCACGCTCCCCGAACGTTTCTGGGACTCACTGCTTTCTAGGGGCTCCGGGGGCTGGGCTGGTGGGCGGCCCAGGGGACCAAGATCCTGCCAGAAAATGCAGGACTCCTTCCTCTGGTCTGAGATGACATTCTCAGACTTTCTAGAATCAAGGGATGGTATTTAATAACAGACCAGTTGTCTTTTAAAATGTCCTTTTCCCACATAAATAAAAAGTTCACCATTTTATGTCACCCCATCTCTTTGGAGGAGAAGGGGACGACAGAGGATGAGATGGTTGGCTGCAATCACTGACTCAGTGGACATGAGTCTGAGCAAACTCCAGGAGACAGTGAAAGACAGGGAAGCCTGGAGGTTCCTGGGGTTGCAGAGAGTCAGATGCGACTGAGCAACTGAACAACAATCTCTTTTGGGGGTGTACGGAGGATAATGGATATTTGATGGGGCCTGTGGAAAATCCTGAAAGAGATGGGAATACCAGACCACCTGACCTGCCTCTTGAGAAACCTGTATGCAGGTCAAGAAGCAACAGTTAGAACTGGACATGGAACAACAGACTGGTTCCAAATAAGAAAAGGAGTACGTCAAGGCTGAATATTGTCACCCTGCTTATTTAACTTCTATGCAGAGTACATCATGAGAAATGCTGGGCTGGAAGAAGCACAAGCTGGAATCAAGATTGCCGGGAGAACTATCAATAATCTCAGATATGCAGATGACACCACCCTTATGGCAGAAAGTGAAGAGGAACTCAAAAGCCTCTTGATGAAGGTGAAAGAGGAGAGTGAAAAAGTTGGCTTAAAACTCAACATTCAGAAAACGAAGATCATGGCATCCGGTCCCATCACTTCATGGGAAATAGATGGGGAAACAGTGGAAACAGTGTCAGACTTTTTTTGGGGGGCTCCAAAATCACTGCAGATGGTGACTGCAGCCATGAAATTAAAAGATGCTTACTCCTTGGAAGAAAAGTTATGACCAACCTAGATAGCATATTCAAAAGCAGAGACATTACTTTGCCAACAAAGGTCCGTCTAGTCAAGGCTATGGTTTTTCCAGTGGTCATGTATGGATGTGAGAGTTGGACTGTGAAGAAAGCTGAGCGCCAAAGAATAGATGCTTTTGAACTGTGGTGTTGGAGAAGACTCTTGAGAGTCCCTTGGACTGCAAGGAGATCCAACCAGTCCATTCTGAAGGAGATCAGCCCTGGGATTTCTTTGGAGGGAATGATGCTAAAGCTGAAACTCCAGTACTTTGGCCACCTCATGGGAAGAGTTGTCTCATTGGAAAAGACTCTGATGCTGGGAGGGATTGGGGGCAGGAGGAGAAGGGGACGACAGAGGATGAGATGGCTGGATGGCATCACTGTCTCAATGGACGTGAGTCTGAGTGAACTCTAGGAGTTGGTGATAGACAGGGAGGCCTGAAGTGCTGCGATTCATGGGGTCACAAAGAGTCGGACATGACTGAGCGACTGAACTAAACTGAAATCCAAATAGCTAAGGGTAGAAACTGCCCCCTTTGGGATCCAGAACACCTCCTAGGTTTAAATCCTTCTCTCACCATGCAACCTTGGGTGACCTTGGCCTTGCCACCCACCTTCTGGAGCCTTGGCTGGTTCATCCGTGGGATGGGCTTGCAGCGCCTCACACATGAGCACTGGGTCAGCCTATCCACCCCGGAGGGGTGGGCCTGTCCCTACACACTGGGCCTGTGCGGGGCACCCGGCCGTCGTGCCTCCTCAGGTCACTGCAGGAACCCTGGCCGGGGTCAGCTGCGGGAGGTAGGGGCACAGGGAAGTCCCTGCTGAAGGCTGCGTGTGGGCAGCGGGGCTTGGACCATCCTCCACCACCCCGCCTCTGCTCCTACCAGGGGACCCCACCCGTCCCGGCTGTTGAGTGACAGCCACTGCCCCCCTTGCCTTCCCCTGTCCCGGCCGTGGGCCCCCACAGTGGACCTGCAACAACAGGGACAGGCTGGCCTGGTGTCCTGGTCCGGCCCCTTCGGCGGCCTGCCCTGAATTCCTGCGGAAGGAAGGCCGTGTTCAGAGGCCGGGCCGGGGGAGGACTGCGTCCCCCCGCAGCGGTCCTGCGGCTGGTGCCCAGCACGTGGTCTGCCGAGAGGCCCGCCTGGCCTGGTTGGGGGCCCCAGGGAAAATCAGGCGGCCCCCACACCTGGAGGCCACACAAGACCTTTGCAGGCCAAGCCCCAGGCCCTCCCTGGGACCCAGGGTCCCTGCTGGGGCGGGCAGAGGGCACTGGGCTTCAGGTGCATCTCACAGCTTGGACTGGGGGTCTTTGCCCCCAGGGGTGGGCGCGGTGAGCAGAGGCCCTGGGGACACCTGGGCACACACGCCCTGCCGCCTTTGTTTTCTCTCTCTGGTCCTCAGCCTGGAAGGGGGATCTTTCTGCCTCTTGGTCACACTTGGGACAAACATCACCTCCTCAGGGAGCCCTCCCCCATCAACCTGGCCTCATGACAACGCAACTGCTCACCCCCTGGCCCAGGGAGCCAGCTGGCAGGGCCCCACCCCTGCCTCTGCCAGCCGGGGGCTCCCTCTTGCCACCCCCACCCCCTCATTGTGTCTCTTTTCCCTCCCCTCTGCTGGACAATCTCTTTGCTCACCTCCATTTCCACTCCCATTTCCCAGACTACAAGCCCAGATCAGTGAGGACAACCTCACCCTGCTGTTGGAGGGGATGCAGTCTTCCCCTGGCCCCTGAGAAGGGCACAGCATCCATTCTGTGCCCAGAAGCTCCCTTCCATGGGCGGTGGGGTTACCAAGCCTTTGCCCACCAACCGTGTAGCCCCCCGACGGCTCCCGAGGGTCACGACGGGGACAGCGAGGCCTTCCGGTAAGCTCTGAGATGGGGCTCCGAGGGGTCTCATCCCCAACACCCCCGGACTCCCCGAGGCCCACGCACCCCTCTATGGTGGACACAGAGCCACAGAGCTTCCCACCCACTGCGGACCCACCAGCTGCGCTTTACGGCTGGCAGGGGCTGCTTCCCGGCATTTCACACAAAGGTTCTTCGCCACGAATGGAGTCAAATGGATTCACGTTGGGATCATAAATATAATTAGGAGAGTTTTATTTTCAAGTAGCACTTCTGAAATCTATAAAATTAAGCTAATATACTGATTTTTTAAAACACAAGACTTTTACAGCCCTGTGAGTCAGGGTTTGCCAGCCCATGAGGCCAGCAATTAACTCCTTGCAGGCCTCAGGCATCCAGGGGCCCCTGCTGCCCCCACGGAGAGGTCGACATGCCTAGGAGAGCTCTGACTGCCGGGCCCCCTCCCCAGCTCCGGGTGCAGAGACCGGCAGAGGTGACCCTCTCCTCCCTTCATGCCTCGCCGCACTCCCAGCCCTCCCTCCAGCCCCTCCCGGGTGACCCGAGAGGCCTCATCCATCCTGTGCGGCCCCACGTCCCCTTCCGCACTCAGCCCCCGGGGAGTCCTGCTTAATTCCAAAGCCCCAGCCTACATGCTTCCTGCCGGAACATTTCTGAACTCACTAATGGGATGTGGGACCCCCAGTTCCTCCCCCTTCCCCGGGTGCTGGGGGCCCCAGGATGTGGAGATCTGGCCCAGGGCCCTCAAGACCCAACTGGGAAGGGCAGGCAGGACAGTGTTTCCTCCCCACCCTCGGCCAGCACCTCCAAGGTGACCTGAGGGTGACCTGCTCAGGTCTGGCTCCCCACCTGCACTGCGGGTCACCCAGATCCTGCCCCCAGCCTCACCTGGCCCAAGGCTGGCACACGGCACCCAGGGCTGGCCCCAAGAGCCCACCAGGCGGCCACATGCATGTCAGCTGCGAGATTGGCAGGGGGCTGCCCTTTGCTCCGGCCACACCTGCGTCCGTGTGGCCCCTGCCTCACTGGGCTTGTTCCGTGAGGAGTCTGCACAGGCCACCTGGCAGGGGCTGGGATGGGGAAAGCGGGTTGTCAGCTGAGGGCCGGGGTTGGCCTGAGCAAGCTCACCGCAGTGAAGATGGTGGCTTCCTCCCTGGACGACTGGTGCCTGGTGCCCAGTCTGCTCCTGCTCTCTGAGAACAGCAACTGCCCTTTGGCCCCCACCCCCCTCAGACTTTCCAGGCTCTCAAACTCACAGGCCCTGGATCAGGGCTCTCCAGGCCCAGGTGCCCAGGGATGGTGTGATTCAAGGGTCCCCCTCCTTGCCTGCCCCCTTTCCAGACAAGGAAGAAACGGCAGGCTCGTCCCATGGACCCCATCCTGCCTCAGACGTGACTGCATTTGGAGACGTGACCTTTAAAGACAAGGTTAAGGTCAAATGAGGTCACGAGGATGGGGCCCTAACCCCACAGGACTGGTGTCCTTATAAGAGGAGGTCAGAACACAGACACACTCAGAGGGACGACACTGTGAGGACACGGGGAGGAGATGGCCGTCTCCACGCCCAGGAGGGGGCCTCAGGAGGACCAGCCCTGGCCACACCTGGGCCTGGGAGTCCAGCCTCCAGACTGGAGACAGTGAACCCTGTGGTCTGAGCTGCCCCAGCCGTGGGACTTTGCTGCAGCCGCTCTAGTCGACTCGTGGTTCAGCTCTCAGGGGTGCTGGACGTGCACGCCTGTGCTTGATGGAAGGAGGGGGTGGGGATGAGCCAGGTCTTGGCAGGATTTGGAGGGATGGGCACGAAGGGGCGGCCTTTGGAAGGAGGAGGCACAGAGGCCCGGCATCGAGTGTCCCTGGCCCTGAGGCTGAGGCCCGGGGTGGGTGAGGCCTGGAGGTGGCAGGGTGGCCCCCTCTCCTCCTCCCCATGGACACCTGTCTCCACACTTGGCTCCAGTGTCCTGTTCTCCAAGGGCCAGGCCCTCCCTCAGCAGCTTTTCTGGAGGTGGCCACCCTACAGAGGTCAGCTCTGCGCCCTTCCTCCTGTTTCCCCAGCGGGACTTCGACATTCTCAGCAGCGGAGCTGTCAGATTTCATGCCTTTACAGGGGAGTCTGGTGTGAGCCAGGGTCCCCCCACCCCCGGCCCAGGGCCACCCTAGAGGCTGCCACGGCACTTCACTTGTGAGGGGCCCCAGCCGAGCAGTGGGGAAGCCACAGCTCTATCCACCGCCCCTCCCAGAGCTGGGACCACAAGCTCCCACACACGGGGCCTGGTGGGCGGGTCCTACTGGAGGGGAAACCAAGGCCAGAAGAGGCAGGCGGCTCCGTGGTGCCACCGCCGGTGGCTGAGAAGGGGAGCCTGGGGCCCTGTCCACACAGGGACGCCCAGAACTGCCAGCTCCCTACATGTGACGGAGCACACCGGGGACCTGGCTGGACCCCCAGGAAGCCCCCCACCTGAGGCCCGCTCTCTTCCTGGGCTTCTCGCATTGGCGCCTCACTGCCCTCCGTCCTGAGCAAGCCGCCCCAGGTGGGCCTCCACGCCCCCTCACTCATTACGCCCGCTGCCAGGTCAGCCTCCAGCCCCTCCCTTCCCTCCCCGCCCGCCCCCAGCCCCTTCTCCCGCCTCAGCCAAGCAGCCTTGGATGCCAGGCCTGCTCTCCTCCATGTCCGCAGTGGCCGGAAGGGCTCAGAAAACTCACTCATCTGACCGCTCACCCCCGCCCTTCACGCCACCCCCTGCCTGGAGCAGAGTCCACATGGCCGGTGGGGCGGCCCCCTTGGAGGCCCTGTCCCAGAGCGCGGCGCCCGCTCTCTCCTGCCGCCCGCCCGCGCAGTTCTCTGTTTACAGGATCGTTTGTTCGCTGGTTCTCCTAATATTGACCAAGCAGCCCCTCGTGCACACATTTGTGGCTCCCCCAGGCCAGAGGGATGGCCTCGCCTGCCAGGGGCCCACTCTCCTTGCTCTCAGGAAGAGAAGGCACCCCGACATGTGTGAGCAAAGACCAGAAGCGCTATAAAGCAGGGCCACGGCTGGGGGAACACGAGGGGGTCCTGATTCCGAGCGTGGGCTGGTCCACAGAGGGGTCGCAGAGGCAGTGGCCCTTGAAGCCTGAGGACTAAACAAAATTTGGCCGGGAAGACCTCAGCTAAGGGAGGAGGCTGGGGTGCTCACCGCTACCCCAGGTGGTCAGGGAGACACCCAGCGCTGGGTGATGCTGCCCGTCTCACTGAAGAGGAAACTAAGGCATGGGAGGGGAGGGTGGGCTCTGGTGCGGCCCCTCCCCCACCTGCCTGGGGCTGGGGGCTGGCCTGCTGCCTGTGGGTGGTCATGGGCTCCCCGGGGGAGCGCCAGCAGCCTGCTGGGGGGTGTGTGTATGTGTGTGTGTGTGTGTGTGTGCTGCGCTGGATCCGCCCTGCCTCGGGCATGGCAGAGCTGAGCCTGGAGGGCAGGGGGGCTGGGGGGGAGACTGTCAGGGGCAGGGGTCCCCTCCTGGGGCCCTGGTGGGTGGGAGAGAGGCCCCCAGGCTCCGACTGTGAGGCGAGGCCCTCGGTGACGGCCACAATAAATATGTTTGTTCAAGGGAAGCCAGGCTGGGAGCTGGGCGCGCTGGCCTGGGGAGGGAGAAAAGGCCGCTTGTGCCTTGCACACTGGGGTGATTGTTCGTGCTCACGCAACTGCTGCCCCGTGGCCGGAAAGGTCAGACGCCCCTCGGGCCCCGTCGGAAGCAACCGGTGCCTCGGGCCCCTTGTGCTTGCTCCCAGCTGTAGCGGGCACAGCCCGCAGGCCCTCTGGGCCTTGGCACGGGGTGGGAAGGTGCTGGGCTGGGTCTGAATGGCGGTCCTGGCAAAGGCAAGGGGAGGAGAAGCTCGGAGCCTCCCGCCAGCCAGCAGGGCGGACGTCAGCACAGCGGGCGCTTGGCCCCGGTGCCTGGGAGGGAGCGAGCCAGGGTTGGGTGCAGTGCCTCTGGGCATCAGGGGCTTCACGGGGGCTGACCACAGAGTTTGCACGCCTGGGACGAGAGCAGGGCAGAGACTGGGCCGTGCGGACCGTGACCCAGCCGGCCCCCCCACGCCCTGGGAGTTCGCTCATGGCTGCAGCCTGGCCTCTGGAGCAGCGCCTGGCTCGCTGCAGGCACCAGCCAGACCTCGGTGCAAAGGACGCATCGGGCAGGGGCCTGGCCTGGGCACCCATGGCCCTCCTGAGCTCAGAACGCTCAGAGGCCGAACCCCTGCACGTGCCAGCCTTGGGGTGATGCCCTGTCACCCCCGCCCGGCCCCCGCTTGGGTCACTGTTGCTGCCCTTCCTCCTCTTCCCTGCAGAGGAAGCTCTATAGACAAGACTGTGCTGGGGACGGTGTCTTGGGCACTGGTTGGGGGAGAGAAGGAGGGGGTCTGCTCACCGCCACATGCCAGGCACCCCTGACGTCTACGCACCCAGGCACACAGCTGGGGCTACCAGGGCGGCCAAGCTCGGAGCCGGCGGCTGAACTTCCGGCTCTGGGGCCCAGGGGTCGGTGGGCTTGCTGCCCTAAGAACAATATCCATGAGAGGCTGTGGCCCAGTGACCTACTTTGGTTGAATGAGTCCCCCCCCCACATCCTCCCACAAACCACCTTTCAACCAGAAGACCTGAGGCTGAGACATGGACAAAGGTGGCTCAAGGGAAGAGCTTCTAGTAGCTCCCGAAGCCTTGGTGCTGCCGGAGGCCTCTGGGACAGCAGAGCATCGGCGTAGCCGGACAGGAGAGGGTTGGGCGCCCAGGCTGCCTTGGGTGGCCCTTGGTCCCTCCTCCGTGGGGATTCCAGG
Organism: Bos indicus; assembly: GCF_029378745.1. Classification (NCBI taxonomy): domain Eukaryota; kingdom Metazoa; phylum Chordata; class Mammalia; order Artiodactyla; family Bovidae; genus Bos; species Bos indicus. The sequence continues at coordinate 49,386,257 of NC_091788.1, forward strand.
GCCCCGACCCCCAGGGCGGCAGGGATCCCAGGGAAGACAGGCTGTGTATGGCCACAGAGGGCTTTGACTTGAGAACGCAGGGTGACACTGGGCGGTGGGTGGGGGGGGGGGGTGTGTGGCCTGGAGCTCAGAAGGGGACACAGGACATGGGAGGATGTCCACCTGCTGGGTGAGCCCACGGGGCCGCACCGGGTCCACTGGGTGAGCCTCACGGGTGCCCTTGCCCTGCGCCCAGCGCTGGGTGGGCGGCCTGCGTGTGGCCTTGGCTCCCTTTCCTGGGTCTCTCCCACTGACACAGCTGGAATATGCCAGGCTCACTGGGGCTCACATTCCCCAGGGGCCTGGCATTCGGACTGTGGGACGAGGGCATTCCACGCGACAACTGGGAGTGTGGGTGAGGGCATCCCATGGAGCCCACTCAGGCCTCGAGGACTGCAGCTGCCCTCAAGTCGGGGAGTCTGAGCTGCCCCTGGGAGGGCAGGGAGGCGGCTCCCCTGCTGGGAAGGTCAAAGACACTCAGCCAGCCCCGTCCTCTCTGGGAGGCCCGGGACCTGTAGGGTCTACATTCAGCTGGCGGCCAGAAGTAGGTGTTTGCTTACAACGCATGGTGATAGGGCCTCTTTCCTTTGCCTTTAAGGGAGCGGAGCTCCAAGAGACGCAAAGCACCCGGGTCAGGGCTCTGGCCCCTGTGGCCCGCCTGGTCCAGCTCCTGTCCTCACTGCGGCCTCCGAGGCCTGGCCCCAGCTCACTCTCCCCGCTGAAGCCTCCGTGGCTGCAGCCGCCTCCCATCTGCCTCCCTTGGGACGGGCAGGACAGAAGCCTCTGGGGCCGCACAAGCCTGATGCCAGCTCCTGTTGCCCAGGGACAAAGCTGACCTGCCTCCTGGGGCCTCCTGAGCCCTGCGTGGTCTGCCCCCACCCTGCCCGCAGCCATGCCACCCCCTGCCAGTCCCTGCAGTGCACCCCGTGCGCCATGGAAGGGAGAGAGGGGGGCACGGAAGGAGGTCAGAGAGGCATAAACAGTGGAAGCAGAGGTCCGAGCACTGTCAGGAAGGGGCCGCGAGCCAAGGAATTCGGGCAGCTTCTAGGAGCTGGAAGAAGCGAGGGACAGAGCCTCCCTGGAGCCTCCCACCAGAAAGAGCCCAGCCAGCACCTTGATTTCAGCCCAATCTCGGGCTTCTGGCCTCTAGAGCTATGAGATAAGAAATGTGCACTGCCGAAAGTCACCGAGTTTGCAGGGATTTGTTAGAGCTGCCAAGGGAGATGAGAACAGCCCCTTTCCAAGTAGGCCCGGAATCCACCACTTCCCTCCCGCCCGGTGGGTCCGTCCGCCGTGCCCTCCGGCTCCCCTGTGCAGGTGCAGTAGCCCCCGCCCTGGTCCCCCAGCTGCCCCCCGGCACCTCCACAGTCCATCCTCAGCTCTGCAGCTGGGGACCGCGCTAGCTCCCACCCACACTGGGCCGGGCCCCATGAGCAGCAAACGCCAGGGTCCTCATGTGGCAGCCAGGGTCCCAGTCCCACCTGCCTCCATCGACGACTCTACCCTGATGCTGCTGCCCTGTAACCCGCCTTCCCCGGGCTGTGGTCTGGTCACCCTCTCTGTGAGACGCACCGGACTCAACTTGGGATGTGCCCTTGCCTCCGGCAGGCGCGGCCTTCCTTCCATTTCCCTCCCAGGCACTTATCGAGAAGTAACAAAGAGTTAAATGTATTCCCACGTGTATTTTGTGCCTGTCCACTGTGCCCCTTTGGATTATCGACTCTCCAGTATTTGTCAATTTGTATCAAATTTGTATCCATTCATGGTCACTTCTGTTGATTTTGTGTCCACATTGTATCGATCTGGGTCCATTTTCTACCTCCAGCCCTGCACCTGGAGCAGTTGCTCACATTTATCAAACAAACACGTGCACGTCTCTCCACAAAGAGTTGTGTATTGATCTAGCTTAATTGCTGGCAGCCCTGCAATGGAGACTTCATGATCCCACTTCACAGTTGCGGCTACTGAGGCTAGGGTGCTGCGTGCTCCAGGGAGGAGGAGCACGAGACGCTGACTCCAGGCCGGGACACTCGCTCTGCCCCCCGAGGAGAGCCGGGCTTAGGGGTCCCTGGCCCGAGCGTCCTTTGTGCCTGTCCGGGGTGGGCAGGCCGCAGAGCGAGTGGCGGATAAACGGGCTATTGTCCCGGCGAGCGCAGTTGACTGCCCGGCGCGCACAACGGCCCCTGTGTCTGCAGAGTCTCGCAGAACCAATCAACACCTTATCGCCAGCATTTATCACCCGCTATCGGCCCCAAATCGGGCAAACACTTCTGGGGAGTTCAAACCCCTGACTTCACAGAAGTCTCTGTGTAATAATAGATTAGGTTTCTGGCGGTTCAACAGCATCGTAGCCCTCTGGGGCAGGTGTGAGGGGGTGGGGAGGTGCAGGGCATGGGGGGCTGCCAAGGCTCTGAGCTGGCTGGCCACCTGCTCTGTGGGACCCTCCTGGGACACTTGTCCCCCAGTCTGAGCCCTCAGGGACCCGACCGGCCGTCTTGATCTCCCCTGGGGCCAGCCTCTGTGAGAAGGCTGTGGGCTCCGCCTGGACCTGGGCTCCCCCGGCCTCGTCCTCCCTGAGGCCCAGCTCTGACCTGGGCTCCATCCAGGTGGCTCGAGCATCTCCAGGAGAAAGTGGCCTGGACCTGATGGACAGGAACAGGAACCCCCCACCCTGCCCTCAGGGTGCTGGGTCTGGGGCACAGGAGACTATGGACCCTGGGGGGCATGGGAAGGGCTGTGAGGAGCCAGAATCAGAGTCAAAGCAGAAGCAAGGGGCAGAGGGGACAGGAGAGGAGGGACCTTGCTTGGGGATGGTGGGTGGCCCTTGTAAGTCATGGAAGGGGTCATGTGACGAAGGCAGGGTCTCAGGAGACATGGGGTGCTCGTTGCCTCCCCTTTGACCCCTTGGAGCTCCACAGAGGAAGGAACGAATGCCTGCCTGTGTCTGCACCCCGTCATGGAGCGAGCAAGGCATGGTCCCGGCTCAGCCACGCGTGTCCCCCACCCACGGGTCCTTGAATCCAGGGTGCTGTCCGTTTGCCCTTCCGGACCACAGCCCTCTCCACTGGCTCACTGTGTCCTGGAGCCTGATCTCTGCATGGACGTCCCAGGCTTCCTCCTGGGGCCTTCCAACTTGGGCCTGGGTCTCCCTACTGGCTGCGACCCGCTCTGCACTCCCCCCGCCCCCAATCTTGGGCTCCCTGCTCTTGTTAAGGTAAACTGTTCACTTGACCTTTGTTCTCCAGGGCTGTCTCCTCCCCCTTCCCCCAGCCTCCAAGTCATGGTCGGCTCCGCTGCAGGACATCAGCCCCAGATTCCTGCCGGAGGCCCCATGCTCCCCAGCTCCCCGCCCACACTAGCATAATCCTGAAGTGTGTCTGCTTTCTATGGATCCTGCCCCACACACATAGCTACCCTCAACTATCTCCACACTACAGATAAGGAAACGGAAACTCAGAGCGGCCGTGAGCCGCCCCTGGGTCTTGGCCAGCTGGGGTTTGAGTCCAGGGTGCCTGCCCAGAGACCCTCACAGCCCCCAGGCCACCTCCTCACCCCCTAAAATCTGCGAACGCTGAGATTTGGGAGCCTTGGCTGCTCCGGCGCCCCCGTGTTCTGGGGGTGGGGTGTCCTTCTGGCGTCTGGCGTGTGATACTGCCTGGCTCCAACTTGGGCGGAAGGGTTCCAGGACTTCAGAACGTGAAACAAACCCGGCAGAGCAGAAGGCAGGCCCAGGAGGGAGGCTTTCTCTACAGACAACGCAGGGCTTGTTAGGACCCACTCGGGGAACGGAGCTGGGACCGCAGAGCCTGAGCCTCCAACCAAGTGGCTCTAATGTCCTCCGCCCCTGCTGACCTCTGTGCCCAGGGCCACCCCCCACCTGGGAGGGGGGCAGATCCAGGGGAGCCCCGGGCTGAAGTGAACGTGATCTGTCTCTCCTTAAGGAGCTTGGAAGTCTGCTGAGCAGCTGGCGGGGGGCTGGGTGCTCTTCTGGAGCCCCTGGAAGGCCAGGTCTGGCCCTGGTGCTGGGTGGGGGGGCTCTGCCCCTGATAGGGAGACTGCCCACCGTATGGAGGAGGGGCAATTCCAGGGGAAGGTGGACAGGCCAGTCCCCTGACACCCTCACACCCCCTGCTGAAGTCAGCTTCTCCTCGGGCCAGCACAGAAACAACGTGATTTGGGAAAGAAATATCGGATAATGTTCCTCCCTGCTGGGACTGGGCCCCGGCCATCTCTCTGGCCTCGGGCCACTGGCTCGTCACCGACGTCCCGCCCAGAGCCCCTCTGGGCTCCTGGCCACTGCCCTGCCACGTGGGCTGTGGTGGTGATGGGGCGAGGAGTGCTCAACCTGGAGCTGGTCACTTTCCCACCCTCAGGCTTGGTTTCCCCAGCTCTGAGGGGGCAGTAGCCACTTCCTTCGGGGTGTCCGGGCTGCTTGAGAGCCCACTGCTGCCTGCGGGAGGCCCCTCTGCCTCCCTCAGATACACAGCTGTCTCCTATTCTCAGGGCACGGACAGTTCCCCCATCCATCTGCAGGCCCTGGGGTTCTAAGGTCAGGAGCCTGGTGGTGGTGGGGAAACGAGTCTCCACACTCACCCCCACCTGCGTGGGCCACATACACACACACACACACACACCACATGAGCAAGTACAGCTCAGCCTGAGCCACCGTGGGACCCACCCTCGGCCTCCTGCCCCGGCCAGCTGGAAGCAATCTCCTCCAGCGGGCAGGTGGTCCTCCTTAGCTACTCCCGAGAGGCCGTCTCCAGCCCTGCACCCACACAGCGATGGCTCTGCATGCATGGCTGCCTCGGGGCCCCTTCCCTGCTGGAATGAACCAAGCGCTCTGGAATTCGCAGAGAAATCAGGGGTCTCTTGCCTGCTGTTTTTCTTGGCGAGGCCTTATCACAAATTAGTGGGGAAGCCCGAAGGTTAGGGTTTCAGTGAGTTCAGCAGAATCTGAGGAGCAGGGAGTCGGCCTCCCACCTCTCCTTGGCCCGCAGGGCCCCTGGATGATTAACCGGGCAGGTGACCGGCACCCGGGGCCGGGGAGGCAGCGTTTGCGCAAGCTGCCCCGTTTCAGAGAAGCCAGCAGCCCACGCCTCCCCCAGACTCCCCTTCGCTAGATGTGGGAATCCAGCTGTGGAGTCTGGAGCCGGGGTCGGGGCGACACCCGGCCTGGTTTGGGGGGTGATGCCTGGGAAAGGGAGAAAGCAAACTGGCCTCCAGGTCCTGGGGGGACGTGGGGACCTTCTCGCTAAAGTGCTTCCTCAGTCACAGCTAAACACAGGCCTCTACTTCAGAGATTCAGAGAGACACTCAGGGCCCCAGAGAGAAGACCGGCAGGGCGCCTCCACCATGAAAGCTGTTCTTTTGAGGCAAAAGGTGGTAGAAGGGCCTCTCCTGTCTGAGAGCCTGGCAGCCTGTGTGCTGGAAGTCAAGCCACCAAAGAGCTGAAGCGACTTGCAACCTGCTGGGGGCATGTCCCCCAGCGCCGGCCCTGCAGCTGAGCCCCCACCACTGATGTCTCGTGAGTGGCCGTGGCCGCGTGTCTGGGTGGGGACAGATGGACCGCAGCTCCCAGCTGTCACCACCGTCCCTGCTGTGGATGGTCCTGGCTGTCTGCACAGTGAAAGGTCCCCTTCTCACAGACGTCCCTCCCTGTGGGGACGATACTCCTGGGGGCTGAAATGGGGCGGGGACAGGTCGAACCCTGGGTGCAAAACCTGCATTTAGCAGACGAGTCCACGACTTTCAGCCAATCACACACGCGACTGTCCGGCTCCCTGACTGTCTCTAAATAGACCCGGTGCCCTGGGGACATTACAGACTCCAGCGTGACTGCTCTGATGGGCCATCCATTTCCGAGCCCGGCCATGCCAGGCGCCACTCTGAGAACCTGGATCAGGCCACTGGGTCAGTCGCTGACTCCCTGTGACGAGACGGTGTCCCCACTTCAGAGCTGGGAACACTGAGGCCCGGGCCTCTGGGGACCTTGCTCAAGGTCGCACAGCTGGCCAGCGGGAGGGCAGGATGAAGCCAGCTCTGAGACCAAAAGCTTGATCCTAGAGACGTTCCTATGTGCGGGGGGCTAGTGAACCTCACCCCCATTCTGAGCGCTGACTCTGCCCCAGCCCCTCTCTCCTTGGGCAAGTCCCCACGGCCCCATCTCTGTGAGCCCAGAGAATCACAGCATTGCCTCATGGAGGGCCATGAGCAGAGGGGAGGAATGTGAGCAGTGGGCTCCCAGGGTCCTCCCACCCTTCTCCTTCAGGGACTGCAAACGGGGTGCAGCACTGAGGGCTGCTGGGGGCAAAGCTCCACGTCCCGCTTCCCAGGGAGGCATCCAGCCCTGGTCCCCGGCCTTCGACACAGAGCCGGCAGCTCAGAGGCAGCTGGAGGGCACACAGAAGCGAGGGGGACCCTGGCTGTCAGCCCTGCGCCCCTTTGCAGAAACCCAATCCCTCTGGGAGGACGGCTGTCGCTCCCAAGGATTTAAGACCGTCACCTGGTGGAGCGGGAGGGCTGTCTGCCCTGATGGAATAAGTGGCTACATGCCGAAAGCTGACACCGCCAAGCGATGCCAGGCCTGCGGGGAGGACCGTATATTACCTAAACCTGCACGTGTGCACGGCCTTCCTTCCCTCTGCGCTTCCTGGACTCCTTGTCCGTGGCTCCCCAGCGACTGTAGTGGAGCGTCCAGGTCCAGATGTGGCTTTCTAGCATGATGATGGGGGTCCCTGGGCAGGAGCCGGGGGCTGGGGGTGGGGTGGGGTGGATGGAAGGGCTCGGAGTCAGACTGAGAGACGGGGGTTTAAATTCCTCCTCCACCCACTGAAAAGAGCCAGCTCCTTTGTGCCTGTGGCAGGTCAGGGCCCCCTCCTCACCGCCATGCCTGGCAGTGCCTTTCTGCCCTGTGACTTCACTGTTCTCATCTGCGGCAAGAAGCATCTCTTCACTCTGGAATTGGGCGTGGCCATGTGACCTGAGGACAGTTTGTTTGGCAGCAAAGCTAACAGATACACTGCCTCCCTGAGTCTCAGCATCGTCTTTTGGCTACCCGTTGCTGCTTCCAGGCACACCGGCATGCGAGGGTTGGGTCCGTGAACTGGACCAGGCCTGGTGCTGTCTTCATGGGGCCTCCAGACGTGGCAGGCACATAACAAGTGCCATCTGGTCTCACCTACGCTGCCCCTCTGATGCGGCAAGGAGGGTGGCATCATATGCCTGGGACAGGTGAGGCTCGGAGAGGGAGCTCAAGGGCTGGGACCAGGGCCACTCCTGGTCTGGGGGGATCCGCCCACCTCTTGTGTTCCCCCAAGAGACCCATGTGCCCCCAGGAGGCTTCTGAGACTCAGTGACCCCTCACTTGTCCCAGTGGTCAGTGGGGACAGCACAGTGCCCACCACCACCCTGGGGCAGTGGAGGCCGGGCACGTGGAGCTCCACAGAGGGGTGCAGGCACCACCAGCGGCCACACCCGCCCTGCAGGACGGGAGGAGGGGGCATCCTGAGTGGCTCTGCCTGTGGTCACCCCTCACTCACAGCCCTCTGAAGCCTTCTGTGGCTCTCGAGCCCCAGACTCAGCCTCCTAGCCCATCCCAGCCGTTCGTGTCTCGGGACCCTGGGCAGATGGAGCAGCGCCCCGGCTTCTTATGGACCACGCTCAGCGCCCCCATGATGGACAGGCTCCCCTGGTGCTGCCCAACTGTCACCTCCTCAGAGAGGCTGTCCCCAGGGCTGAGGGGTCACACCCAGCCCCACCCCGGCTGTCTGCAGTCCTTTCCCACCCTCACCCCACCTGCCTTTCTCTACCCGTCAAGCTGATGGGGTGTCACATCACCTGTGCACTCCGAGGGACAGGCGCATCCCTCCCCTGCCCCTGTGCCCAGACTTACCTGGCTGGGATCTCAGGACTCAGCCCTGCTCTCAGAGCGGGGTGCAGGCTTCCCCCACCTGGTGCTGGCAGGACCCCCAGAGGCTGGCTGTGTGCTCCTTGCATGCAGGGGCCACTCATGCAAGAGGCCAGGCTGCAAGACCATGTGGAGGCCGAGCTGGCCACGGAAAGAGGTACAGGAATCCCTCAGACAGGGCCGGACCTCTGGGACTGACCAAAAGGGTGTCTCCAGAGTGCTGGCCCCGCGCAGGGTAGAGGAGCCAGATCTCGATGGGCCTCCCCAGACAAGGCCACTCTGGGGCCTCCCTCAGCTGGACTAAGGCCTTGGAAGGAACTGGGGGGCAGAGGGGAGACAGAGGGCTCTGGGTGAGCTCAACGCCTCCTTGGATGGCAGATGGCTTGGCAGCTATGGGGATGACAGCCCTAGAGAACCACTGTCTGGCACTGCTGGCCACGTCTCAAGTAGCAGGGTGACGGGGGTCCTAGTAAGGCTCTGTGGGGATGAGGAGGGTGATCCCCCATGCCCTGAGAATGCCCCCGCCCACCCTGCCCATTCTGTAGGGCGGTTCCCACCCCAACACACAGGAGAAAACTCTTGAGAAGACTCTTGACCTCCGGAATGTAAATCCATAGAAATATTTCTTGGTACAATCTGCTAATTCCACTCACACCTTGGATGGGATGGAGAGCACGGTGCTTACCCTCCTAAGGCTGTAGTGGCAGGAGATAGTGCTCCCCTCACTGTAGTGCGGGGCTGGGGCTGGAGCTTCGGTCCTCAAAGTGCCCAGAGGGGGCTGGCTGATTAACGGCCTTGAACAAAGGCCTCCCAGGCTTGGGGTCCCCTTGCACACAGACCCCGCAGGGAGCCTTTCAACCCCCAAAGCACTGCCTTTTAACTCAGCCTCCTCAGCAGGATAAACAGGGGAAGAAATTAGTCGTGGACGCTGCTGGATGTTTTGTGACTTGTCCTGTTGTCTCCCTGGAGTTGGTCTGGCCCTAGCAGCTCGTCTCCTTGACATTCAGAGAGGATAACCTGAAGCAGGCCCCAGCTGGCCCCCTTCTTGCCTTTTTAACTCTTTATAAGCTTCCGAAGACAAAACCCTTCTCGCATCTGAGCCTGGCCTCTGCAGGGGCCAAGGATTGTCTGTCTGTGGCTCTGAGCTGCAGAGCTGTGCCTGCCCACCCTGCTCTTGTCCCAGGGGAAACTCTGGAGGCAGGCTGGTGGTGGTGGTGGGGGTCGGGGAGGGGCGTTGCTGCTTGGCCTCTGGGATGGGGAGACCCAGGGGAACCCCCTCAGCCCTTCAGTGCCAAGCTCCAGTGGCCAAGGATTCTATGCCAATCTCTGACCCCCAGCAGCCTACTAACCCAATTTACTGAGAAAAATGAGGGACATTTGCCCCAAACACTCCAGGGGCCTAACTTCCTTCAGGCCACAAGAGAGATGCTAAGAACTTTCCAGAAGGCATGGGGCCCTTGGGCTCTGGAAGCCAGGCCTGCCAAGGGGTAGGGGGTGGCAGAGGCTGCTCATACTTTAGCTCCCATTCTCAGGGGCCACTCTTGGGCCCCTGGTGCCCAGGAAGAGGGCCCCAGTGCAGGACACTCTGGGAAGCCCTGGCAGGGGCTCGGCGCTGCAGGCAGGCAGGGGTTAATGGTACGCTGCTGCTGCCTGCCCTGGGTCCCACTCCCCTCACAGAGAGAAGCCAGGCGACCTTCGAGGGGGCTACTGCTGCTTTGGGAGGCTCTCCCAAGGCCAGGGGCCTCCTCCTGGCCTTCAGCTGTCCCCTCGCAAGGCCAGCGTGGGCCTGGCCCGAAGGAGGCCTGACCTCAGTGTGGCCCCGCAAGGTGGCCGAGCCAGCGAACTTGTGCCTGTGTGTGCAGAAGCACCGGACGCGGACAGCTGCCCACACGCGCGTCCTCACGAGACCACCGATGCTCTCACGGGTAACAAGGGACAGGGGTGCTCTGTCTGCCTCAAGGCTCTCTATCCCGCCTGTCCCATCGACGCGCAAGGATGCCCAGCCCCCGTGCCACCTCCCGTGGCAGGTCTGCCTCCCGGCAGGTCTCAGTGAGATCGAGGATAGGACCCCGCTGTCTGGCCACTCCAGCCTGCGGGGAGACGTGTAACCGGGAGACTGAGAGTCGGCGTGTTTGTACCCACGGTGGGTGCACGATGGGACAGGGACACGTGATGTGCGTGGCCTGGTCACAGATCTGCGGTAAGAGCTCCATCTGTTCATTTCTGTCTTTCATAATGAAGACTATGGCAAATGAGGACGGCTCTGGGGGTCACAGCCACACTGGGGCTGTTTGTCTGAAACCACGCAGCCTGTGGCGGTCCCCAGCTTCGGGTACTACCAACAGGGTTCAGGCACGGGGACGCCAGATAAGGCTGCCACCCAGCAGCAGCATTGTGACCAGGGCTGGCAATACCACGAGTGTTCTCAGGCAGAGACAATTTTCCTGACTTGTTATTTCAATCTGTGCTCCCCAAGTTCTGGGGAGATGCGTGTGCCTGGCGTGACACCGACACTAACCACCGTCAGCTCTTGTGATGGCTGGACACACGTATTCAGGGCCTCACACCCACCTGTGAAGGCACGCGGTTGATAGCATCCCTGACCGAGAGACGCGGAAGTCCAGACAGGGGAAGTCAGCCCTGTATCCGGAGCGCACAGCTCCTAGGTGGCTGGCGAGGTGGCCTCCTGTCCCCTCATGCTCTCACAGGGGCCACAGTGAGGACCACATCTGCAAGGAGGCTGGGGCTGGGGCAACACCACGTGGGCACTGACACTCAGGGTGTCTTAACAGTAGCTGCCCTTCCCTGACCACAGGTGGCACTGGCCGTGCCACCTGCCTATGCAAAGCCGCCCGGGGGGGTCCCCGGAAGGCCCGCGGCACTCAACGTGCTCCCACAGTCACAGGTCCGGACGCCCTGCGGCCACTGGGGGACCCTTGCCCTGCCTACTTCTGGTCCCCCACCACATCAGGTTCCGAGGGGGCGGTCGCGGGGTGGGGAGGCCTCTGTGAGTCCAGAGGATGGGGTGGAAGCAGAGTGAGGAGGGGGCTCAGCCAGGCAGAAGGGCAGCCAGGATGCATGGGTGGCGGCGTGGGGGCTCCCGAGGCTTCCAGCAGCCGATGGCCAGCAGGAGGAGGGTGCACGCGGGTGATGGCAAGTGACATCAGGGCGAGCAAGGGGGCTTCGGGAGAGTGGAGGCCGAAACCCTATTGCGAGCCTCGCCCTGGGTACCGAGGAGGTCCTCCAGGGTTCTAAGCCAGGCCAGGCATGTTGGCCTGTCACCCTCCTGGGCTCGTCTTGAGAAGTCATCAACCCCACCGACCAGGCTACACCCTTTCAACAAGGCAAAGCTGGGAGAAACGCTTCTGCAGCGGACGAGCCGTTCCCAGCCTCCGGGACCAAGGTCAGCTCTTTCTCTGGGGTCTCCGAGGTACCCTGACGCTGAGCTACCCCCTGGGGCACTCAGACCTGAGGTCTGGGGGGAACGGGCACATGGTGGGGGTCCGGTGGGCTGTACCTCACCCTTGGAGCAATTTTCCCATCCCTCCCCTCCCCACTGCCACCCTCAGGGAGCCCCCACATTCCACCCTTAGGAGAGCTTGTGCTCAGAACAAAATAAGAAGCCAGTCTGTAGGGCTGGAGGAACTTTCCTGAAATACAGGAGGTGGGGGAGGGGGCTGTGACTGGTGGGAACTCCCCTCCCCCAACACCGCGGCTCCTCCTGGCGGGCCTGGCAGGGCGGGGCACGTAGTGCTGTGGGAGCAGGGCAGGGAAAAGGGCAGAAAGTCAGGAAGGAGGGAGGGAGGAAGTGGGGGAGGTGGGGAGGAGCTCGCCGACCATGGCCACCTCCGTCTCCTTTCTGCTGACTTTCCAATATTGAGCGTTTTGAGAAATTTAGTACCCGGCACACGGAAGGCCGGGCTGCAGTCAGACGCGCCCGACGGGCCGGCTGTGGCTGCTCTCATCTTAGGGTGACCCACGAGCCCGCACCACACACCCCCGCCCTCCCACAAAGAGCCCTGACTAGGCTGGAGAGACCCAGAACCGGCAGGGGCTGCGGGGTCTGTTTGCCCTGCTGGGAGTGAGAAGGAAGGGGGAGGCGCTCTGCTCAGGCACCCCTCTCTCTCCCCACCCTTGGTGCTTCCGGACCCGGGGCGGCTTGGTGCCCAGCAGCCCCGCATCAGCAGCTAGCAAGACCCTTTCCGCAGCCAGGGCCAGACTCTGGCTGATCATTAACTCCTCCAGGACACAGCGTGGAGTCTGCAGGCCTGCCGGGTGTGGGAGGCCCGGAGGAAGGCCCAGCCGGCTAGCGTTTCGATAACAGTCCAACCCCCCGGTAACGGCCCGCTTCGTGCTGGGAACCGTGTTAGCACCTCACAGGCATGAATCTCATTTAAGCTCATACATCGCCCTGTGAGGGAGGGCCCATGCTCCCCAGCTGACCCTCAGGAAAAGTAAACGTCAAGCCTGAGAACACGAACCTCGGAGGCAGTGAAGCAGGACATTAACGCGGGCCTGCCCTGGGTTCCAGGTATATGCGGTCCCATGGGCCGCAAGGCCAGAGCCAGGGGAGGTCCCAACAAGGGGGCTGAAAAGAAGAGACCCCCGTGTGCAGCTTTCTGACCCCCAGACTCCGATGGTCTCCTTTCTCCTGGGGGGAAGGGCCCCAAATGCCTCAGCCCGTCCTTCCAGGCTCTCTTCCCTGCCCGTGAGACCAGCCTGGCTCCCTGTGCAGGCCCCCAGCTGTCCCACATCAGACAAGCAACCTGAGAGGGAAGAAACCCACCCCCACCCGGCCGGTCTAGGGCCCGAGCCGACTCTACACCTGACGTCGAGCCCCGCGTGCGTGCCCAGTAGCTGCGTGGCAAGCCCCCACTGTGTGCCTGGCCTTGGGCTGGGCACCATCCTTAGAGCCGGTCACTGCCCGGGCCTCGTTATCTCTAGCTCTGGGCCACCTGTACCTCCCTCTAAATGTAGAAATCAAAATATTGCCTCCGAGCCAGAACACCAGAGCCCTGCTCCATTCAAGGTGGGCCGCCGAGTTCTGGTTCCCCCTCCTGGAGAAGCACCATGCCACCTGTGCTGTCCACAGCCCCCCCCCGCCCCAGCTTAGCGAGAACCCCACATCTTGGACTGGTCGGGGCCAGGTGACCACTGGGAAGCCTTCAAGATATGATGTTCGGGGGGTGGGGGGGAGGGAGTGGAAACCCACCAGGCTCCATGAACCGAGGCTGTTCACAGTGACACTACTTGGCAGCCTAACCCTGGGAACCAGGCGGGCAGCCACGTGCCCTGGGCACCAAAGACAAGGCTGTCCGTGGAGAAGGGACACTCACAAGTTCCTAGACGGCCACACGTGCGTGGCACTGCTGGCCACTGGGCAGCCTTGACCACCGTGGCTCGGCCAGCCAGCCATGTGGCTCCACCACCTGAAACTGCCTCCCCAAGGGGACCCCAGATGACCCGTATCTGAAGAAACCAAGAGGGCCTCAAGAGAGGAAAGCGTTAACTACTCAGTCGTGTCTGACTCTGTGATCCCACAGACTGTAGTCCACCAGGCTCCTCTGTCCATGGGATTCTCTAGGCAAGAACACTGGAATGGGTTGCCATTTCCTCCTCCAGGGGATCTTCCAGACCCAAGGATTGAACCTGGGTCTCCCATGGTGCAGGCCGATTCTTTACAGTCTGAGCCACCAGGGAAGCCTCAGCTCCATGCCTATTTCCTGCTTCTTTCGCAGCAAGAGACCCACCTGAGCCCGCCCCCAAGAGGGGCACAGATCTCTGTGGGGTTATTTACGACCGCCCTAAATGTGAAAAATTGTAAGGGATACAAATAGCAATTAATGTTGGCCTAGCAACCAAGACAAACGAGCTGGGTGAGAAACAGGGGCTCTGACCTCCCCAGGGGGCGGGAGGGGTCAGCACTTGACAGGAGAGCATAGGCGAGGTCAAAGGCAGGGCGCGGCCCCCGGGTGGCTTAAACCCTCTGAAATCTGCTTTTACAGGAGGGAGTTAATCCCAAAGCCGCAGGCCTGAGGTTGTCAGGGAAGCCCTGTTTTATCTCAGGTAATCAAGCCCAAAATTCATCCCTCGAGTACAAGGGCGGGAGGCCTCTCCCCTACCCTTCCAGCCAGAGGGGGCTGAACAGAGGAGTCCTGGGGACTGTTTCTGACCCTGCTGTCCCCTGCCCACTCAGCCACTAGAGCCTGGGGGCTGTGGCGGCTCACCCACCCAGGAGGACATGGGGCTTCAGGATGGCACGGGGCCACCCTAGCCGGTCAAGCCTCGGGCCAGGTCTCTCTGGAATGTGGCTAGAGAGGCAGAGTGTGATCTGGGGGTGCCCCAGGAGGGCTCCCCACCACCTGAGCCAGAACCTGCTCCCTACATGAGCGGTCCTTCTGGATCTGGCCGCTGGGGTGGTCAAAGCTCTGAAGGCTGGTGGGGCCCAAGGTGGGCGGGATGGGGTTTTATCAGGGTGCGTCGGCCCCCAGCCCCCTGCGGAGAGACCGAGGTCCCCCCACCGCCCTCTCCCCTGGGCTCATGTGCAGCCTTGACTGATGCCGCACCCCCTACCTGCCTGCCTGCCTGCCACCCGCCTCTCCCACAAGCTCCTCCATGCACAGAGCCTGCCCGACCCTGTGCCCGAACCCAGGGGCCCAGAGACGAGGAGGACAGAAAACAGAGCTTTGTCCCCGCTGATGGCACGACGGCCACCCTGACTCCACTGGAGCTCTCAGACCTGGCCGAGGAGCCACGCGAGGAAGGCAGACCCCAGGGGCGGGGAGGCAGGCAGGGGCCGTGGGGCCCGAGGGGCTGACCCACGGTGCTCGGGCTGCACCAGGGGAATGAGCCCGGCCCGTCAGGGGAAGAATGCCGGAATGGTCCTGTGTGACTTCCCTGGGGCGGGACACACAAACAGGACGCCTCCGCCTGGGGCCCCGGTGAGGCCAGGACTGTCCACGCCTGTCACAGCCCTGACCGCTGGGCGGGGGCAGGAAAGGGGTCTTTCTGCCCACAGCTTGGGACCAGGGGCCCTCTGGCAACCAGCCTGCCCGCTCTCTGTGGTGATTCCCATGGGGGCCCTGGCCTGGCACCCCCGCTCCACTCCCGAGAGCTCCCCAAGTGAGCGGGGACCGAGGGGGACTCGCAGAACAAAGGCTGGGTGGTGAGCGGCACGCTGGCCGGTGAGTCTGTGGGGCCGGGCTCCGAGTGGGTATCTGCCCATCTGGAAGCAATATTGCAGTAATGTAAGACGGCCGGAGGACGGGCTAGCCTCTGAATACGTGAACTCTACAGTGAGGAATATGGATTTAATGGATAATCTTACCAGCAGCCAAAAGAACCCAGATTCCTCCCGGGGCCTTCGCCCTGCACTTGGCTTCCACTGAGGCCAGGCCCAGCCGGAGGCCAGCAGCGCCTGTGGCCATGGCCTCCAGAAGTGGAGCTGACCCACCATCTGAGCTCACTTTTTTCTCACCTCTGGTGGGAGTGGGGGAAAGGAGGCTGCTCCGGGAGCACCACAGGTTTCCCTCCTTAAAACTCCCCCATGTTCACAGGGAGGAAAGTAAAGTTGAAGAAAGTAAAACCTACCAGTGGGGCGGAGGTGGGGTGATTAATTAAGATCTACAATGGCTGTGACTCGTCCTGGAGGCTTGGAGGAGAAGGAACTGTTTCTCCAGCTCTTCCCAACTTAATAGAGCTGGAATAATAAAATAAAACAATAAAAACCACAGCGGAAAAGATGACTGGAGCGTTTTTATGGCGAGCGGCAGAGAGGAGCCCAGAAGGGCCGGTGGAGAGCAGCGAATAGTGTGATTCAGGGAACACATCCAGAGGGCGGGAGGAGGAGCGGGTCCGGCTGGTGGGGGGCACTGTGGGGGCGCGGGGGCTGCCCACATGCGGCCCACGGAAGCTGCATCTCAGGCCGGGTCCTGGCTGCTCTCTGGGATCTCATTCAGAGGCTCATTAATCCCTCCCAGACGTGAAAAACCCACAGACACCAATGGCTCGGAGAGGCAGTTCACGGCATCGCCTGCCTTTCGCCTGCCGCCTCCCGGTGCCCCTGTGCCAAGGGGTGTCCTGCCCGGCGAGGCCTCTGTGTCCTCTCGTGTTGGGACCGTTCACCACCCCCATTCACAGCCAGGGGTCGGCCCTGGGTGGAGGCAGGGCTGGGAGTCCCTCTGCTTCCCCCGCAGCTTCTGTCCTGCCTGAGACTCTCAAGGAGACCGAGTGTGTGCCTTGAGCCAGGGGCGTGGGCTCCAGCATCCCTGCCACGGGCTGTGGCTGCGGGCCAGGCGGCCCGAGGCTGCAGTGGGCAGGGGGTGCCCCCGCCACAGGCTCCCCTCCACCCCATCTGCACACTTGCACTGAAGCCCCCTGAAGCTCCTCAGCCCAGCTCTGTCTCACGAGCTGGGATGAGGCTCAGAGTCCGGCGCGTGGGTCTCCAGACTCCAGTTTACACACCTTCCTCCAGCCTGGGGTAGGCAGGTGGGAGGAGAGCCCTCACTGTCATCCCTGGGAACCCTGCTCTGAGCCTCCCCACAGCCTTGGGGGGTGCTGGTGAGCACAGCACCCCATCCTGGCCCTGCCCTCAGGATCCTGCACCCCGCCAGGCGCAGGCGGGGAGCCCTGGAGTCCCTCCACTCCACACTACTGGTCCCCAAGCTGAGCAGAGGGCAAGGTATACAGAAGGAGCCCAGTAAGTGCCACTGAGCAGACAAATGAGAGCAGTCAGTGATATTCATGGCTCAAAAAAGCAGGGCCACAAAGCCCCTCCCTGCTCGCAAAGGACTCAAACCATAACCTCCTCAGACTTGGTCTCCCCTTGCTGACTTTCTAGGGGTCAGGGAATCCAGGGAGGGTTTCTCTGCTCTACAGATGGAGAGACAGACCCAGCGAGGTCGGGCATACCAGCTGGCAGGAATCCGATTTGGTCCCCACCGCCCCGTCCAAGGGGACAGAGCCAGGTGAGCAGCCCCGGCCACCTGCCACCGGCTCCAGGCGAGCTCACCATGAGCTGACTCTGCCTCCCCTCAGAGGCACCCTCCTCAGAAGCAGTGCCAGGACCCTCCCCTCCAGGGCTGCAGACTGGATTTGAGACCCTTGAGTTGAAAGGAAATATGAAAAATTGAATTCCTTTTATAAGCTGCCAAAGTCCTGTTTGCCTGGCGGGGAGGCCCCGAGATGTCTCACTTGGTATTTAGGACTATTTATCAGTCGTGGGGACTCGTGATAAAACAGCTTGTCTGGGAAACAGTCCAGTGATTCCTGCAGACCTTCCTGGGCTCTCCACACCCCTCACCTCTCTCAGGGTGCACCATGGTTAGGACGGCGGAGCTGGAGGCTGCAGGTGGCAGGATGCTTGGTGGAGGACGATCGAGGCTTGTAAAGATCCACGAGAGCGTCATGATGTGAGTGGCGGTAGCTCAGGGACCCGGCCGGGACTCCCAGAGAAGGGAGGGGAGTGCACGTCCCAGGCAGGAAGGCAGGAAGTGTGGACTTGGGCCAGAACAATGTTTTGGGTGCTGCCACTAGACAAGACCATGAAGACGCATCGCTGGAGCCCAGAGAGAGGAGCCCTGGGGCCTGGAGCGGTGGGGAGGAAGCATGGGTCACGGCTGAAAAAAAAACCCCGTAGGATCAACAAAAGAAGTGCGAAAGTTATACTCTGAAAGCTGGAAGACGTTCTTGAAAGACACGAGAGACGATCTAAATAAATGGAAAGACGTCTCCCACTCACGGACTGGAAGACTCAAGGCGGTCGAGATGCCGGTACTTCCCCGCACTGATCTACTGTTTCGGGGCAGAGCCTCTCAGAATCCCAGCTGGCTTATTTACAGAAATTGACAAGCTGATCCTAAAATTCACAGGGCAATTCAAGGGACCCAGAACAGCTACACAGTCTCAAGAAAGAAGAACGTAAGTTGAGGACCCACACTTTTTGATTTCAAAACTTACTACAAAGCTACAGTGGTCAGGGCAGTGTGGTACAGACATACACATCAATGGAACAGAACTGAGAATTCAGGAATAAACCCATACATTGATGGTCAATTGATTCTTGTTCAGAGTGTGTTCAAGACCGTTCTTTGGGAAAAGTATAGACTTTACAACAAACGGTACTAAGAGAACCAAACATCTACATGCCAAAGAACGAAGCTAGACTCCTACCTCACATCACACACAAAAATTAACTCCAATGGATCCCTAACCAGTATGTCAGAGCTAAAACTATAAAACTCCTAGATGAGAACATGGGGATAAATATTTGTGACTTTGGATTTGTGCTCTGTTACTTATACACAAGACCAAAAACACAAGTAACAAAAGGAAAAAAGTAGATAAATTGGATTTCATTAAAATTTTAAAGTTTTAAGAGCCCAAGGACACCATCAAGAAAGTGAAAAAAACAACCCACAGATGAGAGGGACTTATATCTAGAATATTTCAAGAATTCTAACACTCCATGTGTGTGTATGCTCAGTCACTCAGTCGTGTCCAACTCTGCAACCCTATGAACTATAGCCCACCAGGTATGAGATTTCCCAGGTAGAAATACGGGAGTAGGTTGCCATTTCCTACGCCAAGGGATCTTCCCAACCCAGGGATCGAAAAACTGCGTCTCTTAAGTCCCCTGCACTGGAAGGCAGACTTTTTTTTTTTTTTTTTTTTTAATAACTGTGACACTTGGGAAGCTCAGTTACTCCATGGTAAAAAGATAAATAACCCAACCAAGAAATGGGCAAAAGATCTAACTAGGCATTTCATAAAAGAAGATAATACAGATGGCCAATAAGCACATACAAAGATGCTCGATATCATTAGCCATCAGGGAAGTGCAAGTCAAAACCACAGTGTGGTATCAAGTCACATCCACTAAGATGGTTAGGATGAAAATGAGAGTCAGTAACAAGTGTCGAGGAGGATGTGGGGCAATCAGAGCCTTCAAACAAAGCTGTGGGAACACGAGATGGTGCAGCCACTTTGGAAAACAGTCTCGGAAGGTTAAACACTGGGCGACCTCACCACCCAGCAATGACACTCCTCCACGGATACCCGAGATAAATGAAAATACACATCCATAAAAAAGTTTGTACCCGAATGTCCATGAGAACATACTCATAATAGCTAAGACGTGGAAAGAGCCCAAATGTCCATCCGTGAATGAACAGATAAATAAAATGTGGTTCAGCCATAAAAGAGAGTATTATTTGCCCATAACAGTGAATAAACCAAGGATGCAGGCTACAACATGATTGAACCTTGGGAACATTATGCTCAGTGAAAGAAGCCAGTCAGAAAGACCATACATCGTGAGGTTCCCTTTCTATAAAACCCAGAATAGGCAAATCCATACAGACAGAAGTGGCTCTGTGGCTGTCCGGGCTCGGGGAGTGGGAGGGGGAGCGGGCAGTGATGGCCAGAGGAGGCGGGGTTTCTTCCTGGGGCGCTGAACACGTCCTGGAACTCGTGGGGACGGTTGCACAACTCTGAACACACTAAAAACACTGAATAGTACATTTTTAACTGGGTGAATTCTATCTCAATAAAGCGGTTATAAAAACAAAAAAATCAAAACCAAAAATACACCGAACAAATAACCCCGCGGGGCACTAGCAGCGCCCAGCAGGCCCTGAGCACAGCAACGACGCCCCCACCCTCCCTGTCCCCAGATCCAGCCTGCCCTTGAATGTGCTGGGGCCCAGGCAGCCCCCAAGGGCCCTGGGGCCCCCTGGCTCCTACCCACGTCTTGCTCCGGGGCTCCCAGGTTGGATGTTTCTCATGGTGAAGGCCCAAGGACAGGGAGCCAGAAGTCCTCTGCAGCTGGGGCGGGGGGTGGGGGGCCTGGAAGCCGCACAGCAGAGTTGGAGGCTCCCACGCCCCAGGGCCAAGCTGACGTGACTAAAGCTAAACAGACCCCATGCCACGGTGGGGTTATGGCCATGCCGTGCAGCGCGCAGAACCCCTCGCCAGCGATGGCAGCCGTGGGGAGGGGCGGGGAGCAAGCAGCCCCAAAGGTAATTTGCACACGGAGTTTATAGGGCCCCTCAGCTCTTTTAAACATATGCTTCGCTGATTATAAACAGCTGATGGCTCACAAGATTCAGATTTTCCAGCAAGGCTTCCAAAAAAAGATTACACTCCAAGCAGAGAAAGGTGACCGGGTGCTTTGCTGTGCACGTAAAAACCCAGCCATGTTCTCCAGCAGCTGCAGCCGCCCCAGTTGCCAGGCTCTGAGCGCGTCCCATCTGCAAAACGTTTGCTGCCATCGTGTCCTGAGGAAGGCTTGGGCCCCTGGTCATGGGCCTGGGGAGGGAGCTGGGTGGAGGAGAGGGAGCCCCCACCTCTGACCGGGTCCTCTGACTCCTCAGAGTGAGGCTGCCTGCCGGAGGCTTGCATTCAGACCTGGTCCGGGGCTGAAACCCGGCCTGGTGCTGCTCGGCTGCCCCCGTGGCTGGCATCAGAGGGCAGACCCTGGAAAGGAAAGGATTCTGCTGAGGACGTGTGCAGGCGGGTCTGCTCGGTGCCTGCAATAATGAAAGCCAGTGTGGACTGAGGAGGGGTTCCAGAGGCTCCCCAACTACGTAAAGAAGAATGTCATGTCAAGGGGAACAGTCAGCAAGCAGGGTGGTGTGGGTCCCTATCCTGGTCATCTGTTGGGGGATCCCAGGGGGAGGAGCATGGCTCCAGGGCGGGGCGCCTCGGGGGGTCCACGGCCCACACCACCCACACCGCCCTCCTGTCCAGTGAGCCCCGTGTCCACGGCCAGGCAGGCCCCCCATCTGAGCCGTGTGGTAGCCATGCAGACAGAGCCGTGTCCTGCACACTGAGGCCATGTGGTGGAGAGGGAAGGACAGACAGACAGATCCAGGATGCCTGGGGGCCCAAAGCTGGGCTCCGGCACCTGCTGCCTGTGGGGTGACCAGCAAGTCCCTTGACCTCACTGTGCCTCGGCTCCCCCATTGCCACAGTGGCTGTGACAGGATTAAATGAGCTACTACGTCTGGGCCTCCCAGACTGACCACCTTGAGCTGTTGGTAAAACAGACTTTCCTACATGGAGGGGCCCCAGCCATGCCCACCCATCACTCTCTTGGGTCCAGGCTGCTCTGAAGCCTCACGGGGACTCCCAATTGGACACCAAGTGGGTGGCCTAGAACACCACCAGTGGGGGAGTCCTCGGAGGCAGGGGCTGCCCGGTGAGGCAGGGGCTCGGTCCCCACATGGGGTCCATGTCCAGGGAGGCTCGTGCCCAACCGCCGGGGCTCTAACAGAACCCCGTCCATTCCTGCTGCTTCTGCCTTTTGTTCCAATGAGCACTAGTCTCTCCCAAAGACTCAGGAAGAGCAGAAAAATGGAGGGGGGCCCTTCAGTGCCCCATCCACCCACAAAGGGCCTCCCGCTGCCCCCTCCACCAGCACGCCTGCTCCCCTTTCTCTGGGGCTGATGGAGGAGATGGCCATCAATGTTCATGGGCACAGAGAACACAGCCAGGACACAGCTGGCTGTTGAGGCTTCTCCCAGGCCTCGGTCCCTTGAGAACCAGCCATGTGGGACAAGACATTGAGGAGTTCGGGGTCCGTCCTCCAGCCCATAGGCCACAACTGAGGAACAGGAAGCTGCACCCATGGGAAGGATTGCAGGCAGGAGGAGAAGGGGAAGACAGAGGATGAGAAGGTTGGACAAAATGGTTGGATGGCATCACTGATTCAGTGGACACGAGCAAGCTCCAGGAGATGAAGGACAGGGAAGCCTGGTGTGCTGCTGTCCACAGGGCTGCTAAGCCTTGGACATGACTGAGCGACAGAACAACCACCACCCACGGGAAGCAAAAGGACCGATGTGCAGGTCCACAGCCAGGTCCCGAGGGCGGGGCACCAGGAAAGGAGGAGGGAAGAGGGCATGGGATCTGCGCTGGCCCCAGGCTCGTGTCCTGCAAGCTGGGCTGGGCTCAGACCCGCTCAGTGAGAAGACACCACAGTGACCTGACCCCTTGATGCCCGGGAGCCCTGGAGGCTGGCATGTCCAAAAGACCTGGACGTGGATATCCTCCGGGGGAGGAAGAGCCACTACAGTGGCTGGGCTAAAGTCAAGCTGTCAGCTTCTCCCCACCACAAGCACCATGTCACAAAGCCACCCCCCTGCTGGGATGGACCGCTTTCCGCTGCCCAGAGACCACCCACCGAGTTGAGAGTGCTCGTGGGACCTGCGTGGGGTGTGGTTCTCATGGGAACTCCAGGCTGATAGCCACTGGCCTGGAGGCAGAATTCCAATTCTGAGAGAGTAGAGATCTATGACTCGCCTACCTCGTAGGGCAGATGTTCTGTCCCATCACAGCACGCTTTCTCCAGGGACTCAGCACCTTTCTGAAAGCTGTCAACCACGGGCGAAGCTGGCAGGCAGGCAGGCTGCACCCTCTGTGGTGCCCTGGCAAGTGTCAGCTTGAATCTGGCAAGGGTGGCTGTATCTGCTAGCTCCTGCCAAGTAACAAATTACCCTACAACCTCACAGCTTCACAACTGTTCACAAAGAGAGGAACACCTATAATCACACACATTTCTGGGGGTCAGGAACCCAGAAGCAGCTGGGTGGTTCTGGCTCAGGGTCTCTCAGGAGGCTGGAATCAGGACGTTGGCCAGGGCCACTGTCCTCTGATGGCTTGACTGGGACTGGAGGATCCGCTTCCAAGATGGTGCACTCATGGGGCTGTTGGCCAGAGGGCCCTGTTCCCCACTGAGCGGACCCTTCCACGGGGATGCTTGGGTGTCCTTGCAACATGGTGGCTGGCTTTTTTTAGAGTCACTGATCCCAGGGAGGGCAAGCGTGGAGGAACGCATGCTCTGGCCTTGAAAGTCATGCTGTGTACCTGCCACCATTCTCTAGTTGTCAGAAGCAGACCACTAAGTCCAGACCAGAATCAGGGGGAAGGGAGGAGCCTCAAAAACCTCATGGATGGCTCTTAAAGCCCCACAGCCACAGGGTACCAGAGTCAGATGGCCTTTTCTTCCCATTCCTGTCTTTTTGGTCCAAACTCCACCCGCAGCCCCTCACAGTCAATCAGCTTGCACCCACCCCTCATCTGAGGGCTGGTGGGTTTCCCTGCAGCTGACTGGCCCCTCAGCAGCACACTGAGGACATGGTGAATTCTCTGCAGTGATCTGTCCTCACCACAAATATCAGCTGAGGACCCTGTGATGGTTAAAAAACAATCCATAACCGCCAGAGATATGGGGATGGGACTTCTGGTCTGAACGCACGTTTCCCAGAACCTGAGAGAGCCTTGAAAGCCCTTTCCGGGGTGGCCTTGGCGCTGTCCACGTCCTCAGAGGCCCTGGGCCCACCCAGCCCAAAGGGCCTGGAGATCAGGGATGAGTGATGGCTGTGGAAACGGCAGGCCTGGGCAGGAAGTGGGGGCAGGCACGCTCTGGGGTGGGATGCGCCGTGGGAAGAAGCTGCCTCTGGAAGGTAGTGATAAGAAAGGCCCTGTAGGCGACGGGTCTGGCAGGGCGCAGCTCACTTTGCTTTCCCACCCCCTATGCCTGGCGTGCAGCCAGGCCCAAGCAGGTGCTCAGGAGACAGCTGCTGAGCTAACCCGCGTCGAAGCGGGGGCCCTGGGGGAGTCGGGGTTGGCTCAGGGAGGCTTGGCCATGCAATGCCCAAACACACACACACACGGCACAGCTGCCCTCCTGATGGGAAGTGACCCACACCCCACGCTGCCACTCAGCAGGACCGCCTGCCCTCGAGACCCCCCACCCATCCGGCATCACGTTCTTGCTGACCCCAATTCAGGAAAGGAAATCTGCTCGTGAGGGAAGGCGGGACTGACCTGAGGGCAGCGTGATTGTCTAAAGGCACTTCCCCCACCCCATAATTCCACTCCTGTTTCCTTCTTAGAGAAGGGGTGCTGGGGGGGAGGCCCAAGAACATCCTGGAATTGGGAGGCGCAGGCCCCAGCTGGTCACACTTGGGCCCCACCCCGGGCCCAAGCAGCTAACATGGGCAGGGTACCAAGACGGCCATGCCTGTGGATGGATACCCCCCCAGGCCGTGGGGTGTCTCTGTAGCTGGGGGTAGGGGAGGTCTCTTAAGATTGTCCAGCTGACCCTTAACTTTCCCTCCAAACCCACCCTGTGCCTTCCTGCAGCTCGCCCTTGGCCTCAGTCTCGGAGTCCTCCCTAAGCTGCCTCACACAGGAGCCCTTGGCCTGGCTGTTTCTTTCACCTCCGTGGCCACCACCTGCTGCCCAGGCTCCTGCCTCTCTCACTGGGCAATGCCGAGTCTCTCCACAGCCCTGCTGGGCCCCCTTGCCTCCCTGCCCACTCCAGTTCTCTCTCCATTCAGCAGCCAGAGTGATCTTTCCAGAAGGGAGACCTGAGCCTCACCACCTCTCTTCTCTCCCCAAGACTTTGCAGAGCTGACCCACACTGTACTTCATCCCCACCCTGGCCTGCAAGGCCACCCCGCCCTCGATGGGGCTGTCGAGCTCAGAAGTGCAGAACA
Source organism: Bos indicus (assembly GCF_029378745.1). Taxonomy (NCBI): domain Eukaryota; kingdom Metazoa; phylum Chordata; class Mammalia; order Artiodactyla; family Bovidae; genus Bos; species Bos indicus. Next base: position 49,410,707 of record NC_091788.1, read on the forward strand.
CAGGCCAGGGAGATTTGGGGGAAAGAGCAGTGGGTGGGGATGGGAGGGTCACAGAGCCCCCACCCAGGACAGCTGTGGGGGTGGGTGTCGCCCGCAGCGAGTGCGCAGCTCTGAGAGGGACCCGGGGTTGGGGGAGGGGGGGCGCCGTGGGCAGAGGATGTGGAGACTGTGGTCTCCACTGTCTTGGCAACTGCGTCAGGCACACAGGGAGACCCCAGGCTCTTCGGCCCTCTCTGCATTCCTGTTCACTTCTGGGAGCAGCGTGGGGAGAGGGGCCTCCCGGGGAAGATGGGGCTGAGCTGGCCACGTGGCCCTGGGCCTCTCTGCTTTGGAGGGAAGCAGCTCTCTGGGAACCTGGCTGAGCTGAAGCTGGTCCCACCCTGAGACTCTCGGGGTGGGGAGAGCTGGAGGCAAGCCGTGGCTCAGAGCACCCTCGGCGGGTCCTGCACCCCTGGCACTTGGTGAGGCTCCCACCCCCTTGCCCTCCCGGCCCCCGCGTTGAGGAGAACTGGTGTTTCCTCCGGGACTGGCGGGGCTCTGGGCCCCATCCGCACTTCTGTGCTGGCAAAAGCAGGAGAATTAGCTCAGCGACTTCCTCCCTTAATCCCCCGCCCCCATTCTAAATGCCTCAGAATCGAGAGAAAAGCCCAGTGGACATTCAGAGCCTAATTCTCTTCAGCTGTGAGTGCGTGTGCGTGCGTGCACTCGGGCGCAGGGGCCCGCAAGGAAACCTTCTGAACCTCAAATATCAGTGCCGGAGGGAGCAGCCCTCACCAGGGATGGATGAGATAAACCAGATGCCCTCTGTCACATGGGGAGCCAGAGTCAAGGCCGCCAGGTGCCCAGGCTCTCTGCCCCACGCCCACCCCGCAGTCTTGAGGGGTGCCACACCCCCAGGGCCTCCAGGACCAGGGAGCCCCTGTGGCTGTTCCGGGCTGGGAAGGGACCTCAGTATAACCCGGCAAGGAGCTGGCCATGCCTGGCACTCCCTTGCTGAATTCTGCCCATGTGCCTAAGGCCAGCTCCAGGCTCCCCTCCCCCGCTGCCCGCCTGGCAGCCCCCAGTCTGTCCCGGGCTGGCCTGGAGTCTGCCCAGCCTCACAGGCTTCTTCAGCCAATTCCCACGTGTCTCTTGTCTCCCGACGAGACAACAAACCCCTCTCAGTATCGGACTGTTTTCCTCTCTGTCTCCCCCAGAGGACCGGGGGAGGCGGGGCCGGGGGGCGCACAACAGGTGCGCCGGGCTGGCGGCAGCACCGGCTGATTGACAGCGCCCCATGTGCGGCGAGGGGGTGAGGGCTGAGCACACGGAACCACCCTTCCCCAGGCCGTGTCAGAAAGGACAGCAGCGGGCTCCAGGCCTGGCTGAAACATGGCCCCGGGGAGACGCTCACACAGGCACACAAAATTGCGGTGCCCACGGCGTTCCTCCGCAAGCTGGTCTGTGAGGGGACAGTCCGAGGGCCTGTGGTCTCAGGGCCTGAGGTGAGAGGGCACATGGGTGCGAGCCCCGTCACGGGAAACCACGCACGCACGGATTCAGCCACTCCTGCAATGCGCCCCGCCCAGGCACACAATTAGAAGCCCATGTTTGTGAGGCATAAGGTCAAGTCAATTTTAAGGATTTTTAAAAATCAGTTTTCAAAACTTATGGTTCCCAAAGGGGGAAGCAGGGGAGGGATAAATTAGGAGTTTGAGATCAGCAGATAGAACTACTATATTTAAAATATATAAACAACAAGGACCTATTGTACAACACAGGGAACTATACTCCGTATCTTGTAATAACCTAGAGTGGAAAAGAATCCGAAAAAGAGCATATACACACACACATCTGAACCACGTTGCTGTACACCAGAAACTCACATAACCTTATAAATTAACTTCAGTGAAAAAACATCAGCTTTCAAGACGAAAGTCTAATCAACGTGCTTTGTCAGTCTTTGCTGGGAAGAGGTGGGCACCATTTTAAGTGGATTTGTTTTACATGACTTTTCATCTCATGCTTAACATCCTTGGATTAAAAGCAAACCCCAAACCAAGATCTAAAAGTTGGGAAAAAGCTGGCATTCATGAGTGACGACTAGAGGGGTCAAACCTGGTACTTCCTACGACAGAGCTAAGGAAAGCAACCCAGGGATCACCGGTTCTGACAAAGGAGAATATCCAGAGCACTTGGAGAATTTCTTTTCTGTCTTTCCTTCTGGAATGTAAACCCCACACAGGCAGGGATTTTTGTTCTGTAGAAATCTCTGAAATTGCTCTGAAGTCCTGGGGCTCCTGCGCCCCTGATATTTGGGGGTGGGTGGGGATGGACAGACCTCAGGGTGTCCGGGGAAGGGGCCCTACCTCCCACAGAGAGCTGTGGGAGGCCCCAGAGGCAGAGGTCTGAACCGGATCCTGCTTGCTCGGAGCAGGAAGAGCCGCTGCCTGGGGGCACATTGGGCCTGCTGTCCTTGCCTTGCTTTTCTGTGTGTTCCCTCTGTTCCTGTCTTGGCAGCTTTGTGAAGCTGGTAGCAACACCTCCATTTTCAAGTAGGGGTCTCAGCATGGCAGCTTGCGGCCCAGGATGCCAGTCCCTTCCCGCCACTCTTGGCCAGTGAAGAGGGTCACCCCTGGGGAGTGTGGACAACGAGGCAGAGCAGGCATAGGAGGCCAGAGAGTGGGGTGGCACCACTTGTGAGCCTAGACTCCAAGCCCCTGGAGCCTTCTCCATTGTCCCATTAGACTTTACTCATAAAACACAAGTTTCAAGATGAAATAATAATTTCAAGATGGTGACAAAAGAGTATTAAACTCAAAGCATGGGGCCCTCTGAGTACAGAGACCCTGGTGGTTGGTATTTGACCTCCCAGCAAGGGTGGATGACCCTCTGAATCAAGTGCTCCAACCTGGCTTTTGGCTGGGATGGAGATCAGGGGGCCAGGGAGATGGCCAATCTGGTCAGTTTCTGAAGATCCAAGAGCAAGCTGTCTATTCTGAAAAGACGAAACCATTTTCCCTTTCTTCTCTAGCCTGAATCACAAGATAAAACCAGACAGTCGCTCTTGGAGAGATTCCTGGCTCTTTTCAAAGCAGTTGAGATGAACGCCCTTGTTGCACGCCTTGGGTGTGGGGACAACTGCCCACTCAACCCTGGGTGGAAGGCCAGGGGTAACAACTTCGGAGAACACCCTTAGAGTTCCATGTCCCTAGACTGTTTTTGCAATTGGAATGGGAGGTTCACATTGCCCCAGGCTTGCTGGTAACACCTCAGCAGAGCAAGAGCTCCATGAAGACAGGGTTTCTCACTGAAGTTTTGGTAGGTGCCTGGCACCAGGGAGGAGCTCCATAGACATGAGGATGAAGGGATGGATGGAGGGAAGGATGGAGGGAAGGAAAGAGAGGGTGGGTGGATGGATGAGCCAATGGGTAGGTGAACAGACGATTGGGTGGTTAGGTGGTGGTGGGTGGAAGGATGGTTGGTAGGGGAGGCAATCAAGAGACAAAGCCAGGACCCCCCTTCAGGTTCTGGAGGACTAGGAGGAGAAGGAGGAGGTCTCATACAGAGCAGTCAGGGTCCAGGAGGAAGGCCAAACACGTGGGCCACCTCAGCCTTGCCAGCTCCCACAGGGTGGCCTGGGCAAGTCGTGGCGTCTTCCTCACAGGGTCTCCTGAAGACGAAGGAGCAGAGCTCCCAAGAGAGGTTCACCCCCAAGGGAGAGGGAGGTGCGCTCCCCGAGCAGCCACACGGGAGCCCGTGCACCCCGCTCACCTGCCCGCTCGGACCCTGGGGAGGGCTGCACAGAGGGCCAGACCCTTGTGGAAAGCCACAGATGTTCCTCAGGGTCACTCCGGGGTTCACGGCTACACATGAGGGGTAAGCTGGGCGCTGAGTGCGCCGCGGGCGGGGAACTGAATCCGATCGCAAGGGTGGACGCTCAGACCGCTGGGGTGGGGGTGGGGTGAAGGTGGGGGTGGATCAGCATAGCGTCTGGGCGGACTGGGCGGGGTGTGGCACGTGGCGCTGGGCTCGCCCGGCCAATGCGAGCCTGGGTGGCATCGGCATCAGCCCTCTCAGCCAATGGCAGAGCGCGGCACACCGCTTTCCACACCGCGGCCAATCCGCGCAGCGGCACGTGGCACGCCCGCCCCTGCAGGCTATCCAATCAGCTGCGGGGTGGCTGCCACATCTACCCCAGTCGGGGGCCACTGCAGCCACTCTGTAGACGGTCGCTGCGCCCTGCACGCGCAGCAGCTCGCGCAGCTGTCTCCTCCCAGCCGCGGGTCCCCTCAGTGCCGCGCTCTCTTCGCGGCCACGCTCTTCACGACTTGGCTCTTCTCAGGCCGCGGTCCTTGGGGCGCGCTCTGCTCAGGCTGCGCTCGTCTCTTCAAGATGCTCCTCTGGCCGCGCACTCCACGGCCGCAGTCACCTCAGTGCCGTGCTCCTCACGCCGCTCTCCCTTCAGCGCACTTCGCAGGCTGCGCTCTCCTCACCGAGAAGCCCCTCCGGCCGCGCTCCTCACGGCTGTGCTCACCTCAGTGCCGCGCTCTCCTCACCGAGTCGCCGCCGCTCCGGCCGCGCTCCTCATGGCTGCGCTCCTCACGGCTGTGCTCACCTCAGTGCCGCGCTCTCCTCATGAAGACGCCCCTCTGGCGGCGCTCCTCACGGCCGCGCTCCTCACGGCTGTGCTCACCTCAGTGCCGCGCTCTCCTCACCGAGTCGCCGCCGCTCCGGCCGCGCTCCTCATGGCTGCGCTCCTCACGGCTGTGCTCACCTCAGTGCCGCGCTCTCCTCATGAAGACGCCCCTCTGGCGGCGCTCCTCACGGCCGCGCTCCTCACGGCTGCGCTCACCTCACCGAGTCGCCGCTCCGACCGCGCTCCTCACGGCTGCGCTCACCTTAGTGCCGCCGTCTTCGTGGCCACGATCTCCTCACAGCCGTCTGGGCTCACAGTGCTCTGGGCGTGGTCCGCCTGGCGGCGCGGGGACTGGCAATCGCCGACTAGCCGAGGTGAGCCCAGTGTCTCGTGGGTGGGTGGTAGGCGGCTAGGTCGCCACGGTCGCCCGGGCAGAGCCGGGCAGGCGCTCGCTGTTCGCTGTGCGCCTACGTGGGTGCAAGAACCGCGTCGTGCTTCCGAGTCAGGGACGCAGGATCGAGAATGGGAGGAGAGTCAGGGTCCGAGTCCAGGGCTGGACCTGTGTCTGGAGGCCACCTCGCCGTTCTGCTTCGGGGACCCAGGTCCGAGTCCCGGTCTCGGTGCGGGTCGGGGCTCCGAGTCCGTGATCGGATCGGGGTCTGTTCGCGCCTTAAGATCGGAATTCTGAGTCGCGTAGCTGAGTCCACCTCACGGCTCTTGCGTGTGGGCTCCGAGTCAGGGGTCGGAGTCCGCGACTGGAGTCCGCCTCACGGTCTACGTCGGTGATCTAAGGGGCCGAGGGCCTGGGACCGAACCCCGTTGAGTCTAGGGTCCGAGGCTGAGGCGGGGGTCAGGGTGAGTGTGTGGTGTCCGCCCTGTGGTTCTGGGCGCCCTGGAGGCCGAGTCGGGATCCGATTTCCATGGAAGCGCTCCAGGGCGGTCGTCCCAGTTGGGGATTCGAGCCCGAGGCAGGGATCTGCGTCTGGGTTGGGATTTGCGGCTGCGAGTCGGAGATCGGAGTTGCGGTTAGAAGTCCGGGCTGGGAATTCGAGCCAAGAGTTGAGGTCGAGGTTTCTAGGTGCAGTGGAAATTCTGAGTCAAAGGTCGGTCCCGATTTGGGGGTCAGGATCTCAGGTCCAGGTTGGGTTGGGGTGGGGTGGGAGGAGGGAATAGAAATTGTGGCCACAGAAGTTGTGGCGATGGAGGTTGATGACTCAGGTCAGGGGTTTCAGTGTGGGCAGTAGCTGGGACAGTCTCACTGCCACCCCCCACTGTTCCTCTGGTGCCTTTTCTGTAAAATAGAGGTTAAGTGCCTTCCCATAGGACTGTTCTGGGGATGAGAGAGAATCATTCATCCACACAGAATACTTTTGACCTAGATTGAGTGTTGCAAAGTACGAGAATGTTGCTAGTAATAGTAAAAACTACATTTGAGGTGTGTTTCCCAGTCCCTTTCCTGGTTGCCTCACGCCTGTCTGGGCAGAGAGCTCCCAGAAGGGACATTTCTGGTCTGTTCTCCACTGCCTAACCAGGAGCCTGATATACAACCTTGCTCAGGCAATACTCCTTGAAGGAAAGCAGGCAGGCAGGATTAACCAGATTTCTATGGTGTCTCAAATGATCCATTTCTGCACCTGTTTTCCAGATACTCACTAGGAGAAAAATTTAAGGATTGAGTTGCTTGATTACAGTTCTATTTTAATGTGTTTCCAAACATGTTGAAGAGAAAAGTGGGCCTGTTTCAGGATTTATGCTCCAGCTAGAGGGATCTTTTTAAATTGTGAATCAGAGCATGTCCAAATTCAAATAAGGAAAGCACAGGAAAATTATGAACTATTTCCCTTATTAACATAGGTGCAGAACTCCCATGTACAGCATTAGCTAACTGAATCCAACAGTATATTAAACAATTCTTAAACAAGTGGGATTTCTCCTAGGAATGCAAATATGATCCAGTATCAGAAATTCTATCCATGTAATTCACCACATTAAGAAACTAAAGGAGAGAAACCATATGGTTCTCAATAGAGGCAGAAAAACTATATGATAAAGCTTAATGCCTTTTATGATTTGGGGGAGGGCACCATTAACTAGCTAAGACTAGAAGGGAACTTCCCTAAACTGATACAAGTCATATACAGAAACTTTACTTTTCAACAAACTCAACAGAGAAAACGAAAGTGTATAGTTCCTTTAAGATAAGGAGTACACTTGGGATGCCATCCTGGCCATCCCCCAGTACAGGAAAAGCAAAGGAAATGTAAGGAGAGAGCTAAAGAGAAAGACAAAACTGCTGATCGAAGTTAGATTGTTTGTGTCAGGGTTCTTAAACATTTTTGTTTTAGGACCCTTTGTACTTTTAAAAATTACTGAAGTCCCTAAAGAGCTTTTGTTAATATGGGTTGCATCTGCTGATAGTTACCTTCTTAGAATTTAAAACTGAGAAATGCTTAAAACATAGGATAGTACAAGCACATATTCCAGTGGGGTCCTGCTGCCTCTGGAAAACTCTTTAACTTTTTGAGAGTAGAAACAGAAGAGGCAAACGTTGTCTGAGTAGTATCATGAAAATAGTTTGGGCTCTGAGAAAGCATTTCAAGGGGCTCTCTGGGGGTCCTTGGACCACACTCCGAAAACTACTGAGCTACATGGGAAAAAAATTCAACTTTAGGCTCTAAAAGAGACTTCAGCAAAGTTTTTGGATATAAGATCAATGTACCCCCTGCCCAAAGCATTTTTCTTTAGCTGGTAGTGAATAATTTAAAAGCATGTTAGCAGCTAAGGTAGAAATTAGTATAGCAGCAAAGTTTATATTAGGTCTTTGGAATTAACAAAAAAGGCTTTTATGAAGAAAATTTTAAAATTTAATTGAAGGATAAAATTTTATTGAAGATCTTTGATACGGAGAGACATTCTGTCCTCTTGGATGGGGCAGCTTAGCACTAGAGAGATGTCAGGTTTTTCCAAATCTGTAAACTCAATACAACTCTGGTTAAATTTCTAGTTGGAGCTTTTGAGGAACTTGACAAACATATTCTAAAGTGTATGTGAAAGAAAAAGATCTACAAACACCAAGTGAACTTTGGAAAAGGAGAACAGAGAAGGCCTTGTACCAGCAGATCCTGGGGCATATTCCAAGCCTCAGTAATTGGAATGGTGGGAGACAGAGGCCCAGAAGAAACTTCAAAGGCAGCCCTGCATCTAAAGGGAGGTGGCATGAAATAGAGGTGGCACCACAGACTATTGAGAAGATGGTATTGGGAAAGTTAGCCCTAAATGGAGAAATATAAGTGTGGATTCCTATGTGATCCCCTGGAAAAACAGGCTCCACAGGCACTTAAAGATTTACAACTAAAAAGTACTTGACATTTGTGTAGTAGGAGGAAACTATGAAGAATTTCATGGCGCAGGGTGGCCTTGGGATCTTATTCAGGACCCGGAAAGCACAAACCTCAAGACTAAAATTTATGAACTTGAATACATGCTAATTATCTGTTAAATAAATCCATCATGGCAAAGGTCAAAACTATTTTCATAATAGTGTCTTCCCTTTTTTCGCTCTTACTTGCATTACTCTGCTCAGGTTATAGATGACATATTACAAGATATTTGAGACAAATATAATTGATGAGGAGACAATGGCTAAAATACACCAAAAGTCTCACAAATCAATAAGAAAAAGACAAAAAGCCCCAAAGAAAAGTGGGCAAAATATATTAGTTGACTTTTTGCAGGAGGGTTAACAACTATGTGAAAAGACGCTCAAGCTTATCAATAATCAGATAAAGGCAAACAAAAGCAATAGATATTCATTTGAGAAGAATTAGAAAGTAGGATAATGCCAGTGTTGGCAGAAATGCAGGAAACAAGCCTCCTGTGTGTTGCAGGTGGGAATAGAGACAGGCACAGGCATTCTGGAGAGCCATCCAGCACTTCTTCCTTAAATAAAATATTCAATACCTGCAACCTAGCAGTTTCCCTCCCGGGTAAACAGTGAGAGCAGTTCTCACCAGAACAAGGGGCTGTGTGTGTGCATACTCTGTGCAGCCTGGCCTGTGGGGGTGGGGAGTTGGAACCTGGCGCTGTGGCTACTAGGAAGGACTGGATGTACACCTCACAAAATGGAGACGTGTGCACACGTGACACTGAGGGACACAAATGCCGAACAGAACAAGGGCCTCAATATACAGTTCTGTATTTAAATCACAATTACGCACCATCCAGACATGCAAGAAGACACTACATGCATCACCAGGGCACGTGCGCACAGTGATAAATAAATTACCCTGGAGCAGCTGTTTACAGTGGAAGGAGAGGAGGACAGAGAACAGCTTTAAATAGAAAATCAAAAAGAACACAGGGATGCCTCCCACAGACCGTTATGGGGTGACAGTGTTTCATGAATTTAGGGCTGTGAATAATCCCATGTCCTATGCAGTAGAGTCCCCAAAGCCAAGAACAAACGAATGAATGTGTGTCCTATACCTCCTCTACCAGGCATCCTCAGTAGCTTCTATTTTCAGGAAATTAAATTCAAATTCCATGAGGCTTTACAAGATCTGCCCTGCCTACTGTCTTTCTCCCTCTCTGAGCTCCCATCACACCAGCCTTCTACCTATTTCTCCAACCAGCCAAGTGCCTCAGGGCCTTTGCACCAGCTACTTCTGCCTGGCTCCTTCTTCCCTATGATCTTCCCATTACAGTTTCTTCTCCTTGAGGTATCACCTGAAATGCTGCTTGTCAAAGAGACCTCTGCCATTTTAGTTGGCCCCTCCAGGCACTTGCTAGGTGACCACTACATTTCAAGCTTCTGTAGGCATAGACTACGCCACAGTATTTTCTGTCCTTAGGCATCTACTTATTTGTTGCCTGCTGGTCTCCTCCACCGGAAGGGAGGCCCCATGAGAGCGTGTCTGTCTTTTCTACAGGGTCTGCACACGGCGGGGTACGTCATGCATTTCTGTTGAATGGCTTCATTGATTTGTTGAATGAAGGAAGAGGCCAGGCCAGGAAAGTGTGCATCCATTTTCAGAACGCAGTGAGAAAGTACACAGCATGTCAGAATCTCAGCCCCACAGACCAAGGGTTTCTTAACTGCCATACTGGTGACATTTGGGGCCAGATCATTCTTTCTGGTAGGGGGGCTGACCTTTGTCCTTTGGCTATCATAGGATGTTTAGCAGCTTGCCTGGCCTCTACATCCAATAGATACCAGCAGCACCTCCACACTTGTAATTGTCAAAAATGTCTCCAAACATTGCCATATATCCCCTGGGGGGCACCCTAGGTGAGTCCTGCTGTGTGAGACTAGCTCTGGGGGCCGGGCTGATCTCTGATCTGGCCCTTTAAATGAAGCAAGCCCTGACCTACATCCTGCCATATCCATCATACACAGTTCACCCTCTCCTGAGACCCTGACCCAGGCTCGGCCAATTGGAGAACGCCCTTCCCTGGCTAACCGTGTAATTCTAGGTTGGCAGGTGCCTCCATCCCAAGGCTGTGGGCTGCCACCTGGGGCTTTAGTTGGAACTGTCTTTAAGCTGCAGTCCCTAAGCCATTTCTAGCATAGGCACCTGTGACTTGTTTAAATTAGAGGTGACCTAGGTAGAGGCTGAATGGCCCTCTCACCTTTTCCAGTTAGCACAGACTGATGAGTGATTAGCTCTTGATAGACAGCAGACCCAGAAGATTTGCAATAAGCCCTGTGAGGAGGAGGCATCTGAGGGGGCTTCAGAGCAGGCCTGGTATTGGTGGGGCAAGGGGGCGGGACTGGCCCCCAGCACTGTCCTTCCTTCTCGAGCCATTGCTGTGTTCCTCCCTGCTGGCAGGCCCTACAGAATTGGGTCACTGATGGGCACCTGGATGAACCAAAGTTCTGATCAGATCAGGATGGTACAAGAATCCCAGAACTGGAGTTTGTACCTGCTCCCCAGCCGCTCCATCTGGGGAACTAAAGCCTTATCCTGGGAGCCTTTCCTTGGGCTGGGCGAGGCCCTTGTTTGCAATTTAAATGTGGCCTCCTTTATGGAAGAATCTTTGCTGCTTCGAAAAGCTTTGGGCTAGGACTCACCCTCCCCAGCAGCCAGGCTTTAGCCTGGAGAAGAAACTGATCTAATAGCCTTTTCTCCTGCTAATTGTAGCAATTAGTGTTATAGAATGAGGACTCCCCGGGGGGCCAGTGCCCTGCACACAAGCCTATCCCCAGCTCAGGCCCACGCCCAACTCCTCAGGCCATTGCCCAGACCGAGGGGGCCCCTACCAAGGCTCTGGCTGGGCTTCAGGGTAGAGATGGGGGTGGGAGAGAGGGCCAGGGCCATTGGGTGCCCAGGCCAGCTGTGGTAAGTGTGCACCAGAGCAGTTCAGTCCAGAGGCCACATAGGTGACCCTGGGCTGTGAATAGGGCCCGATGGGAGCAGAGAGCCAGATTGTGTCTGCCTGAGTGTATGTCCAGGAGGGCAGAGGTGAGGAATAGCTGATGGTGTGACAGGAAGTAGTCTTGGGGCAAATTACTTTTATAGAGTGGGGAGCCATTTCCCAGTGTGGCCCACTTGCTCCCTCCAACAAGGGAGCCCCTCTTCCTTCATTCCGCTTGCTTACGGAGCCTGTTTCTGCTGTGCTGTTCTGGGACATTGTAGCAGGCCCCCGCAGAGCCCGCCTGCACTCCAGGCCATATACAGCAAGTGTTCTGCCGCCTACACAGCACTTGCCCAGGCAGTAGATTCTGTCTGAGAGTCAGGGCAGCCATCATTGCCATTTTATAGATTGAGTCATTGAAAAGATCTTTGTTGAAAACTCACCAGGCAGTCAGAATTCGATAGGAACAGGAACTGAGCAGCCCCTGTGCTCATGGGGCTTGTGGTCCAGTGGGCAGAGAAGCTGCCCACTGTGTGCATTTGTGTTTTACAGCATCCCGAGGGGAGTGCTCTGAGGGTGGGAACACACAGGGGTTTCATGACAGGGGCCACCTGGAACAGGGTCTGTACCAGGAATTAGTCTGGGGTTCTAAAAGTTCCCTTGGGGAAATGGGGGCGGAGCAGCTGGACAAGAGCTGAAGGCAAAGGGCCCCCTGGTGGAGGGAGCCCGTGAGCCAGAAGGTCCAAAAGAGGCCAGACATGGGAAACAAGCGAAGAGGAGGGAGCTGTAGGTGGAGGCTGAGCCAGCTAGGCCACCCTGCTGCTGACTTTGGCCTTGTTCTAAGAGTGCTGAGAGCCACTGAAAGGTTCCACATAGAGAGTGGCCCACTGGGATTCTCATTCTGAAATGATCCCCCTCCTCTGAGTGGAGAAGGTACTGGAAGGGGACAGAGGCCCTGCAATGCTAGAGACTGTGGCCTGCCTGGGCAGGGGTGAAGGGAGCAGAGAGAAGCAGAACTCTTCCAAAGATCTCAGGGTGAAAACACTCTGGCCTGGTGTTGGACTGACTTGGGCAGCTAGGAAGGGGAAGTGCTGGGAATGATTCTGGGGTTTCTGGCTTTCATGGCAAGGGTGGATGGTAGGGATCTTTGTGGGAGCAAACAGTGTCTTGGTGCTGTGAAGTGTGGAAAGACAGAGATTGTGGAAAGACACTGTGGGGCTGGTGACTGGAATGTAGGTCTGAAGCGCGAGGGCCAAACTGAAGACACGTTTTGGAATCAGGGACCCACAGACAGTGCTGGAAGCTGCAGGTGCTGCTCAAGGAAGTGTTTTGGAGAGCAAAGGGAAGCCAGTCCTGAGGAGCTCAGGTGTTAACCACCAGGCCAGAAGGGAGAGCCTATAAAGAAGATTGAGGATAGAACCACAGTGGTGCAGGAAAGCCAAGAGACCAGGAAGAGGGGAAGGTCACCTGCCCAGGGACTGTGTCCCCTGCAGAGCCCAGACTGAAATCAGAGTTCCTGGTCCTCTGACCCTTGGCAGTGGATGGCCACTGGCCTAAAAATGGCCCTGCTGGGATGCACCTCCAGCCAGTGTGGCTCTCTGCTGGCTGCCTTTCCCCAGGACAGACAAGGAGAAACCCCCTTCCCCAAAGGCCTTCCTCCTGTCTCATTTCACTCCTGGAATTGTGGGAATAAAGAGCCTTTCCCTGCAGCACGTGCGGGAAGAAGCTGGGTTGACTCCTGCAGGGAGGCCTCGTCCTTGCTGAGCTATTTCATAACCTCAGAAGGGTGGAAAATCCCCCCAATCTTAACGCAAAGCCAGCAAGCTGAAAAATGGCCTTGAATAGGCTGAGATGAGAAAACAAAGAGGCTGTCAACATCAGAGTCTTGGAGGGGGCAGGGGGCTTCAGCAGACCCCACGCAGACAGCAGTTTCTCGGCTTTAATGCCCAGCCTCAGAGACCCAGCTAGGGACAAGCCTTCGGGGCGGGGGGAGGCGGGGGTGGCCATGGCCCTTCAGCTCAGCCTTCCTGATTAACAGTTCAAACAACCTTCAAAGGCTTAAAAGGGGTTAACTGCAGGGCCTCCAACTCCTCCGCTTGCTAATTTTTAAACGCAGCTGAGCAGAGTTCTGAGTGCCCCTCCCGAAAGGCCCTTAGAGGGACTCTGCGCAGCCCCCGCCCCCTGGTGTCGCCAGGAATCTGTGTACATCTAGAACAAAGGCTCCCATTCCCTCCCTCGTCCAGCTTGTTCTGATGCCTAAGACCAGACTTCACCCCAAAGCCTCTGCCCTGCATCCAAGCCTGGACTTGAACATGTGGCCATGACTCCCAAATGAACCTTTGAGATTAGCTTAAAGGAGCTGAGACCTACACCCAGGTGAAACCTGGATGGGAGTAGTGACTTGGACCCCTGTGTCCCCAGAGACTAGTTCCCAGCAGTGGGAAAGCAGCAGCCTGGGATTCAGGGCCATAGGGAGAGTGCTCCCACAGCCTGAGGTCCACAGTCTCCCCTGACACCCCTGCCAGGCTGAACCCCCCTGCAGGCTATAGCAATGGGATGGAAGCTGATCAGAAATTCTCGCGGATGCTCCTCACACCCGTCTACCCTCACACACACTAACTCATGCACTAAAACACATGCCTGCTTTGCCTGGGACCTACTCCTTGACAAGGCCTGGGGTTCTGTCCCCTCTTCATGTTGCCTCTTGCCCAGCCCCTGGCCCCTGTGGCACCTTCTTCATGATGGAAGCCAAGATCCTGCCAGGCCCAGGGGCTGTTCCCAAGGTCCTAGGGCCTGGCTTCTGCTCTCACATTGCCTCATTCATAGCCTCCTAGTACAGGCACATGTCACCCGAAGACCAGTCACGCCTGCAGCACCAGCCCTCTGTAACTGTGAAGTGCCTTAACTTCGTTGTCGACTGCATTTAATCTCAGAACAACCGCACAGGGAGGGAGGTCCGTGCGGATGCAGCAAAAACCATCTTGGCCACACGGAGTGATTTTCTTGAGACCACTGGGCACTGACACAGCAGGATTTCTGAGGAGACCAGCCTTCCCCAAGCTCTCCTGGCTGGGGAGGGCATAGGCCTTTGCCAGGCTCCCTGTCCTGATCTTGGGGGAGAGAGGGGCACTTTCAAACATTTCTCGCTGGAGAACCAGGCTGAGAGAGGGGAGGGGAGTGGCAGGGCCAGCCTTTAGACTCAGGGGCCTCCTCAGCCTGTCCTCAGGCAAAGACCTCCCAGGCAATCGAGTCCCTAGGCCCGCTGAGGCCTGCCACTGCTATCGTTGTTGGGGAGGTGGCCTCGGAGCCCAAGAGGCCTTCCCTGCACATGTGTGGGTGCGAGCCCAGAGAGATGCCCAGGGCCCCAGCTAGGCACCTGGGAGGGCCAAGTGCCACCCTGATGAGGCATTGCTTCCCTTCCTGCATGGGCTACTCAGAACCAAATGTCACCCCTCACCTGGCTTCCCCATGGGACTGTGCCCACCCCAGTGCATGGGGATGCCATCTCCTGCAGCTGCTTCCCTGACCCTGGCTGCCTCGGCCGGCTGCTCATGCCACTGCCCCTGCCGCCCCTGCTGCCAAGGCTGCAGGCCACTTCCTGGCTTCTTGTGCTCCTTAAATGTCTGGATATCTGAGAATTCAGAAGGTACCCATGCTAACCAATTTCTGAGTCATTTATTGATTCATCATTCGTTCTGTCCCTCTTGTGCAGGCCCACTGCTGGGACATGGGGGCCATCAGATGGGGGCGCCCCTCTGTGAGCTCCTGGGCTGGCAGACAGTACAAAGGAGCAGATCACGAGCTCCAAGGTGGAGCCTGCTGGCCCCACACTGGTTATGGTCAGGTTGGGTGGTCAGGGAGGATGGTTCTCCAGCACCTTCTACCCCTTGGGCTCTCTCTGAGGACATCAGTGCCTGGGGGGTGGGCAGAGCAGAGGGCAGGGGTGTCTGAGGGCCTGTGTCCTTGGCTGCCCCTCCCTCGCTCTCCCCATCCCAAGGCAAGTCTTCCTCTAAGACCCACCTAAGGCCCTTTCTTCCCAAGGCTGCCAGAAAGGTCCCTTGCTGTTAGGGGGGATCCCAGGAATGGCATTGAGTCCCAGGGTCGGGTGGGAGATTATCTCTGCAGGGGCTGATAGGAATGTCCCCTAAGGGCTGACTTCAAAGCCACTCTGCCTACCCCTGTGCATCAAAGTCAACAAGCTGAATTGTTTGAACATTAAAAGGGGTGGGGAGAGTCACCTCTCCAGCCACCTGCATCTCCACAGTGTTGCCCTCAGGATCTCAAAGCCCTTTCTGCACAGGCTGGTGGGGGCCAGACCCCCGGACTCCCAGGCAGATGAGCCACTACTACAGGGAGGGCGAACTGCCCTTCAGGCTTCTGCTGAAGGTCCGCATGCCTCCAGGGTTCCCATCTGGGCCCTGCCCCTGCCATTTTCTCAGGTTCTTCTAGAGAGTTGACCTGCTCCCCAACCTACAGCTGGAAGGAGCAGAGAGCAGGGCCCCCTCCCCTCCCCAGCTTGCCTCAAGACCTTGCTGCATGAACTTCGGCCTACCCGCTGCCCTGGGGCACCTCTCCAGGGTGGCTGGGCCTGGTGGGCTCTTGGGGACCTTAGAATGTGTAGGTGTGACCTGCCAGGACAGCACAGCATTGTCACACAAAACAGCTCCAGGCCACTCAATTTAGATGCCAGTTCTAGTACAGATGAGGTACGTGTCATTGAGCAGGTCACCTAATCTCTCTTTGCCTCATTTTCCTTATCTGTGAACCAGAATTAAAACTAGCAGGTACCTTCTGGGGTTATTGGGCTGGTTAAAAGGCTGCCTCCTCCCCAGTGTTCAGGAGAGCACCTGCCTTGTTAGCAGGGAGCATGCAGAACGGTGGCACTAGGGCCAGCAGGCCTGGCTCTGTGAGCTCTGCCCTCCGCCCAGAGCTGGTGATTTGCTGAGGGCACACACACAGACTGGGGCCTGGTGCTGCGTGGAGGCCTGGCAAATGGCAGCAACTACTGAAGTCTTTTGGGACGTTCCCCAGACGTGAGAGGAAGGCCCCGAGGAGGCCATTCGAGTGGCGGTGCCTGGATTGTCCAGAGGCCTCAGTTCCCCTGTCTAGACAGAGACTCATCATAGCATCTCACTCCCTGATCAGACAGCCCAGGAGGGTGAGTGGGCGTGTTTTTGGTGGTCTCAGGGCACCCCTTCCTTCCCTCTTTCCCAGGAACTCTCTGCCCAGGCTGGGGTTTTTCCACCTGGCCTCATTCCCCACCCCCTAGGTCCCCCGCCTGACCCCAGCATCCCCAGGCCCCAGAAGCATGGCTGCTCGTTGCAGCCCAGTGAGCATGTGTGCTCAAGCCCAGAGGGGCACTGACCCCTCCCTCACACGGGGACATCAAAGGGAAGCAGGAAGCAGCGAGCGGCTGACCCCTGGCGGGTGGGGAAAGTGCAGGGTCACAGCTCAGCCGGGGCCCAACGGCTGGGGATTTTCCATCCCACCAGGATTTCCGCAGGACACCCCAACTACAGCCCGAGAGACTCCTTGGGAACCAGGGTCTGGACTGGAAGCCCCTGTCCTCAGTCTCTCTGTGACTTGCTGGCTGCTGGCCCAGACACGTCAGAACTCTGTACCCTGGGCTCTGGGACCTGGCTGGGGAGGGAAGGCCACAGACTGAGCAGAGGGCCTGAGAAGAATGGAGAAGGGAACCTGCCGCTCCCCGGCTAGTCATCCCTCCTTGATTGGGGTCAGGGGGTCAAGGCCACTGAGTAGGCTGTGTCAGAGGGTGGACCATACAAACAGTCCCGAGTCCCAGGTTCCCAGGAAGCCCTCTGGAATACTCTGCAGCAGCCCCAGTGCAGGCAGGGGCGCTGTGTGGACCACTGGGCTCACGGGTGTGTATCTGCTGACCAAAGCCTTCTGCACAGTGTAGCGCTGAGGGCAGCTGTGGGCAGGCTGGGCTCTCCCAGCCTCAACCCGAGGCCATGAGGCCTGGGAATCCGGTACCCTCGACAGTCACTGTACTTGGTGAACAGTCTCTCCACTGCAGTTTGTGGGCTATGATCCACTTGATACACCCTGATAAGGGCATCTGTGTCACTCCCTGGCACCCTGTCCCCAGCTGAGACTACCATGTCTTCACCCCAAGTTATTGCTCCTGCCTCAGCAAGCCAGCCCTGGCCCTGTCCTTGCCTTCATTCACCAGAAGGATGAACCAGGCATGCCACGGGTCACGAGGACCCTCATGGACCTGGGTTGGCCTCTAGGCTGGTGACTGGACTGATATACGCCAGGGACCTCTGGCTGGAGAAACTGCCCCTGAGTCCTTTGTTTGTCCTGTGGGAGTGGGCAGAGGAGTGCTTGCGCCAGAGGAGCTGCGGTTCTGTGGTTGGAGGCCAGCGGTCCCGGGCTGAAGACGGGGCTGAGTAGGACACCCCAGTCTTGAACAAGGGTTTGCCATCTGAGTGGGGACCCACATTTAGTCCAGCAGCCACAGTCTATACAGCCCAGAGCTCGGCCTAGGAGCAGGCGTGTCCGTGTGCAAAGTGCTGGCAGCCAGGCTCAAGATCCAATTACAGCAGCTGTCTCACAGGAACGTGCTGCCCAGGGCTGGGAGCTGTTGTTCCGGGGCTGCGAGGAGACTCAGTGCTGGGCCAGGTGGGGTGTCCATTGCTGGGAATTGTTTCAAAATAATCACAGAAACTTGGCAGGCAGGGACTCTGCACGTGAGGGGCCCAGTCTCCTTATGGGACCCATGTCCTGCTGATGAGTGTGCTCCTCCCCTGGCCAGGCACAGTGTGCTGTGGTCTGGGGCCTGGCTTCCCAGCCCAGTGACATTATCGGGAGAGGCATGTCTGCTCCCTGCATCACAGGGCCTTAGAGTCAGACAGCGAGACTGGAGCTGGTTATCGGGGGGCTGGATGGGCAGGCACAGCTGTGTTCTCAGGAAAGCATAGAAAACCCCAAAAGTGAGGGAGCGAGATGGGGCAAAGGATGATTTACCATTGACATAGGCTTGCTAGAGGTGGGCCCAGCACACTTCTCTACTCTCCCATCCCCTGGGTGGGTGAGAGTCAGAGGGGCCTAGGGCAGACCCCACCATGATTCTCACTAGAGTGAGGCACAGAGTATGCAGGCTGGTGGCGAGTGGGCCAGGACTGGTGCAGGCTTGTCCATAAAGAGGACGTTTGGCTTAGCCCAAGTGATGGTGTGCTCATTCACGTAGAGCCAGACATCCTGCAGTGTGAAGTCAAGTGGGCCTTAGGAAGCATCACTACGAACAAAGCTAGTGGAGGTGACGGAATTCCAGTTAAGCTATTTAAAATCCTAAAAGATGATACTGTTAAAGTACTGCACTCAATATGCCAGCAAATTTGGAAAATTCAGCAGTGGCCTCAGGACTGGCAAAGGTCAGTTTTCATTCCAATCCCTAAGAAGGACATTGCCAAAGAATGTTCAAACTACTGCACAATTGCACTCATTTTGCAAACTATAGCAAGGTAATGCTCAAAATCCTTCAAGCTAGGCTTCAACAGTAGGTGAACCAAGAACTTCCAGATGTAGAAGCTGGATTTAGAAAAGGCAGATGAACCAGAGATCAAATTGCCAACATCCTCTGGATCATAGAAAAAGCAGGAGAATTCCAGAAAAACACTTACTAGTTCTAAAATTGACTGCATGAAAGCCTTTGGCTATGTGGATCACAACAAACTGGAAAATTCTTAACAAGATGGGAATACCAAACCACCTTACTTGCCTCCTGAGAAACCTGTATGCAGGTCAAGAAGCAACACTTAGAACTGGACATGGAACAATGGAATGGTTCAAAATTGGGAAAGGAGTACAACAAGTCTGTATATTGTCACCCTGCTTATTTAACTTATATGCAGAGTACATCATGAGAAATACCAGGCTGGATGAAGCTCAAGCTGGAGTCAAGATTACTAGGAGAAATATCAGTAACCTCAGATATGCAGATGACACCACCTTAGTGGCAGAAAGTGAAGAGGAACTAAAGAGCCTCTTGATGAAGGTGAAAGAAGAGAGTAAAAAAGCTGACTTAAAACTCAACATTCAAAAAACTAAGATCATGGTACCCAGTCCCATCACTTCATGGCAAATAGATGGTGAAACAATGGAAACAGTGACAGACTTTATTTTCTTGGGCTCCAAAATTACTATGGATGGTGACTGCAGCCCTGAAATTAAAAGATGCTTTGCTCCTTGGAAGTAAAGCTATAACAAACCTAGATAGCATATTAAAAAGCAGAGACATCACTTTTCTGACAAAAGATCCATATAGTCAAAGCTATGGTTTTTCCAGTAGTCATGTACGGATGTGAGAGTTGGACCATAAAGAAGGCTGAGTGCCAAAGAATTGATGCTTTCGAACTGTGGTGCTGGAGAAGACTCTTGAGAGTCCCTTGGACAGCATGGAGATCAAACTAGTCAATCCTAGCAGAAATCAACCCTGAATATTCATTAGAAGCACTGATGTTGAAGCTGAAGCTCTAGTACTTTGGCCACCGAATGCAAAGAGCCAACTCACTGGAAAAGACCCTGATTCTGGGAAAGATTGAGGGCAAGAGGAGAAGGGTACGACAGAGGATGAGATGGTTGAATGGCATAATCAACTCAATGGACATGAGTTTGAGTAAACTCTGAGAGATAGTGAAGGTCAGGGAAGCCTGGTGTGCTGCAGTCCATGGAGTCAAAAAGAGTTGGACGCAACTAAGCGACTAAACAACAATAAGGTGATGGCCCAACCCCCGGTGAGTCGGGAGATGACTAGAAGTATCCTGGCCCACCCTGCCTGGGAGTCCTATTCCAAAGGAAGGCCAGCTGAAACCACAAGCACCATTGTGCAGATGGCATCATAGCACCAGCGGGCAGGGACCTGCTTCCATAAGCCCCAGACCCAAAAGCCCAAAGCCTATGTGAGGCCTTTGGAATTGTAGTGCCTAGGCAGAGGTTGTGGGGGCCTGTGGCCTCTACTGCCTGCATGGGCTCATCCTCCCACCCCACACGGAATGACACCAACCCACCTTGCAGCTGCCAGGCTCAATATCTGTATGGCTCCTGCCACTGCACAGTGGGGCCAGGGTCCCATGCCTCAGTGTGAGCAGCCCTCTGGTGTAAGGCATGCTGTGTCTTGGGTGTGATGTGTCAGGGCATGCATGCTGTGGGATTTGAGGACTGAAGACATGCTCTTGCGAGCTGCGCTGGCTGTCACACGTAGGGGAACATTCTGTCCAGATGGGGACCCTCTCCAAGGCAACCCCTTCCCTGTCTGTTCAGGCCTGACCATTAGACCCTCTGTATCCACTGGACTCCATACCCCTACCTCCAGTTTTCTGTACTTCTCACAGTTCTCACAGGTTGTCCCAGGAGGCATATACGTCAAATCCAGGAAATATGAGTGAGGCAGGGCTGGAAATTGTAAATGCAGAGCAGCAGAACTTGGAGATGGAAGCCATTTCACTTCTTAGTCACCTGCTGCACATGCAGGACACCAGCACACACCTAGTGTGTTTGGTGTGTAAGGAACACAGTCCTGCTTTCTGTTACAGACAGACTCTCTGCAAAGCTTCACCTGTATCTCAGACTACTCTCTGAAGGCTGGTCCAGGGCTTGCCCTGTGGGGGAGACTCCTAGCCATGCCTGTGGCTGGAGAAGTCTGCTTGGGAGGGTGGGAAGCTTGCCTCACTTTCTAGTAAGCAGGCTGAGCTGAGGGGCTCCTCCCAGGTCCCTCCACCAAAACAAGCTCTCAGCTGGCCACCAGCTTCCAGCCAGGCCAGTGAGCCTGCTCTTCTAGGAAAGCTTGACCTGAACTCTGGTGCAATAGACAAGGGACATTCTTCTCTGCCAAGAACTCACTTCAGAGGCACCGAGAAAGCAGATCTGTTGCTTTTCCAACCCCTGACTATGGCAAAGGAGGGAGAGAAGGGATGTCACCTAGAAAGTTCTGGAACACAGTCTGTTTACCACATGAGTATGTTTTCCATTGAAAGAGAATGCTGCTGGGTCACTGAGGAATCAGTGGGGACTGAGCCCATATGACCTCCTGGAGCTTATGTGGTGCCGGCAGCAGGCCTTGGACCTTCACACACACACCTCGGCCACCGAGGAGATGCCACAGGGATACCAATGTGGCAGGTCCCTCCAGCCACATTGGCTTCCCTTTTGTTAAGGTACTTAATCCAATCACGGAAGGTACCGGGCACAGTCATTAACAGACAGCTGCCTGTCTGCTGTCAGAGCTCTTACCAAAACTCCCACAGACACTTCTCTTCCTAAGCTCTGTGGGGTGCCCCGTTCTCAGGAGAAAAGTCCTCTTGAGAGCCAGTGTGAAAGGGTTCCCAAGTTGCTGTACCAGTTAATGAGTTATTTGCTCTAAACAATATCTTGATAAAGGGGAAGGATGAAGTTAGCTGCTGTTGACTAAGGAGAGACAGCGTTGCCAGGGAAATGCTTCTAAATGGAAAGAAACAAAAGACAGTCATTAGGTTTTGTGCGACTAGGGAAAGCATCGTGGAGAGTGTACCTCTGACCATCTTTTGTGTATATGATTCGAAAGAGAGAGGCAGCAGTGAGTGTGGGGCCCGGGAGAGGAATCTTAACAAAGCTCGTGGAGGCCACTGTTTAGGGGCACAGAACAGGGTGGTCGTCCTGGGAGCCCAGGTCATCCAGGCTGCCCCGGAGCTCAAGCCAGGAGGGAGCGAGGAGGGCCTGAGGCCCAGGCTGGGCTGTAGACCTTCCAACCTGGGAGTCCTGAGATGAAGAACCAGGGGGGCTGCTGGAAGCAAAGACGGAGCAGGTTGGATAAAGTTGTGTCTGAACTGAGCTGGCATTTTAGGGCAGCTTTCCTGGCCTCAGTCAGTATATAGGGGCTTTTACTTTTTTAAGTCTTGCTCTGTGTTATAAATCTCTGCTTCTCCTCAGCAGTTCGAAATGTTTACTCTGAACTAAGCCCTGCGTTTTAACACGAGTCATGTTTTAATAGGAAAACCATCTTTGATGGAATCAAATGCAATTCCTACTTTTTCCCCACCAGCCAGAGGCCTAGGACCTGCCTTTGCAGGCAGTAGTGACAGGCAGAGTGGCTTCACGCTTGGCACAGCAACCTGGCCTCCATGTGACTGGTCTTTCAAACCACTGCCCATACTCAGGTGGGCAGGCTGCAGAAGGCCAGGCCCTTCACTCCATGCCTCACGTCCAGCTCCATCACCTGCAGTCTAAGAGCCCTCGTTTGGAGCCTTTCACCGGGAACTTGCCCCATTGTTAATGCCGGCCCATTCCCATGCCTCTGGAGCTGGTGAGAATTATTATTCTGGGAACAAGAAGATCTAAAGGCCCTTGGTTCTCAGGTTAACAGGAGACTTGCCATTAGGAACGGGGAGTAGACTTCCTTCCTGGGGAGGGCAGAACTGGGGCAACCAAGCAAGGAAAGCGTGTGAACATGGCCTGGTGGCGGAGAGACTCCTGAGCTCAGCATGCATGGCCTTGAGTTCCTCACCAGGTACCACTGTTTTCTACGTGGGAACATCTGCCATCCCCAGGCCTTGATCTCTTGATCTGTGAAGACTGAAATTGTCTATATACAAGACCCTGGAGGACATTAAACTGACTGCATTTGAGTTCCCTGCATTTCTAAAACAGCAGCAGAAGGGAGTGGGCTCCAGGGGGGGTGGATTCTGTGATTAGCTCTGGACTTTAACTGCCATGGACTCTGTGAGTGGGGACTTGAGCCCTGGAGGAAGAGCAAGGGAAGGCGCTCCAGAAGGAGCACAGAGGCCTCGTTGCTGCTTGGAGACTCACTGCAGGCCGGGCAGGTCTTTTGAGGAAGATGGACCACAGCCAGGGTCCTTCACCTGACAGCCCTGGGTGCAAACCCCTCCTTGCTTATTCATTCACTTGCTTATTCGTCAAACATTCACAGAGCAGCCATGATGGGCCCTATGCGGATTAAGCATTGAAGATAATGAGGAACAAAAAGACGTACTTGTACCTTCCCCAGCCTTGGGATCGAAGGAGACGGCTTGTAACCCTTCACCACAGACAAACACCCGGTTATCCATTAAGGACAGGAGGGGAGATGGGCTCTCTGTGGTCCAATCTGAGGCTTAGCAGTTGGCCACTCTGAGAGAGGGACATGAGTCAGCCCCAGCCTGGGGAAGGGCAGAAGGTCAGGAGAGAGAGCTTGACTTGTTTAAAATGATACCAAGGGAGGGTGGGAGGAGCCACAGTGGCTTCACCAGATCCACTGCTCAGGGTCAACACTAGCTTTGTGACCCTGGGCCTGACTTAACCTCTCAAGCCTCAGGTTGATTATATATAAAACAAGAGCGATAATATTCTTATGTCAAAAGCTGTCTAATGTGAGGATTAGTGAAATGTTTATAAAGCATTGAGCACATGGCCTGGCTAAGGGCAAGTACTGTTACTGTTTTAGGGATATTCTTTAGTCCAAAGATGTGTGCAGGGTTAGCAGACTTTGTCCTCACTGGAATGGTAGTGCTGGGCCTCCTTCGAAACGCAGTGCCCAGGGTGTGTTGATGACGAGACCAGCATCTCTGAGAGAGCAGGGTGGCCCCTCTCTGGCTCCTCCTGGTCCCCCGGGGCTTGCACAGAGCCTAGTGAGCCTGCTTGAACCTTCTGCCTAGAAGAGTGGACACACAGGGCAAGGAGGCATCCTTTCCTCCACCTGCCTACAGGGCACCGCACTGAGCCTCACAGGTTCCTTCAGCTCTTGTGCCTAGACCCCACACACATCAACCCTGGGGGAGCCCATCGGAGCTTCAGATTGGAACTGCTCTTTGTCCGTCTTAGCTCTGGGTGTGTATATGGAAGGGGGTGATGGTGGTAGGCACAGCTCCAGAGAAGTGAAAGGCTTCATGGGCTAGCCCAGCCAAACCCCATTTCCCCTCAAGGGAGCCTGAGGCCATGGTCAGCTTAGCCTACCCTCCCCCAGAGCTCTCGCAAAGATTCCCATTCTTTGTTTGCATTCACCCCAGCCCTAAGAGCGCGCCTGTACATGGGGGTGAGCAGGGAGCTTCAAGGTGACTGGGAGTCACAGAGAGATACAGAGACAAGAGAGAGAGAACTGGGTGGGCTGGTGAGAAGACAGGAAGATAATGGGAGAAAGTGAGGCCTTCTCTAGGGGGAGCATTGAAGACAGGAATGTTTTCTTCCCACCGCCCACAGGACGGCCCCAGGGCTCCCAGGCCCCTCCTTGGGGGCTCCCTGAATGCTTGCATCTGTCCCCTTGGGAACAAACTTGCTTCCTTCTGTCCCACTCTCTATCATACATGAACGATGTAAAAAGCACTCCCCACCCCCACCCCGAATCCTGGTAGCGTTCAGAAATAGAATGGTTGTACAAGAATTCTTTCACAAGGAGGAAATCCTGCCATTTGTGACAACATGGATGAATGTGGAGGACAGTGAAATAAGCCAGACACAGAAGGACAAATACTGTATGATACCACTTATATGAAGAATCTAAAATAGTCAGAGAAGCAGAGAGTTGAATGGTGGTTGCAAGGGGCAGGGGGGAGGCAGCTTAGAGGAATTTGTCAGAGGGCACAGAGTTTCAGCTCTGCAGGATGAATGAGTCCTGGAGCGCGACTGCTCAGCACAGGGCCTGTAGTCAACAGAGCTGCATTGTGTGCTTCCAGATTTGGTAAGAGGGGAGGTCTCGTGGTAGTGTCCCTAGGAAATAATATACATGATATGAAGGGCGTAAGGAAACTTTGGGAGGTGATGCGTATGTTTATGACCTAGATTGTGGTGATGGTCTCATAGGTATATACTTACTTCCAAATTTGTCACATTGTGTATATTAATTACATACAGATTGTGTATGTCAATCATACCTCAGTAAAGTGGTTAAGAAAAAGAAAATTAAGAGCAAATAAAACAATTTTTTTTCACAAGAGCTTTTTTTTTCTTTTAGAATATGTATTTTAAAATAATCACATTCTTACTGAAATCTTCCAAAGTCTCTTTCTGGAGCCAAAATTCCACTGATCTGACAGTTGGCATAATGAAAAAACACATACTGATTTCATCTATGATAGTCAGTGCAGAAAAAGGGAAACAATAACCAGGGTCCATCAGCTTTAAAAATATAAACCTAAAATAGGGTCATGCCAGGAAGGCAAAGATACATTCAACAACCTGGATGAATCTTCAGGGAACTGTGTCGAGTGAAAAGAGCCAGTTTCAGAAGGCCCTGAGTGCACTGGTTCCATTTTTAGACCCTTCTTGTCGTGACAACATTAAAGCAGCGCAGAACTGAGTAGTGCTTGTCAGGGCCTAGGGACGAAGCGGAATGGGAGAGGAGGGGTGTGGCTCTCAGAGGGCTGCACGAGGGCAGCAAGCTCCCCCGCACCGGCCTGTGTCCTGGCAGTGATCATGTCCCAGTTCCCAAAATGCTACCACTGGAGCTAAGGCTACATGGACCCTATTATAATTTCTCACAGCTAGCTGCATGTAAATCTACAATGATCTCAAAATGAAAAGTTCAGTTGAAAAAAATAATGATCACCAAATTTAAAATCAGTAGACTTCCCTGGTGGCTCAGATGGTAAAGTGTCTGTCTACAATGTGGGCGACCTGGGTTTGATCCCTGGGTTGGGAAGATCCGCTGGAGAAGGAAATGGCAAGCCACTCCAGTACTATTGCCTGGAAAATCCCATGGTAGGCTACAGTCCATGGGGTGGCAAAGAGTCGGACACGACTGAGCGACTTCACTTTCACTTGTCTGAAAATACCCAATGATGAATTTCAAACTGCACAAAATGTATATGAACAAAGGGCTAAAAAATACTGAGACACATTACAACTGATTTGAACATATGGATAAATCTCTCTTTTTGGCTAGGAAGTAAAAAAATATTTGTAAGAAAAGATAATTCTAGGTTAATCTAAACTGATTGTAGTTTCAGTAGAAATTACCAGCAGAATATGGATGGCCACACACATTGTTTTTTAAATCATGCAAGCTGATTCTAAAATTTATGTGAAAAAAATGAGCATGTAATGTAAGTCCTATACAATTCTTGAAAGCACCTGCTCCAGGAAAGCACCAGATTTTAAAGATTACCCATTGTCCTAAGTAGTCTAATGAGAATGCAACTACACTTTTTTCTGAAGGTGATTTTACTCATTCGAACTCCCCTCTCCATTGACCTTGTCAAGCACTTACTGTGATAAAGATGAACTGAATGACTCATCGTGAGGTAGGGCATGCATTTAACTAACGCTATATAGCCTTACATATGTCAACACCATACTGTGTGCTTCACATTAGTCATTCATTTAATCTTCGCAGTAACCCTCTGTGGAAGGCACTCTTTCTTATTATCCCCATGTTATAAATGGGAAGACGAAACTGAGGTTAAATGACCCACCCAAGGTCCAGCAGGTAGGAACCGGTGCATCTGCTGTGCTGTGGCTCTAGAATCTGCTCTTAGGCACTACTTTTTGTTTACAGGGCAGTAAAGGAGAGCACCCAAGCCAGGAGGGCAGGGGATAGGGGCCATGTTCCTCTGGGCCAGTTTCACATGGGTGAGGCTAGAAAAACCACATTGGTACAGGTGACCTAGGTTAGATAAGGAAACTGAGTCACTGTTGTCCAGGTCATGATGTGAAACCATTTTGACCTGCACTGGTTATAACATCACTCCAACTATAACAGTTTATCATGCCCATTGTTCTCCTTGGCCTGGGGAAGGGAGGGACTGGCTACACCTTACAGATTTTTCTTATTGCCATTCTTTTCCTGTTCGAATTAGGCTTATTTACTTTTTTGAGTTACTGAATTCAGTTTTCATAAGATGCCCTGAAACTGTGATCATACATGAGTATGAAATGGCCCCCTACCCACTACTGACCCTACATGGGTCAGAGCCATGACCTCTGGGCATCCACTGTCTGGATTCGGCTGTGTGAGCCTGGAAGAAACAAGTGCTCCTGTTCCCTTACCTTATTAGTTGTCAATGCAAGGACTCAGTTATAAACACTCCAGGCTTCCTGTCCAACTCAAGAGCCAATCCTGTGTCTAGAGTGATTTGGTCTGAGGCCATGCCATGGATTCCGTGGTTGACTGTACTGTGTGAAATGTGGCTTCCTCTTTTGAGTTAGAGAGATGAGGGAAACTCTGTTGTACTCATAAGTATATCATAAAGTTTGAAAGTCAAATAACTGAGTCTGGCCCATCATCAGGCCCATCAGCAATCCATAAGACAGTCTAGAAATGGATACACATTAAATGAGAGTTTGAAATATGATAAAGATGACAATTTAAGTCAGTAGAAGATGATGCATCCAGATACTGTTGGGATAACTAGTTAGACACATAGAAAATAAATTGAATTTAATAACTCCTTATATAAAAATAGAGCACAATTTAAATGTAAAAAGTGAAAGCTGCCCACTCTCACCACTTTTATTCAACATAGTTTTGGAAGTCCTCACCACAGCAATCAGAGAAGAAGAAGAAATCCAAATTGGAAAAGAAGTCAAACTGTCACTGTTTGCAGATAACATGATGCTACATACAGAAAACCCTAAAGATGCTTCCAGAAGATGAACTGGAACTCGTCAACGAATTCAGCAAAGTTACTGAATACAAACTTAATATACAGAAATCTGTTGCATTTCCTTACATTAACAATGAAATATCAGAAACAGAAATGAAAGAAACAGCCCCATTTACTGTCACATCCCTAAGAAAAAAATACTTAGGGATAAATCTAGCTAAAAAGGCAAAAGACCTTTACTCCAAAATCTATAAGATGCTGATGAAAGAAATTGAAGATGACCACAAACAGATGGAAAGATATACTGTGTTCTTGGATTGGAAGAATCAATATTGTTAAAAATGACTGTACTACCCAAGGAAATTTACAGATTCAGTGCAATCCCTACGACATTTTTCACAAAATGAGAACAAAAAATTTTTAAATTTGTATGGAAACATAAATGATCCTGAATAGACAAAACACTCTTGAGAAAGAATTACGGGGCTGGAGGGATCAGCTACCCTGGCTTTAGATTATACTACAAAGCTGCAGTAATCAAAACAGTGGTACTGGCACAAAAATAGACATAGAGATCAGTGGGGCAGGATAGAAGACTCAGAAACCCATGCACTTACGGAAAGTTAATCTATGACAAAGGAGGCAAGAATATGTAATGAAATAAAGATAGTCTCTTAACTTGTGCTGGGAAAACTAGACAGCTGTGTGTAAGTAAAATTAGAACATTCTTTAATACCATATAAAACTCAAAGTGAATTAAAGACCTAAATGTAAGACTATAAAACTCCTAGAGGAAAATACAATAAACAACAGAGGGGCTTCCCTGGAGGCTCAGCTGGTAAAGAACTCACCTGCCAGTGCAGGAGACACAAGAGATACAGGTTTGATCCTTGGTTTGGGAAGGTCTCCTGGAAAAGGAAATGGGAACCTACTCCAGTATTCTTGTATGGAAAATTCCATGGATAGGGGAGCCTGGTGGGCTACAGTCCATGGGATTGCAAAGAGTTGGACATGACTGAGTGCACATACAGAGGAAAATATAGGTAAAGCACTCTTTGATATAAATAACAGCAATATTTCTTTTTGGATCTGTTTGCTAGGGTAATGGAAATAAAAACAAAAGTGAACAAGTGGGATTTAATTAAACTTAAAAGGTTTTGCATAACAAAGGAAATCATAAACAAAATGAAAAGACAAGTGTGGACTAGGAGAAAGTATTTGTAAATGATGCTACCAACGAGGGGTTAATTTCCAAAATATTCAACAGCTCATACAGTTTTATATATATATATTTATATATATATATATATATATATATATATATATATATATAAATACCAAACCCCATCAAAAATTGGGCAGAAGACCTAGATAGACATTTCTCTGTAGAATACACACAGATGGCCAACTGACACATGAAAAGATGCTCGCTGTCACTAATTATTAGAGAAATGCAAATCAAAACTAGAGTGAGGTATCACCTCACACCAGTTGGAATGGTAATCATTTAAAAGTCTATAAATAATAAATGGGGGTGTGGAGAAAAAAGGCCCCTTCTACACTGTTGGTAGGAATGTCAATTTGTGCAGCCTCTATGAAGAACAGTATGGAAGTTAAAAAACTTAGTTTACTTAAAAACTTTAGTTTACTTAAAAAACTAAAAATAGAGCTACCATACATTCCTGCAGCCCTACTCCTAGGCATGTATCTGGACGAAATGCTAATTCAAAAAGATACATGCATCCCAGTGTTCACAGCAGCATTATTTACAATAGCCAGGAGATGGAAGCAACCTAAATGCCCATTGACAGGTGAATGGATAAAAAAATGTGTGTGTGTCCATGTGTATGTATACACACACACACACACACACAAATATGTACATATACAATGGAATATTACTCAGCCATAAAAAATAACAAAATAATGCCATTTGCAGCAACATGGATGGACCTAGAGATTATCATATTAAGTAAAGTAAGTCAGGACTGGAAAAGGTCAGTTTTCATTCCAATCCCAAAGAAAGGCAATGCCAAAGAATGTTACTACCGCACAATTGTACTCATCTCACACGCTAGTAAAGTAATGCTCAAAATTCTCCAAGCCAGGCTTCAGCGATACATGAACCATGAACTTCCAAATGTTCAAGCTGGTTTTAGAAAAGGCACAGGAACCAGAGATCAAATTGCCAACATCCGCTGGATCATCGAAAAAGCAAGATAGTTCCAGAAAAACATCTATTTCTGCTTTATTGACTATGCCAAAGCCTTTGACTGTGTGGATCACAATAAACTGTGGAAAATTCTGAAAGAGATGGGCATATGAGACCACCTGACCTGCCTCTTCAGAAACCTACATGCAGGTCAGGAAGCAACAGTTAGAACTGGACATGGAACAACAGACTGGTTCCAAATAGGAAAAGGAGTACGCCAAGGCTGTATATTGTCACCCTGCTTATTTAACTTACATGCAGAATACATCATGAGAAATGCTGGGCTGGAAGAAGCACAAGCTGGAATCAAGATTGCCAGGAGAAATATCAATAACCTCAGATATGCAGATGACACCACCTTTATGGCAGAAAGTGAAGAGGAACTCAAAAGCCTCTTGATGAAAGTGAAAGAGGAGAGTGAAAAAGTTGGCTTAAAGTTCAACATTCAGAAAACTAAGATCATGGCATCTGGTCCCATCACTTCATGGGAAATAGATGGGGAAACAGTGGAAACAGTGTCAGACTTTATTTTTCTGGGCTCCAAAATCACTGCAGATGGTGACTGCAGCCATGAAATTAAAAGACGCTTACTCCTTGGAAGGAAAGTTATGACCAACCTAGATAGCATATTGAAAAGCAGAGACATTACTTTGCCAACAAAGGTCTGTCTAGTCAAGGCTATGGTTTTTCCAGTGGTCATGTATGGATGTGAGAGTTGGACTGGGAAGAAAGCTGAGCACTGAAGAATTGATGCTTTTGAACTATGGTGTTGGAGAAGACTCTTAAGAGTCCCTTGGACTGCAAGGAGGTCCAACCAGTCCATTCTGAAGGAGATCAGTCCTGGGTATTCTTTGGAAGGAATGATGCTAAAGCTGAAACTCTAATACTTTGGCCACCTCATGTGAAGAGTTGACTCATTGGAAAAGACTCTGATGCTGGGAGGGATTGTGGGCAGGAGGAAAAGGGGACGACAGGATGAGATGGCTGGATGGCATCACCGACTCGATGGACGTGAGTCTGAGTGAACTCCAGGAGTTGATGATGGACAGGGAGGCCTGGTGTGCTGCAATTCATGGGGTCGCAAAGAGTCAGACACGACTGAGCAACTGAACTGAACTGAAAGTAAGTCAGACAAAGACAAAACATTGATATCCCATAAGTGATATTCTACATATGTAGAATATTAAAAAAATGACACAAGTGAACTTATTTACAAAATAGAAATAGACTTACAGACATAGATAGCAAACTTACAGTTATCAAAAGGATAGTGGGGCAGGGAAGAGATCAATTAGGAATTTGAGATTAACATATGCACACTGCTATATATAAAATAAGTAAACAATAAGGACCTACTGTATAGCACAGGGAATTATACTCATAATAACCTATAAGATCATGGCATCTGGTCCCATCACTTCATGGGAAATGGATGGGGAAACAGTGGAAACAGTGTCAGACTTTATTTTTGGGGGCTCCAAAATCACTGCAGATGGTGACTGCAGCCATGAAATTAAAAGACGCTTACTCCTTGGAAGAAAAGTTATGACCAACCTAGATAGCATATTGAAAAGCAGAGACATTACTTTGCCGACAAAGATCTGTCTAGTCAAGGCTATGGTTTTTCCAGTGGTCGTGTATGGATGTGAGAGTTGGGCTGTGAAGAAAGCTGAGCACCGAAGAATTGATGCTTTTGAACTGTGGTGTTGGAGAAGACTCTTTGAGAGTCCCTTGGACTGCAAGGAGGTCCAACCAGTCCATCCTAAAGGAGATCAGTCCTGGCTGTTCATTGGAAGGCCTGATGCTAAAGCTGAAACTCCAGTACTTTGGCCACCTCATGCAAAGAGTTGACTCATTGGAAAAGACCCTGATGCTGGGAGGGATTGGGGGCAGGAGGAGAAGGGGACGACAGAGGATGAGATGGCTGGATGGCATCACCGACTCGACAGACATGAGTTTGAGTGAACTCTGGGAGTTGGCGATGGACAGGGAGGCCTGGCGTGCTGTGATTCATGGGGTCGCAAAGAGTCGGACACGACCGAGTGACTGAACTGAACTAACCTATAAAGGAAAAGAATTTGAAAAAAAATGTGTGTGTGTGTGTGTGTGATTGAATCACTTTCACTTTGCTGTATGCTTGAAACTAACACAACACCGTAATTAACCATGTATCAATTAAAATTTTTTACTGTGAAAAACAAGATGACAAAAGAAAACACAGGAGAACTTACTAAAACAATCTCAGAAGTTTTTTCAAAATTTAAGACAAGAATCTCACATCACAAAAGACTGCCAAGGTTGACTATGTCAGAATTTAAAAATTCTGAAGCCCATAGGGAGAAAATGGACCAAAAACTTGAACAGCGTATGAAAAGAAAATGCATCTGGTTTCTGACTCACAGAAAGAAATTCAACTTTTAATAAAATATAAGAAATGCAAAACAATAAACAAAAGCAAAAAATCCTCAAGTTTAAAAGTCCTGCCAGCAGAAAAATCTATAAGCTAAAAGATGAAGGAAAATTGGGATAAAATGTTTTCAACATGTAAGACAGAAATCCTATAAATTAGTAAAAAGGGATATTAAAAAAGGTATGGAGAGATGGTTCACAGAGAAGAAAAAGCAAATGTTTACCGATTTAAAGAGATAAACACCTCATTTATAGTAAAAGAAATATAAATGGAAACTCCAGTACACCATGTCTTATCAACCAAAGTAATGAAGCTGGAAGCTGTGACTACTAGTGAGTAGCAGTTGTTGGTGAAGGTGTGGGAAGACGGGCATGTTTGCACAATATTCACTGTAGTGTAAATGGGCACAAGCCTTTATTTGGTAGTATCTTATCAAAACATGTACAAATATCTTAACCTTGCTGGGAATGGGGGACAGTGGGCCTCTTGAAGTGAATGCACTTATAACGGAGACCAACATTTCATGAAAAATAGATTTGATTGGGAAGTTACCTTGAGGAGTAGTAATAATAGTCTGGAAAATCATATTGTCCTATATATACATTGTCATAATTGCAGATACCTCCTCATTAGAAAAAATGCATTGAGAGAGGTTCTGATGGAATGTTGTAAGATGTAGCATGACATCGCAGCAGGGCACCTCTCACTTCATAATGGACTCTGGGAGCACTTTCACACAGAGGCTCAGTTTTATAGAAGGTAGGGCTTCATGGCTTCACCAAGGGGCCACTCTTAATCTTTTATTATTTCTTTTGCACCCCTTTGAAATGGTTTTCTAGGTATCAGCGTTGCTTTTCTCTTCAGTTGGTAAATGCTTTAACTCTGCCCAATTGTCTAATCTCTGAAGAGAGATTCTTCAGTTTCATTTCCCTTAACTTCATGAAATCTCGTATCTTGACAAGGTTTACAGTTCTTATTCATAATTTATGTTGTCCTTATTTGATAAGAGACAGCCTAGGTGACTCAGTCAACAGAGGTAGAACAGGCATAAGACGGGTAGGGAGAAACAACAGTGTTCAGTGGGGAGGGACATTTCAGAGGGACTAATTTCAAAATCAGGCAGTTCATTAGTGAATATTTGAATAGTTAATGGCTGTCTTTGGCTGCCCTATACATCTGTCAATAGGGGACTTGTTCCATACATTATGGCACAACAGAATGCTCTGCAGCTGTTAATAAACAGGAGAAGCACTAGATGTCTTAATATAGATCCATCTCCAGAACACACAGGCATCTTCTCTCTGAACAGTGCACACTGGGGCTGCGTGCTTATGGAGAAATGAGAGGGCTCGCTACTGAAAGCTGAAGGGTTTCCTTATAGCATGATGTCCACAGAGACAGGGCCCCTGCCCAGTGCACTGACCAGGGCTCCATTCTCTTCAGATGCCCTGGGGTTGCTTCCTGCCCAGACCATCAAGCAAGGAACTGTTGGCCACCTCCTGCCAGCTGCAGTCAAGGCAGTGTTGCCCTTGAAAACGCTCAGGGCCTTCATCAGGCTTTACTGAGCAGCCCATCTGTGCATTCTTTGATGGAAGGCTCACTGGTTAACACTCAACATGATGTTCTTCAGCCTCCTCACAGGCCTCCCACCCCGCCACCTACATGCCTTTTTCAGGTGGCTGGGTCCCCGTGTTCACCAGCAACAGAACCGATGCCACAAAGACTAGTGCTCCAGGAGCACAGTCGCATTTGGGGAAAGCCCAGTCCAGTGGACCGAGAGCAGAGACCACGTTCTCTCAAGGATCCTAGAAGCTCACTCACGAGAAAGCAGCGCTCCAGCTGTCACCTGTTCTTGTGTGCACACAAACAACACTGCAGGATAAAGGTGCCCCTCAGGAGCACTGCCCCGTGATGAACCAAGCTTGTCTGGGCAGCTCAAAAAGAAGGCTGGCATGCCTGTATGAAGTCAGAAAGGCAGACTGCAGCTAAATAATGTATGCTACCACTTGAGTGAAAAGGAGGTAGATTATGAATACGTTTGCCCAGATAACACACTGAAAAATACAATGGGAAGCTTGGACAGCAGTAACCTTTAGGGAAGGAAACTTAGGAAGTCAGGGTTGGGGTGGGGACAACCTGATTTTTTGCCATTTTCCCTTTGTATACTGCATCTGTTTTCCCTAGCATGTGTAAAGCTACGTTATTATTACTTTTTAAGAGCAACATCTTAATAGGGCAAGAAGGGCGTGCTGCAGTTCCTGCAGAAGTTCTGACAGGCTGTGACCGAGCAGCCCCCGCTGCAGGGCCGGGCTGGTGGGCTGTGGAGCGCGGTGGCGCGGTGCTGTGGGCTCTGGTTCATGTCCCTCCGAGGAGCAGGGCTGCTCCTGCACAAAGAGGTTTTTGACAGGGAGAGGCAGAGCCCGAGTGAGAGCAGGGAGCGCCCCCGCCCCCCTCTGATGGGAAGGGGTGCCCTCCACCCGTCTGCAGACCAACAAGGCTCTCCTAGGAAATGAAATGCTACATAGGTTTTGTCGTCATGGAAGTTTGCGAGGAGTGATTTTTAGAGGAGTGAACGCCGTACATGTTCTGACTGCTGTGTCTCATTAAAGGCTCAAGTTTTTATGTAACTTTTCTTCCATTTTCAGGTAATCTTTGATTTTGATTAGTGCGACAGTGACAATGCTTAGTACATTTTTCTGTTGATTCGCCTAATATCTGTGTTAGTCTAAATATTTTCCAACCCATATTCACATTTTAAACTCTTTTTTAAACTACAGCTTAGACCTCATTTTACATTCAGGCTTTATGTTGCCGAAACACTGCTCTGGGAGGGGTGGGGGGGGCATGCTGTCTTCACTTCTGAAGCCACGCTGCTTGGGAACTGGCTGGGTCCTGGGTTTTCCGGGGAAGTGACACAGTGTTGACCTGGGAGGGGGCCCTGATTTCTCCCTCTGGGGAGAAGAAACAGAGAGACGTTCTGGCTGGTGACCCTCTTGGGACATGCCCACACCCACCCTCTCCAAGGGCTCTGCCCTGGATGTCCTGGCCCCCACCTCCGTGTGGGGAGGCCTGGATACACCGTTGGCAGAGAAGCTGGGCGGGAAGAAGCCAGCCCAGCACCCGCCACTGTAAGAGGAAACGAAGAGAGACAGCTCCAGTCAGCCCCAGGAGCGGGGCCTGGAATGGCTCTGCAGCTGGAGCGAACACAAAGGACTTTTCAGACCCTGCAGCCAAGGTGCCCAGGGAGCTTTTTTTTTTTTTTTTTTAAACAGCTATTAGGGTGACAAGTCTTTCCAAAGGCCAGCAGTTGGCGAGCGTTTCCAGGAAGCTGGTCTGGCACCAGGCTGGGATTGGAGCAACTTTAACGAGTTAACTTCAGAAGGAAGGAATCATCAGGAAAGGTTTAAGGTTCAACAAACTTTTTGAATTATTTTGCAAAAGTCCTGGCTTTCAGATTCAAAGGCATGTTTTGCCGTGACTGTTTTAAGCCAGAGCCTATTTCAAAGGCAGCGCAGCCTGCACGTTTCTGATTCAGCCGCCCCAGGTGTTTGTCTTAGCTCCTCCGGATGGAGGAGCAAGTGCCATCCAGTGCCGGGAAATACTGGGGTCACCTTACACGTCTCATCAAACATCGCTCCACCCACGTGCCTCTCCCTCTGCCAGCCCCCACGGCCCTGTGTGCACACGCGCGCACACACGCGCACACCTTCCCCAAGCAGGAAGCTGTTCTTTGCCAAGAGCGAATGGAATTCAGATTTCCAGAGGGTGTCCTTGGCCTGCAGCTCCACAGCCGCACGCTGAAGAAAGGTCCTAGTGTGTGTGGTGGGGGCAGAGAGAGGGGCCTCCATCTCTGCTCACGTCCATCTCGGCCCCAGGAAAAACCCACAACTGGCTGCACTCTCCTCAGCCACACCCGGCCTCGGTCACATTCCTTCCCTTCCTGAGCCCACACTGGGTGGCCCCGGCAAACCAGCTCCCACACCTTCCTCCCCACCAGCGGGGAGACCTAGGCCAGGCCCTTGTGGGGCAACCAGCAATTGCAAATGAGGCACCCACGCACCCCAGGTCTGAAGCCGCCGCAAACCACAGAGGGGTCCTCAGAGCTGCGCATCCTGCTGGGGCCCACTGTCACCTATGGGGTGGGGGCGGTGGTGGGGGTACTGCACGCCCCGCCCTTTCCCGGCACACCGTGGGGTGGAGCTCACGCCGAAGGCCCTCTTCCCTCCAGCTTGTGCTCTGCTTGCTGTGAGCTGACACTGCCCCTCCCCACCCCAGGGTCCCTGCACACACACAGCAGAAAGGAGCCGCTCTCCTCTCTGCAGTCTGAGCCTCTCCAGCCCCAAGGTCGGCCTCCTCAGGAGTTAAACATTGACAGGCAGAGCCCAACACCAACCCCAGTAAATGAGACAAGTCCGTGATCAGCCTCACATGGTGGGCTGGCTGGTTACACTCAGCTTCCCGAGTCACTGGGACTTGCACCTGTGTGGCCAGGTGGCATCAGACGGAGAGAGTGATATTTCCACAGATGATCAGAGTCAATGAGGACTGTGATGAGCAGCAGCATTTATGGCATTTTAGGGGCTCAGTGCAGAGGGAGGCCTGGTGCCCCCGCAGAGTGTCCATTGCTAAACAAAGGTCAAGCTCCAGTCTCCTCAGACCGTGCCCTTCATGTGCTCACAGGACTGTTTTCATAAGGGGTGGCCTGCGTTGCTACCTGGGGAGAAGGCCACAGTTTTTCCCCCTGCACCTGGAGTCTCAAGTTGGGCTTCTGACCTTTCTCACAGCTGTCTGACCCTCCTGCCTGGTTTGGGAAAGGCAGCATCCTTGTCTTGGCCTTACCCATGTGGGTCTCCTGGATAAGTATGAGGTCCTGAGGTGGCCCAGAGACTAAGTTGACTGTACTTTCTGACCCCGAGTTTCAGTGTTTCTCTTGTGCTGACTCGGCTCCACCAATCTCTCCTTCTAGGCCTGGCCTG
Organism: Bos indicus; assembly: GCF_029378745.1. Classification (NCBI taxonomy): domain Eukaryota; kingdom Metazoa; phylum Chordata; class Mammalia; order Artiodactyla; family Bovidae; genus Bos; species Bos indicus. The sequence continues at coordinate 49,447,809 of NC_091788.1, forward strand.
CAGCAGAGTTAACTGGGGGATGCTTTCCTGTCCCTGGGTGTGGGGGAAGCAGAGAGCTAATGGGCAGGGCATGGCCAGGCTGAAGGCCTTGAGTGACTGAGGCATGGGTCTCAGGAGAGTACCCCAACCAACCCCCTAGGACTGAGGTCACTTGGCCCAGGTGATGAAGGAAGTTGGCCGGGACTGGTGTGGGATGGAGGCAGGGCCCACTCGAGGAGACAGGCTGCTTTGGGACTGCAAAAGAGCATAGGGTTCAGAGTTCGGAGCTGAGTGCCTACCTGGCTCTGCCAGCAGCTGAGCAAGGTCCTCTGTCTTTGGTCTTGGGGCTCCCGTTTCCCACACTCCATCTCCTGACATCTGCAGGCATATTTTCCCACCTTAGACCCAGACCGTGTGGTCTGACCAAGTCCATTTCCCAGTGCATGAGACAGGCCAGTGATGGAGGGGGGCCCATTAGCACCAAGCCTTCAGGCACTGCCACAGAGCGAGGGGTCACTGGGAGAGCATCTCAGGTGAGGCCCTTGGAGCCCCTGGGGACAGTCCTGCCCCTGACGCTTGCACACACACTGCCCCAAGTTCATTGAGGCTGGGAGCCAGTCTTTCTGAGCATTGCTCCACCTGAGGCAGCCCCAGCTTTTGACCCTGGCCTTGCAGCCAGGCCCCTACGAGCTTCCACCTGGAGCCCACACACCCAGCTGGGGGTTTCATGTGGCAGTTCAAAGAGAAGAGCAGGAAAAAAAAGCATTCAGGTGTTTCAAATGGGAAGAGATTCAATTTAACTTCACAAATCTGGACATGAACCTAAAGAAAACATTGGAAAACAAGCCCACCTGTGAAAGGCCCAAGAGAAGAGATTAAGTAGGGAAAGAAAGGTCCCCTGGGCCTGAGGACAGCTGCCCCATCCCAACCCAGGAGTGGAGACACTGGGCCCCCATGCAGACCGAGCTGGGCCAGAGGACACACCCAGGGTGTGCTCAAGGGATGAAGCCAGAGGTCCCAGTGTGCCCTTGCCCTGAACTTTATACGCAGATACAGAGGTCAGCTGGGTAAAGCCGAGGACCAGTAGCTGGCTGCCCAGTGCTGCCCGCCACCTCTTCAGGGGCTGGCTCTCTGAGGGCATCAGTCTTGCCCATAACCACAGGTGAGGCTATGGGGAAGAACACCGAAAGTACTGTGTGTGTAGCCGGTGCCCTGAACAACCTTACATACCCCCTCCAGTCCCCAGATGTCTTCTCCTGCTTTGTGAGGCCACTCTGCTGTGTGCCCCAGTTTCCCAGGGGGCACAGCTATGGCATGAGTGGTATTCTGAGTGCAGTGTAGTCTGATCTTGTGTGATGGCCCAGTTCCAAGGTCTTGGAAGACAAATCAGGTAGAGTCAACATTACCTTTGAAAATTCTTTGAACTGCCCCCCCCCCGCCCCCCCGCCAAATTCCCTTCTCAGAGCTTGATGTAAACCCCTACTAAGCTGTTCTTGTGCTGACTGTAGTGGAAGACCTTGCCTGTGAACGCCGAGGGTATCCCTGCTCTGCACCACGATCCTTCCCGAGCTGTCTTCACTGTGAGCCTCTGGGGCCACTGCCCTCGTGAAGAGAGCACTTCCTGGGAAGATCACAGCCATCGTGGGGTCATGACTGGATCTGTGGGGAGGGCGGGATGCCGTGGCTGCCAGACTCAGGTTGGCCCTGGACTCCTGTCTCCCTCTGCCTCCATCTTTTCTTCCTCTTCCCTCCACCTGGCACTCCCAGAGGCAGGCCAGACCTCTCTCTGCTAGCCAGTCATTGCCGAGGACACCTGCATTGTCCCAAGAGGGCCTGTAAATCTTAAAGAATGAATGCTAGATGGAGGGGCGCTGGAGCAGCCTGAGAAGCCCTGACACTCTGGAAGGCCAGGTCAGCGCTGCCCCAGAGTGGTCTGCAGGCCTGGGTGCCCCTCACCCTCCCAGGTTCAAGGTGGCAAGATCCATCTTTCCATGAGTCAGGGGACTGACTCACCAGGCATCCTCTGAGGGCCCCACCGAGGACTCAAGCTTTGGTCTCAGCCAGCTGCAGTGTCCCCTCCCACCCCTGACACGAGACATGGATGACAGGGGCTCACCCTCTGCTAAGCACCTGAAAGCCATGTGGGCTGTGAACACCACCTCCACATTGGGGCCACGCTGCCTTTGAGCCGCTCAGAACCTGAGCACTACCGTGGCATCTCCCTTCCCTGCCAAATGCGGTCCTGGGCGAAGGCAGACCTTGTGCCTGCCCTGGTCCTTGCTCTGCTTGAAGATGGATGTCATCCTCAGCAGGTGAGCCCAGCTGTGATGAGAACAGAGGGCAGAGGCACGCTGGGGCACTTGTGGCTGCTCTGGGGTATGGTCCTCTGCATCCCCTCCAAGAGTGGAGTGAGAAGAGCAGGTGTCGGGTTTCTCCCTCCACTGACAGCACAGCTCATGAGCCCCGTGCCCTGGGATGAGAGACAGTGGATTCTGGCTTTCTAGTTGCATCTGATGCTGGGAGAGATTGAAGGCAGGAGGAGAAGGGGACGACAGAGGACGAGATGGTGGGATGGGATCACCGACTCGATGGACATGAGTTTGATCAAACTCCGGGAAATGATGAAAGACAGGGAAGCCTGGTGTGCTGCGGTCTATGGGGTTGCAAAGAGCTGGACACGACTGAGCGACAGGACAGCAGCAGCAAGGTGCATCTCATGAAACAGGGATGGCGTGTGATGGTGACACACCGACCTCCTCTGTGCCCTGTGGAGACTTGGGACCCGGCCGTTTCAGAAGCTTTCAGGCCAAGTAAGGGGCATCCCCATGGGACCTCTCATCACAAGGCGACGTTTCACACGGTCTGACATCTATCACACACTTTCCCGAAGCAGGCACACAGCTAGATGCCTGACCCCATCTCTTCGAAGGCTAACACCAGCACCATGACGTGCGTCCCTCATGTCTACAAGAGGACACTGAGGCTCAGAGAAGTGAGCTGACTGCCCTAGCATCCCACACGCAGGAGGAAATGGCCCAGGGTGGTCAGAGTTCCCTGGTGGGCAACGTTCCCAGCCTTGGTAAACCCATAACAAACACCAGCTAACAAAGGTATGCTTGGCCACTGCCCTGAAAACTACAGGACACGGTAGAAGAAATGAAAGAGGACCTTAACAAATGAGGGACACGTCAAGAACACAGTTGTGAAGACTCAGGGTAGTAAAGCTGTTTGTCCTCCCTATCTAGGTAGGGAGCCGGCCTACCTATTAGAAGTTTCCTGTGGAGACTGGCACGTGGATGAATAGAGGTGCCACACAGAGACAGCCACGCAGGGCAGGAGAACTGGCTGGAGCTTGCATGACCAGCTATCCAGAGCTGGGATCAAACTGTACTGACAATGAAACAGCCCTGGCAAGAAAAACTATAAAAATCTGACCGACGAAGTGCATAGGATCCACAAACAACCACGTGTAGACCGGGAACTGCTTTATAATGGTGCTTATCTGGTAGGGCAGTGGAGAAGGGCGGTCTTTTCAATAAAGGGTGCTGAGTCAAACTGGATATCCAAATGGGGGAAAACTGCCTTGACCTCAGCCTCACATTGGATGCAAAAATTGATTCCAGGCAGATTGCAGATCTACATGTGAAAGGTGAACTAATAAAACTTTAGGAAAAAAACAATTATCTTTATGACCTTGGAGTAGTCAAAGTTTCTTAAAGAGGATACAAATAGCACTCACCAGAAAGGAAATGTTTGATTAACTGGATGACGTTAAAATTAAGACCTTGTGTTCATCAAAAGACACCCTCAAGAGAGGAAAAGGGCAACCCGCAGAGGGAGTGGTGTTGCTTCTTTGGAATGAGCATACATGTATCAGACCAGCGACTCATATCCAGGATGAAGAACGCCCACAAATCAGAAGAAAAGGCAACCCAAAAGGAAATGGGCCGCCAACATGGGCATTTTACAAAGGACAGTAATCAACTAAATAATAACAACGTGAAAAGGGCTCAGCTGCGTTAGCCACTGACTTTGTCGTTGTTAGTCACTAAGTTCTGCCCTGCTGTTTGTGACCCTGTGGACTGACCATAGCCTGCCAGGCTCCTATGTCCATGGGATTCTCCAGGCAAGAATACTGGAGTGGGTTGCCATTTCCTCCCCCACCGGATCTTCCCGTCCCAGGGATCGAACGTGCATTGACAGGCAGACTGTTTACTCCTGAGTCACCAGGGAAGCCCATAGCTATTACTGCAAGTTAAAAATCACAGTTTGATGCCATTAGACACCCGCCATTGTGTGAGAAGTGTTAGGATATGGAGCAGCCAGAACGCCCTGCCGCCACTGGTGGCAGTGGACACGTATGCCCACTTTGGGCAGCTGTGAGGCCGTGTGTACTCAAAGTCAACAAGCTCATCTGATGACCTGGCAACATACTCACCAGAAGGCAGCCCACGCGTTCCCCAAAGAGCCTAGACAGAATATTCTCAGCAATGATGATAACAGCGCTGTACTGGAAACAGTCCAAGTGGCCGTCAGAGGAGAAGGGATAAAGGAGGGGTAGGCCCTTCACACAGCGGGGTGCCAGCCAGCCAGGGGAGAGGGAGGCCCCGCTCTCTTCAGCCAGACTGTGCAGCTCACAGGGAGTCGGACATATGTGTGTGCACTGTAGGAGTCTATTGCTGAAAAGTTCAAGAACAGGCAGAGCTGGTCCTGTTGCTGGGAGCTGGGACTTGCTTACTCTTGGGTGTTGGTGACAGAAAGGGGGAACCTAGGGGCTTCTGCTAGGTTCTGTTGCCTCACTTGGGGGCTGGTGTCACAAGTCCCAGGGGGTGAAAATGCACGAGGCAGTACCCTGAGACCTGTGTGCTTCATACTTCAACTAAAAAGTTGAAAACAATGTCCTCTATATAAGGACAAGCCTTTTAACTTGAGAGATGGACAGTGCAGGCCTACAGAGGGGCTGGATCTGCCCTAAACTCCTTCTACCCCTGGCTCAAGGGATCCCCACCTCAGGCTTCCTGGTCAGGCTGCCCTGGGACTCAGTCTCCCCTTCCAGGTTCAAGCAAAGCATAGGAGGGAGCTGTGTGGGACTCCCTGACAGTCAAAAATGTCTCTCCATCAACACCAGTGCCATTTGTGAAGTCCTCTCCTCCCGCCGCCCCTAGGGTGTGGGCCTTCTCTTCCTTAACATCCTCCTTAACACTGCCCATGGTCCATGCCGCCCTTGCTGCGGACCTGTGTCGCAGAGATAGCCGAGCGGGCCCTGAACGTGCCGAGGCCTGGGGTTATCGATGGCGCCTAAGGCAGTAAGAAGTCCCCTTGCTTGCCTCTGGGCCTTCCTCCCAGACCATGGCCCCACTCCCCAGGGTAGCCAGCCCCAGCCGATGGGCTGCATCCTCCTCTCGTGCTCACAAAGGAAGTGAGGCTCCCAGAGGTTGGGGGGCTTGGAGCCGGCCCACAGCTGGGCCAGGACTGGCTGGGCGCCAGATGAAGGGCATCCGATCTCCAGTCCCTCGTTGTTCCCACTGAGCCACTCCGCCTCGCTTGTAATTTAATTAGGAGAACATTTAATCCCCCCGTGCATTTCGGAGACAGCTTTGCGCCTGGCCGGGGCTGTGAGGCTCTGACGGGGAGCCTGTGACTCATGCAGCTTTGCACAGCCCTCCCGGGCGGGCTCCCACGGGGCTTCCTTGGCACCTCGTGCAGACAGAGGTGGTCTGGAGCTCCAACAAGAGGACACTGGTCTGGAAAGACAAACTAGCCTCATCTGTTCCTGGCAAGCCCCCTCCTTTATCCCCCTGGCTGCTGGCCCCAGCAAGGCCTCGCAGTCCTTTCCCACCACGGTTTGCAGGGTGAGAAACAGAGCAAGGGGCTTGGGCATTCACAGGCGCCGTGCCTGGCGCCCCCGGGGTCCATGGGTGTGGGCTGCAGTGGGCCCTGGGTGTCTCTGAAATGTCCCAGGCAAACCTGGTACCGCCAAGAGAGCTAGTACCCTGGTCCAGGGAACGGAGTGCGGGACCAAGCCTTGTGACATTTGCCCTTGTTTCCAGAAGGCATGGGGCTGGCCCTGGCCTCGCTGACAAACGCAGATTTCAGGAGACGTTAGCAGTGATGTGGATGAAAGCCAGGCCACAGCGGCCTCGCTGGAAAAGAGAAACTTGAACGTTTTGGCGTGAGATTCTGCAGGGTCCAGGAGAAAGTTGAAGACATGGAAATTCTAATTAACGCACGCAGGGCTGGTTTTGCTCAAGGATCTCAAGGCTGTCATGCCGAAGGAGGCCTGCGAGTCCATGCTCGCCGGGCGTGTGCGCGTGTGTCTGCACTCACGGTCACCTGGCGGGTGTTCTGTGGGGCCCCAGCCTTGGCCCCGCCTTCCCTCTGCCTTTCTTCCCTAGAAGGTTCTTGGTCTTCCCCATGCCTGTCTTGGTGTACAGGGTGCTAACCAGACTCTCCCCCTGCAGAGCAGGACAGAGGGGTGGCTGGTTAAAGAGAGCTGGGTCCTGCCTACCTGGGAGGCCATGACAGAAGCGAGGAGGGGCCCTTCCGGAAGACCAGAGACTGGTGTGCGCACAGAGGGTCTGGCTCTGGAACCACCTGCCGTGGGTATTCACGTGCAACCACTGGGGTGGATGTGAATGCCAGGCCAGTCCTGGCTGACTCGGCAGCTGTGGGGAGGACTTCCCAACACACAGCCTTGGAGCCCAGAGCCACAGATGCCGACCCAAGGCCGGTCCTGACCCAGCTACCCTGGCCCTGCATCTAGCAGCACTGAGGCGCCCACAGCCCCTGCTTCATCTCTTCCTTGGGAGGCGCTGGCTGGGCCCTGGCTGGGGGACCCTGTCTGCTTTGAGGCGGGAGCCATAGTCCTGGAGCTCTAACAGCCTGGGGCTTGAGGGGTGCCAGACAAGGAGAGGCCTGGGGGAGCCAAACATGAGGGTCCTGGTAGACAGGTACCCCGAAAGAGACCCAGGCCCCGAACAAGGGTTCAGGGAGCCTATACAGAGGGCCTCAGGGGCTGGAGGAGGATGTGGCAGCCTGGCCTGGGGGCGTCCTGGGCCTCCTTGAAGGGAGGAGGGCTGTGAGGACGCTGGAGAAATGAGTGGGAATCTGATGGCTGCTGATGAGTGACAGGGATGTTCCAGGTGGGACACCATGTGCAAGGCACAGGGATGGACACAGGGTGGCCCTCCCCACAGTGGGCAAGAGCCCCTAGCAGGGTTTCCCTGCCCCCTGCCCCATGCCCTAGATGCCTTGTCTCCTGCCTCACACTTCTTCCATGGCAGCCTCGTGGCAAGGCTCAGGGTGGGGGCCCAAGGGCAGACAAGCTCCCTTGCATCTGCCTGAGAGATGTGGGTGAGCCTGTGGCCTGGCTATCCAGAGCTGTGAGTGGGCCTGGGGGCCTGCCCGTGGAGCTTACGTGGCCAGAGCCACTCTCTCTCCCCAGCCCGCTGGACCCTGACCCCAGCTCGCTGACGACTCCCTAGGTTGCACCAGGCTGGCTCACTGACCCCCACTCCCCTGACCCCTCACTCCACCAATGGCCAACAGGCCCCGGAAAGAGGAGCTTCGCCCAGCCCCAGGGACCATCCCGTAATCAATGCTGCAGTGACCTCACCTCCCTGGGGCCCCACGGGCGGGGAGAGCTTGAGATGGAAACAAAATGTGTCTTTATTTATGCTTTTAATTTGAATTCTGGAACTGTCCCAACATGGTAATACATTTAACATTCAGTCAAATGCTGAAGAAAAATGGATCTGTTTTTCAGTAACTGCCTCCCACCCACTCTGGCCCCTGTGAGACCCCTGTGCACATCCCCAGTCCTTTGCACACAGTCCAGGGTGTGCATCTCTCTCCCCTGCATGGAGTCCATGGGTCTGAGCTGCCTGCAGGAGCTGAGATGGGTCCCCAAGCTGCTGGAGCTGAGTTTAATTAGGGGCATCAATCAGCAGGCAGGCTATGCGGGATGCAGAGGAATGCGGCCCGGCGTGGACACTGAGGCCTGGCCATCTTCCCCCCACTGCCCTGCGGGCTGCCACAGCCCAGAGTAAGTGTGGTGCCCATCACTGCTGCCTCCTTCCCCTGCCATGGTGGGGGTGGTGCCTTGGCCCAGCCCTTAGCCCCAGGATCCCAGCCCAGCCCTAGGGGTACCTAGGATCTGAAGTTCTACTGCCGGCTCCTGCACTGTGCCTGTACCCCACCTTCCCTGGGCTCCTGCAGGCAGGACCCTGACCTTTGCGGACAGGGACATGCAGAGCCCCTGCTGTCTCAACCTTGACCAGATCACAGGGCCTGGAGGAGGCCTTTCTGCTGCACTCTGTCTTTTCAGCCCAGCCTTCACTGCAGACCCCTCAGTCCAGCACCTGCCTTCCCCTGGCTCCTCTGCAGGGTCTGTACTAGGAAAGGCCTTCACAGGTTCCAGGGTGAGGACCCTCCTGGGGAAGGATGGCCTAGGTCCAGCTAGCACTGGAGGGAGCCCCTTCTCCTATAACCAACGGACTGCACCCAGGGAGTGATGACCCTAGGACCACCGCAGGCTCTCTGGTTGATTATGCCCCAGGCCCCCTGCAGGCAGAGAGCTTGGGGCTGTCAGGTCAGACGGCCTCTGTCCTGGAGGAAAGAAGACAAGGAATGGCCAGGTTCCTCTGACTGCGCAGCTCAACCAGCTTGAGTTGCTTCCTGGGGCTCCCTGGGCAGGTGGACCACCTCTCGCCTCCCCGGAAACCTTGTCCCTGCAGATACCAACACACATGGACCTCTCTTCAAAAGCGGCGACCAGGCAAGGCAGCTGTGAGCTCGGATTTAGGTCACCTCAGCTCCCAGTCTTTCACCACCCTCACCCTGGGCCTCCCTGCAGCGGCCTCACAGGGCCCTGGGAGCTGGTGAAGATTGCCCAGCTGGACGGATGATGGGTGACCACCCCGTCCACCCGGGGTGTGACGCCTTGTATGTGCCTTGTGGGGCTGGGCCACAGGTAGGAGGGGAGGGAAAGCGAGCTCTGATAGGAAGAGAGCGCCAGGAGGACAAGGAGGGGTCGCTGAGCAGTACAGTGAAGGTCCCGGGTCCCAGCAGGCTCTTGGCTGTCCCTGCTCTAAGCAGGCCCTGCCACCTGTGCTACAAACACCAGCCACAAAACCCCGACTTTCACACAACACTTTGGGGTCTCCTGTGCCCCAGAGCAACAGTTAGAACTGGACATGGAACAACAGACTGGTTCCAAATAGGAAAAGGAGTACGTCAAGGCTGTATATTGTCACCCTGCTTATTTAACTTATATGCAGAGTACATCATGAGAAATGCTGGGCTGGAAGAAGCACAAGCTGGAATCAAGATTGCCAGGAGAAATATCAATAACCTCAGATATGCAGATGACACCACCCTTATGGCAGAAAGTAAAGAGAAACTAAAAAGCCTGTTGATGAAAGTGAAAGAGGAGAGTGAAAAAGTTGGCTTAAAACTCAACATTCAGAAAACTTAAGATCATGGCATCTGGTCCCATCACTTCATGGGCAATAGATGGGGAAACAGTAGAAACAGTGTCAGACTTTATTTTTTTGGGCTCCAAAATCACTGCAGATGGTGACTGCAGCCATGAAATTAAAAGGCGTGTACCAGTTATGACCATAACCATGACCAAAAGTTATGACCAACCTAGATAGCATATTCAAAAGCAGAGACATTACTTTGCCAACAAAGGTCTGTCTAGTCAAGGCTATGGTTTTTCCAGTGGTCATGTATGGATGTGAGAGTTGGACTGGGAAGAAAGCTGAGCACGGAAGAATTGATGCTTCTGAACTGTGGTGTTGGAGAAGACTCTTAAGAGTCCCTTGGACTGCAAGGAGATCCAACCAGTCCATTCTGAAGGAGATCAGCCCTGGGATTTCTTTGGAAGGAATGATGCTAAAGCTGAAACTCCAGTACTTTGGCCACCTCATGCGAAGAGTTGACTCATTGGAAAAGACTCTGATGCTGGAAGGGATTGGGGGCAGGAGGAGAAGGGGACGACAGAAGATGAGATGGCTGGATGGCATCACTGACTCGATAGATGTGAGTCTGAGTGAACTCCGGGAGTTGGTAATGGACAGGGAGGCCCGGTGTACTGCGATTCACGGGGTTGCAAAGAGTCGGACATGACTGAGTGACTGAACTGTGCCCCAGATTCGCAACAGGCTTCAGCCAGGGGGTAAGCTGACACCCTGCCTTGGAATGCCAGCGACCTGCATCTGCCCAGAGCTCCTGGTTCCCAGCACGAGTCCTACCTCTGCCCTTGCTCACTTACCAAGTGAGCCTCTTGGGTCATCTCCAGGATGGGCCCAGAGTTCAGAGCCCTCCTTCAGTGGTGGCCTGGAAGCTTGCTCCAGTGCCGAGTCCACGAGGATGAGTAACCCCTACTTTCCAGCCCCCTGTGTGGCTCTCACTGCACCTGAGCATGCTTTCTGTGTGTGCCCTGCCATCCACAGGTGCTGTCAAGCTCCTTGTGAGCCTGGGGGGCCCTGTCAGATCATGGTACCACCTCGAGACAGTCCTGTCCCCCTCTCGCTCTGGCTCCCTGGCCCGGCCAGTCCTCGGGTTACAGAGCAGCCAGGAGGCCCTGCGGTTGGGGTCCTGACTTCCTTAGTCATCTGCAAGGCAAAGGCCACACCTGGCAGCAGCAAAGGCAGCCAGCCTGGGGCCTCACCTTGAGAGAGATGCACACGATTAGAGCGACCTGGAGACCCCGAGTCCGGAGAACCAGAACACACTTCACTGACTCCAAGGAGAGAAGGAAAGAAGGCCAGCAAGTGACTCTTGGAAGGACGGTGAGCACCGTGCGGACATCCTGACACAGACGGACGTCTCCAGGAGAATCCTCAGTGGGGCAGCAGCCGGGACGGCCCGAGTGTCCCACTGCCCCAGCACAGGCTGTCACTGTGCGTGGGGTGCCCTAGCTGGGAGCACGGAGTCACGTCGCAGGGGAATCACACCACAGCTGAGCCCCGGGAATTGGCCTGGGGATACCGTGACGGCGGGGGAGGACGGGCACAGTCCCAGGCCAGCTGTGCCTCGGGGGCAGGCCAACTGGAAGGCGTGGAGAATCAGCCATTTCCTCCACCTGAAGGAGCCCCTGAGGACAGCCGCAGCATCTGCCCCGTGGCTTGGCCAGGGTTCCACGGGGAAATGCGGAAAACAAAGTCGTCTCTCTTTTGGGGGGCAGGGGAGGGGGCTCAGAGAGAAAAACAATCTTCCCAGACGCTCAGAGCACGGAAGCAAGCGGAAAATAATCAGTCCGGTTTTCCATAAGTCACAACAAGAGGATCGTGTTCCCAAACTTGGTGGGAAATGCCCTTGCTATGTCCCTGCTGGGTGCCCCAGCGTGGGGTCTAGCCCCTGGGGGCCAGTGGCCCTCGGTTGCTGAGGGGCAGGCAGTGAGTGGTGGGCACTGGGCTAACAGACCTGAGCCCTGGTCCAGCACCGAGGCTGCCCCTTTGAGCCCCACGTCCTTTCCGCTCATCACCCCTGGGTGAGCAAGCACTCACTGTGACACATGGGTGATGGGAGTCAGCAGCGCCTCCCCATCCAGGTCCAGGTCCTCAGCAAAGCTGTTGGTTCTCATGAAATGGGCCGTGCTCACTTCCAGCAGCGTGGGACTCTTTTTCACTGTTGGGAAAGATGCGGGGCAGCGTGTTAGGCATGATGGCAGAGGGGCCCAGGGCTGCTCAGAGCTTAGATGCCAATTCAGACCTGCCTTCCTCAAACCCCTGGAGCCCTCCCACAAGCAGGTAAGAGACCCACTCACAGCACTGGGGAGGAGTGGAGGTGATGTAAGAAGTCTCAGCACAAGGATTGGCTGGGTTCACGATGGCTCCCACAGGCGTGAGCCCTCAGTGGTCAAGGTGCAACTGAGAGCCAGTGGGAAGGCTTCCCAGGTGGTGCTACTGGTAGAGAACTTGCATGTCAGTGCAGGAGATGCAAGAGATGCAGGTTTGATCCCTAGATCCAGAAGATCCCCTGGAGGGGGTAATGGCAGCCCACTCCAGTATTCTTGCCTGGAGAAGTCTATGGACAGAGGAGCCTGATGGGCTACAGTCCATGGGGTCACAAAGAGTCGGACATGACTGAGTGACTTATCACGCATGACATCTCCTCAGAGTGAGGACTGTGGCCGGGCTGAGCTCAGGGGTCTGGGCCTCTCCTCAGGTTCACACCAGACGTTAGGGTCGAGAATAGCTGACAAGCACAGATCTGGTAAGACGCTGATTCCCAACACTGTCCATGGTCATGTGGACAGACCCAGGGCGGTAGGACTCCTGCTCATGAAGAGTCGGAGGCCGGGTGTGGGGAAGCCACAGAGCTCCTGGCCCCTTGCACCCACTGCCTGCACCCTGAGGAAGCACTCAACAGCCCGTGTTAGCATCCAGATTCCCGGGCCCACCTGCAGTGGGCTGGCGCTGGCCCTCAGGGCTGACTAAGAGTACCTGTCAGTCCCCGGATTTGCAATCTGGACCCTTGAGTTTTTTTTTTTTTTTTTCATTTAAAGTTTGTATTGTAAAATAAGTACTTGTAAAAAGTGAGGCAAGTCAAAGATTCACAAAGTCCTTCCTCCCCGCTGAGGTCGTTAGTGTTAACCACCAACTAAATTCCGAGCTCATCCCTCTCTGTGCATCAGAGCCGCTGGCACCTGGTGGGACTTGCATTTACACACACATGACGTTCCTGTCACTCTGCAGCATGCCCATCTCATTTTTCTACAGGTACGTAGACATGGACCTAAGCCTTACTTTAGTAGTTGCACGACAGTCTGTAGCTTAGATCTGCCACAGTTAACTCAGCCAGTCCATGTTTGATGGACATCTGGTTCCATGAGCTTTAAGCCTCTACTTTAAGACAATGATGCACCATCCGTCTCTATGGAAACCTGACACATTAAGGCAGGTGAGAGGGTGTTTCCTTGGTAATTTTAATAGATGTTGCTGAATTGTTTTCCCCAGAAGTTGTATTGGGCTCTACCAGTAGTGTGCGAACATGGCAGCTTCCCCACATCCATGCGGGCACCAGCCTTTGGCAGTCTTTTCGGGGCCCGCCAAATACAGACGAAGACTGGCATGCTGGTTTTCCTTCTACGTTGAATGCCTGTTGTGGCTCTGAGGCTATTTGGTTTTCCTCTTGTGGAATTATCTGTTCGTATCCTTTACTCATTTTTGTTTGTCAGTTTGTAGGAAAATTTTAATATGTTAGATAGAGATAACTAACCCTTTGTCATCTGGGGTACAGATACTTTCCCCAGTCTACCTTCAGTGTTTTAACCCTAATTATGGCTTTGTCGTAGGAAATTTTTTTATGATTTTGGAGCTATACCTATAACACATTAAAAAGCAGAGACATCACTTTGCTGACAAAGATCTGTATAGTCAAAGCTGTGGTTTTTCCAGGAGTCATGTACAGATGTGAGACTTGGACCATAAAGAAGGACAAGAGCTGAAGAATTGATGCTTTCGAACTGTGGTGCTGGAGAAGACTCGAGAGTCCCCTGGAAAGCAAGGAGATTAAACCAGTCAATCCTAAAGGAAATCAACCCTGAATATTCATTGGAAGGACTGATGCTGAAGCAGAAGCTCCAATACTTTGGCCACCTGATGCAAAGAGCCAACTCACTGGGAAAGACTCCAATGCTGGGAAAGATTGAGAGCAGGAAAAAAAGGGGATGATAGGGGATGAGATGATTGGATGGCATCACCTACTCAATGGATCTGAGTTTAAGCAAACTCCAGGAGATAGTGAAGGACAAGGAAGCCTGGCATGCTCTAGTCCATGGGGTCGTAAAGAGTTGGAAACGACTTAGCAACTGAGCAACAACAACAACCTATGTTTTGCTTTTGAAAAAGAAAGATTTCCCTTTTCTTTGTCAAAGTAGTATAACTATCTCCTAAATGTGTAAGTGTGTGTGTAGATTTTAATACATTTAGCACTTATGCCTCACATTGTAGGAGGTCATCAATAGTCAGAAAATGAAAATGTGAAAAGTACTGTATTCAGTCTTACTGAAAAAACTAAAGCAAAACAAACTAAAATTTCTTCAAGGAAGGATAGGAGAAAACCTGTGGACCTTGGATTTGGCAATGAGTGTTGAAGTATGATACAAAAAACTCAGTCTGTGAGCAGGAAAAAAAAAGAAAAACTGGACTTTATCAAAATTAAAAGCATTTGCTTTGTAAGAGACACTGCTAAGAGGATGTAAAGACAAGTCATAGACTTGAAAAAAATGTTTACATGTCACTTCTCTGGTCAAGGACTTTTTTCCAGAATGTATAAAGAACTCTTCAACCCAATTTGAAAAATGGATTACTAATAAGCTCATGGGGAGATGCCCAATTCAATCAAAATTAGTAGTTTTTAGGGGAATGCAAACTAAATCCACAACAAGCTACCATTATACCCTTATTGAAATGACTAAAATTTTTAAATGGTAGCAAGTTTGGATATTCGGAAAAGAATAAAGGTAGAGCCTTACTTTTCACCTTACATTAAGAATTCAAGTCTGACAGTATGGTATACCCATGAAGACGCTGAGCAACTAGAACTATTCATGTTGCTGGTGGGAATGCAGAATGGTGCGGCCATGTTGGAAGAGGGTTTAGCGGTTTCCTTTAATGTTAAACGTATGTTTGTCTTGTGACGCATTGGTCCCTGTCCCAGTTATTCAAGTAAACGGAAAATTTACGTTCACAAAAACTCGTACATAAATGTGTCTAACAGTTTCACTCACAATTGCCAAAACCTGGAGGCAACCAGGACGCGCTTCAGTGGGTGAGACGGTGAACACACTGTGGAGCGTCCACGCAGCGGAACACCGTCCGGAACAGAAGAAACGAGCTCATTCACGATGCACGTGGCAGCATGAATGAGCCGCAGATGCATTCGGCTAAGCAGGGAAAGAAGCCAGGTGCAAAAGGCCACATACGATACGATATCACTTCTATGACATTCTGGAAAAGGCAAGACTACAGGGACATAAAACAGATCAGTGACTGCTGGTACTTAGGGCAGGGGGAGTACTTAACTTCAGAAGAGCTGCACCCCGGAATTTTACAGGCTATGGAACATCTCTGCATGATGATGTGGTGTTGGATACACAACTCCAAGCATTTGTCAAAACCCACAGAACTTATACATCTCCAGGAATAAATTTCACTGTATACACCACCACCAACCCCCGCCCCTTACCAAAATAAGCCTGTTGGAGGATCCGGGATGGAAAGCAGACTGTGCCCAGTGAATTCTGTATTACAGATATATAACACAGTGCTGTAAGGAGAGCGGAAGAAGGAGCTGACCTATGAATCCTTGGGAAATGATCTTTCACGGGACATGGTTAAAGTGAACTCATAAGCACAGTATTGTAGGTGGTAAGTTTGTTTCTCAAGGGGCACTACAGGTACCCTTGAATAAGTAAGTTTATAGATAGTGGGAGCAAGGAAAGTAGCAGAGTTGGGGGGCAGTGAGTGAACCGGTAATGAGAAAATACCAGAATGAACTCATACTTGATACAGACACAAATACATATAGATATGCGTGCACACTTGGGTTATTTTCATATACACATATTTCCTAGCTCTGTCCATTGAGAGACTCCAGAAGCAGTGACAACCCTAGAGCAGTGAGCACATCCAGTGCCCAGATCCTGGCTTCTAAATCCTGTATGTTCTCCAGTAAAAGGAATCAGGACACTCTGACAGAATGGTTGTAGGGCTAGGGCAGGGAAAATGTAAAATAAGTCTAAAGCACTGTCTAGTGCTAGAAAGGAAAGAAATGCTAAAAAATTAATAAATGAGAAGGATGAGGGCATGTCAGATGGACACAGGAACTAACCTAAAAGAGCTCTCAATCCAGTGTCCAAAGCTACAATAATTTGAGCAACAAAATTATATTAATGATAGAACTATTAGATTACAGCTCAAAATATAAATATTCCTGAGTCCATACTGATACAAATTAACAAGTAATTGAAAGAGAGGTATATATCTTCCTTACAGAAGAATTTCAAATAATAAATGCAGAAAGACTGAGGGAAAAAATCACCACTAGAACACCTCAGTGTTACTTGCTATAGGCAAGATCCAGGGATGAATGCTAAAATCAGTAGGTGAAACTTTAAGGAAAAGCTTCAAAGGATCTCCACGCTAATCTTTGTTCATTTCTGTGGTGGTTTTAACATATGTTCACCAGTGCTTTGCCTTTCATTCTGGCAGGATAGAGTGTAACTCCCCACCCCTTGGGTGTGGGCAGGAATGGTGACTCCCTTCTTATGACTTGACTGTGGAAAGGGGAAAATGCTAAATAAGGCTGGGTGACACCACCTTAACCACATGGGTCAAGGTTAACAGTACCAGTGATAAACCATGTTGATGTCATGAACTGTGGTATGGTATGAGGAGAAAAGTACCTTCACTTCATGGCATTCTTCCCCCAAACCCTGGTCTAGTCCTGAGAAAGCAGTGACAAACCCAAACCGGGGGTCACGACACCTGACTAGTATTCCTAAAAAATGTCAAGGAGATACATGAAAAACAAGGAGGGGCTAAAACTGGTCGTCATGGATCAGAGAAAATTAAGGAGAACTGAATAAGTGTAATGATTGATCTTACAACAGAAAAAGGACATTAGCAGTTAAACAAGTAGCATCCAGATAAATGAGTGAAACTGTAGCTTAACTCCTAGCGTTGTTGCAGTGTTAACTTCTTAGTTTTTATCACTGTACCATGGTTACATAAGATGCTAACATTAGGGGAAGCTGGTGAGAGGAATATGGGGACTCTGTACTATTTTACCTCTCTGTAAATAAAAATATTATTTTTAAATGAGGGGAAAAAATCCTGTATACAGTAGTACAAAAAATCTTTAGTATCTAATTTAGGATATATAAGAACTCTATAGAGAAATTACAAAGCCTTAACGAGAGACATTCAAGAAGACATAAGTGAAGGAGAAATGTGCTTTGTTCCATTGATTAGAAAACTCAATAGTAAAAAGATTCTCCCCAAATCGTAATAAAAATACCATAGTTTCTGTGTTGGAACCCTGGCAAGCTGATTCTAAGATTCCTGCAAGTACAAAATGCCAGGAATCAACACAACTCTTGAACAACAATGAGGTAAGAGAACTTGCTCTGCTAGACATCAGTACCTTTACCAAGTGGCAGTAATCGAGGTGGTGTGGTGCTGATGCAGAGAGAGACAGCCAGCCTAAGGGGACGGCATTGACTGTCTAGAAACAGCTCCCACACATAATGAATGCTTTCTGTGTATCAGAGGTGGCCTGCAGATGGTGGGACGAGGATGTTCAGGGATAGCTGGCTGTTCCCACGAGGCAAACATTGAACTGGACCCTTACCTCACACCATACATCAACAGTTCATTAATGGCATTCCTGGCAGTTACAGACTAATAAAGAGAAAACTATACTTTCTGGCTGAATCTAGAAGAATATCTTCATGACCTCAGGGTTTGGAAGAATTTTCTAAGACTTCAGCAATAACCATAAAGGAAAAGATTGATTAATTCAACTACATTAAAATTGAGACCTTACGGCTCAGCAGGTAGAGAATCCGCTTGCAATGCAAGAGATAGAGAAGATGTGGGTTTGATCCCTGGGTCAGGAAGATCCTCTGGAGGAGGAGATGGCAGCCCACTTGTAGTATTCGTGCCTGAAAAACACTATGGACTCAGGGGCCTGGAGAGCTACAGTCCATTGGATCGCAGAGTCCAACACAACTTGGCAATGAAACAACAAGAATCATCAGACAACGTATGTAAGAGTAAAAAGCCAACCATAGAAGAGTATCCACAAAATACAAATAATTCCTACACATCGATAAGAAAAAAAACATTAGCAACTTAATGAAAAATAGGGCAAGAGACAAGCACATCACAAAAGAGGAATCCAAATGGCTGATGAACATGTGGAAAGGTGTTGTGCCTGACTTGCAATCAGAGAGATGTAAATAAACTCAGGGAGCTCATAGCCCATGGGGGCGAGGGCAGACTTCCAGCAGGAAACCGCACAGACATTACTTAGTCACACCCTGGAGAAGGGCTCCGAGTGAAGGGCTCTTTGCCCGTGACATTCTCGGAGAGTGCAGGAAAGTGACGGCTAAGTCTTGAAGAATGCGTGCGCATTCAAAGGCTCCCAGGTCTGGGACCTGGCAGGAACATTTATGGCCCCCATTTTAGAGATTTGGGGCTGAGATTCAAGTACCCTGGATTATATTATTCAGTTGTCAAGTGACAGAGCTAGAACTTCATCCAGGATTCAAATGTTCTCTCTCAAAAAAAAAAAAAAAAAAAAAAAAGGAAAGGAAAAACGAGCACAAATACATATTTTTACGTCTGCATCACTTGTATACAGAAGGAAGGAACAGCAGAGCAGTGGCTGGAAAGTGGAGCTACTTTCCAAACACCCAAGATGACAAGTGCCATCTCCAAAGCCCCAGGGCCAAGGGTGAGCCACCTGACCCCTGACAAAGGCCCATCCCTGGTGTTTCAGGAAATTAAACTGTGCATGTCAGTTGGCTCGTCAGAGCAGTTAGGGCCTGCACCTGCCAGAGAAGAATGTGCAATGTTTGGTTTTATCCTGAGAACAGCATATGGGGCCCCCACAGCAAGGGGCAAAGAAAGGGGCCCCACATTTTGGTTTTTCCCAATAGACAGGAATGGCACTTTCTTGCCCACTCCTATGTCGGATGTTGTGGGGTCTGCCTCACCTATCACAGGCAGGCAGCAGTCAGGGTCACAAACCCCTCCCCACTTCCCACCTGTAGTCCCAGCCTGGTCAGGCTCCTGCAAGAAGGTACAGAGAGTGTGGAGGGGTTGGGAGGTGGATTTGTATCCTTGGCAGACACAGTGGCATACTGCCCCTGTGGGCCAAGGTTTGGGGTAAATGCTGTGTCCCAAGAAACCTGGCTTCTCATCCCCAACTTCAAGGAGACTGTGGTTGGTGTTTTGCAAAGATGTGATAAAACCAACAGCCCTGGCCTTGCAACTGCAGAGCAGGCTGAGCCCCTGGTAGACTCAGCAACCCGTGTGGACACCCAGGCCCCTAGGAGGGCATCAGAGCTATGCCAGGTGAGCCATCCAGAATGCCAGACCTTGGGGGAAAGAGCCCTGCATCCTGGCGACAGAGAAGTCACACTTTCATGAGATAGTCCCAGTTTTCAGTGCTTTAATTCCTTGGCTGCCTTTGCCTTGTCAAGGCCAGAATCTGGGCCTAAGTTTTCAAGGCAGAACAAAACAATTTTGTTTTCTAGGAAAATGGGAGGTCTGGGATGGCGAACGCAGCCTCTGGCGTGGCGACTACCACAGCTGGCGACACCAGCTGCCAAGTCTCACCCTCTCTCCAGAGAACAGGAACCAAACAGCACAGAGTCTTTCCTTCTAGCCAGTGGGTCCGCTTAGTGGGGTGACTTGAATTTTTCTTTTAAAAAATATGGGCACAAAAAAAAAAAGACTGGAAGGAAATTGATCAAAATACTGTTTGTCTTTAGGGAGAAGAGACTGGATGACTTTCATTTCTTCCCTTACAGTGTTCATGTTTTCTGTCCTGGATGATATTTTCTCAAGCCAGGAAACAATATTTTACGGAAGTCACCCCTGTGTGTACTTTGCCTCATCCCACAGCCCTGCACATCCATCCTGGAGTTACATCGGAGTATGGGAGAGCACCCTTCATCCTGACCTGGAACTGCCCACGTGCCCGAACAGAGCTCTCTCCTACCACAGGTACCTCCCGAACCCTCTGTTCCCGGGAGCACCTGGTCTCACTTCCTTTGGCTTTCCATCCAGCCTCTGCCTAGTCCAGTCCCTCACTCTCACAGGAAGTCCAGCTGATCCCCAACACTGGAACACACTTGGCTTCTACACGATGCAGGAAGGGAATTCCCATCCCTGTCTTCTTCTCCAGTTGTGGCCTCATTTCTTTGTCACAGCAGCTCTGCGGGATTGCAGCTTTGATTCCCATCTCTTGATGAGCAAACCAGTTTAAAAGGCTAAAAATGATGCCCTGGACCACACAGACCAGGCCAGGACTTCAGCACCAAGTCAGACCTGCCGTAAGGCCCCAGCCCCTCCCTACTGCCCCCTGTCCTCAGGAGAGTCCCTCTGGTGTCTGGGCCTTCGCCTGGTTCTCCCCCTGGTGACTGATTAAAATCCTGCTGAGCCCTTCACAGGGCCTTCCAAGGCTCTCAAGACCACCCCCTCTTCTGGATGGGTATGGGGCTTATGCGTGCTGGGACCACAGGTCTGCCGGTTCCTTGGCATGGCACCTTGCCTTCCACCTCCCCCCATATCCCTCCAGGGCCTGGCACAGGCATGTTCCCCGAGCCAGCTCTCTCCGCAGGGACAAACAGAAGCTGCCCCTGTCCTTCCCAAGTCAAAGCCCCTTCCCACCTGCCTGCCTCAACCTCCCCCGCCAAAAAATCCACCCCCTCTTGGCAGATTTGCCAAAGCCCTGCAGATCCTGCACTGTGAACGAGAACCCCCTCCCCAGGGCATCCGGACAGCTGCAGCCAGACCCTGCGTGACATTGCTGAGCTGAGGCCCCAGGTCTGTGCCAGCTGCTCATGCCCAGCTCACAGACCACAAGCCAGCATTGCCGCGTCGCCACCTGTGTCTCCACTCAGAGGCGAGAAGTAAGGGACATGGACAGAAAGTAAAAGCCATTCCCACAACAGCTGCCAGGAACAGGGCAGAGAGTGGAAGGAAAATGTATATTCACAGCTGGCACCCAGTTCCGCTTAGGAAAATACCTTGCTTGAGTGGACACCTGTTGCTTGTGCCTGTCCAGCAGCTAGGTCTGGCTTCTGGGAACAGCTTCTCAAATCTTCCTTGGGGGAGGGCGGGCTGCTCCTTCCCTGTTCCTGAGGCCACAGGATACAGGTACCTACTGGTCATCCCCAGAGAGGGCCCGTGGCCCAGGCCTTGGCCTTAGGAGGCACAGAGGCAGGTCCAAAGATGCCTCATACCCCTTTTGGGGCTGTTGAGAGCCTGGCCCCAGACTTTGGCAAATGTGATGGGGAAAGTAGTGACCTCTTTGGGCTGGGCTTAATGAGCTGGTAGCCATCTTGCCGCCTTCAGAAAGTGGCTGCCTGAGGACATGGCCATCCCAGGGGCAGTGGGGAGGGGAGGGGGAGCAGAAGGAACAGGGAGGCCGAGGGGAAGGCGCAGCAAAGGGGGAGAGTGAGAGTGAGCAGTGAGAGCATCCCAGCCCCAGGTCCAGCTGTGCCTGAAACAGCTGGGTCCAGTTGTGCGAGCCAAAACATGTCCTCTCTGGGTTTCAGCTAGATGGAGTTGGGGTTCCATTGTTTGTTACCAAGAGAATCTTCAGGAATGTGACAAACTTGGGGGTGAGGCTTGAGCCCAAGGGGGTGGGTCTGAGCAGGCAGGGTCACACAGGAGCTGGATTATTCACACTCCCCTTACTGTGGTTTGGGGGTTACAGGGCAGAGGAACAAAAGCAGGTGGGAAGGAGCTACCTCCATGATGGCCCAGGGGGTTGTCAGAAGGTGGCTCCCTAAAGCCAGAGGCTGGCTTTCTGTGCTGTGGTGCTGCTGTAAGGTTGTTTAAAGTCAACTGTGGAACATGCTGGATCCCACACCAGTCAAAGGTGTGCAGCCTAGATTGGACATGAGCATGACCATGATGTGGACAGTCAAATGTGACCAACCCTAGGGAGGACACTGGCCTTCTAGTCCCAGAGGTGAGGGCACTGAGGACCCTGGTCCCCAGCACTCACCTCCACACTGGTGCACAGGCCTCAGCACACACAAATCTGAGAGAATGAAAATGGCTCTGCAGAACCAAGGGTGGGGTCCAAAAAGCGGGGGTGCTCAGGAACACACGCGGCAACAGAGCCAGGACAGGGTCGACCCCAAGACAGCACAGGAAACGGAAGGGGAGCAACAAAGCCACCCACACAACTCGGGTAACCCTCTGGGGTCTCTGTGCTCCGGGAAGTCACCGTCCACATCTCCTAAGACACAGTTCCCGGGGATGGTTCCCGGCAGCAAGAGCAGCCCCGGGAAACGTTAATATACAATGGAATTTGGGTTAAGCACTGTCTTCTCCAAGAGTTGAGCTCACAGGACATTCCCAAGAAACCTCTGGAGAGGTGGGGAGGAAAGTTTCTGGAGGTCTTTGGATGAAGAAAACAAAAAAATGGCCTTGATTTTCAAGGCAAAATTACAGAGGAAGAAAAAAATGTTTTTAATCTAATTAAGAGCGATCTTTTCACCTTCATCACAACATCACGGAAATGTGCCAGTTCTTAACTTCACACAATAATCAAAGCAATTAGTGAGGGAGAAGCCTTGGAAACCGGTGCAGATGTTCTCAGAATGTTTAATGGGGAAATGAGTTGCAGGCCTCGTTCTCAGCATCCGGCTCCAGGCCCTGGCTACCAAATCCAGACATCTGCTTGGGGCCCCACCCCCAGGCCCCGAGGGCGCGGGCTTGAGAAACACAGGTCCCTTCCCAGGCCGCCTCCCAGCCAGGCCAGATCCAGGGCTGAGAGGCTCCCCACAGCTCCCCACGCCAGAGCCTGGACACAGAGCTACCCCGGAGCTGGTAAGGGGGAGGCTTAATGTCAAAATTATATTAACAACTGATGTCAAAGATAATCAACGTAGCCTGGCTCCCCTCTCACCCCCACGGGTCCCTGCTGGTTGCAGGAGTACTGGAGGCAGGGAGAGGGCAAGGGGCCCTGTAGAGAACTCTCAGCTCTGACAGCCCCCACCTAGTTTGCACAAACACAACTTCATGAAAAGACACGGTGGCCTCGATCTGGTGTGGCCCCCCAGGCCCCGTTCCAATGCTGCTAGCCTCTTCATGGGCCCAGGAGTCAAAGTGGTCAAATATGAGGAAATTTCCAATAATCAGGAAAAAAAAAAAAAACAAAAACGTGGATGAACAAGGACGGCGCTTGCAGAAGAAACAGCCCATAGCAGAGGGCAGAGGGCCACAAGGCTAGTATCAGCTGGCTGTGAGAGACAGGACCCCAGCTGGGTCAGTCAGCTTAGCACATCTCGGAGACCCTGGCGTATGGCAGGCATCAGGGACACAGAGGTAAAGAGCACATGATCCTTGTTGTCAAGGACACAGAGGCAGCACGGGGGCCTCACTGTGTACCCTCAGCACTCACGTCCCAGCAGCACCGAAGGCCCCTAATGTGGGCCTGCCAGATGCTTTTCTGAGCGCTATCTCTGACCTCGGGGGCCTGCTGAGCCACACACAGGGCAGGCCAGGAGTGACGCACAATGAACCCCCGAGGGGTAGCTTTCAGCAGTGAGAGATAAACACCCTAAGCTTCTTGAGCAGCTGGCGGAGCAGCTCCGAGGAGTGTTCTCTGTGGCTTCCCAGCTGCCCAACATGGAGCTCTCCCTCAGCAGGCATTTCCAGGGTGGACTCGGGACGCACAGAAACCGACCTGAGACTGACAGGAAGCTGCTGGTGCACTTTCTGCAGCAGAGTGGCAAGGTCTGCTTTAAAAGAACTCCCTTGGACTGTGATGTGCCGTATGGAGGAGAGGCGGAGAAGTGGCAACAGACTGGTGAAGAGTGGAGGGCAACAACTGAGACAGAGAAATGGAGACAGCTTTGACCAGGGAGGTGTGAAGGCAAAGAGTGCTCAAAGTTCAGGAAGTTGCCAAGGCCTGCTGATGGACACGGGCACTGGGGAGAAGGTGTCCTTTTTAAAGGTTTCCAGTCAGTTTAGTGAAAAACAGTATGCCACTCCTCTTCTGTCTGGCTTCACATCTCCCTGCTTCTCCTCCCCCAAAGCATGAGACCAGAAAGGAGTGCAAATAAGACCACACACAACTCATGCCTTTAGCAGCAGTAGGGAACAGAACAGTGTGGCCTTCACGTTTTTACCTGTGAATTGAGAAACGAACCAAAGTCCAGCAGCACGGCAGCCACCTGCCCACCACCACGAGACTCTAGCAGAAGAGTCAGGAGATGAGGCTTACAATGCCCAGTCCAAACGTATTAGGGAAGTGAGTGACCTCAGCAAAGATAGACAAGTACCTCTGAGGAGACTTTCCTTCCCAGAAACCTCTGTCAGAATCAACTTTGTCAGAACTCTAGAAAGCGGTCAATGTTTATAGCACCCAGGTGAACAGCCAACCAAGAAACAGGCAATTTAAAAATGAAAGCCTTGTGGCATTTTTACTTGTCTTGGCAGTACCCCTGGTCCCCCACTCATGAGCAGTCTGGAAGATGGCCGTCCACATTCCAAGTGTGGGACCTGAGCCCTTGGTTCTAGAGGGAGCAGAGTTGATCTTACGCTCCAGCAATTGTATCTGTTCTGTATTGTCTGGAGGCTTCCAGAGAGTGGTTGCCTTTATTTCCTCCACAAGAGAACTCAAGTGAAAAATGTTTCAAATTCTTAGAAAACACTGTGAGGGGGTAGAACAAATCAGAGCCTCCTGGGGACAGGATTACAGGTAAGGCATACACAAGCTTCTAGTTCAGTGACCAGAGCACTGGGAGCCTGGGAGGAAAAGCTGGGGGAAGTTTCTTTTGGAGATCAAGCCATTAAGACACAATACTGAAGAACTGAGAAAGCCAAGAGCCTACCCAGGGCAGGATGCATGCTCAAAAAAGTCCTGATAACACACTAAGCTTCCATTTCTGGCTGGTCTCTGTGCCCACCTCAAGCAGGAAATGAAGGCTGAGGCAGAGTTGTAAACAGCCTGACCAAGACTTGACGGTTTGTCCCAGCACAGAGCTAAACTGCAAAGGTTGGGAGAATTGTTTTGTTTTTACTTTTTCCCTCCTTCTTCCTCTTCTGACTCTGGCACTCAAGGAAATCTCTGTCAAAACACCAGCTGAACACAAGAAGAACAGTGACCTTAGAGACCACACATGGCATAGAATACAGATATTGAAAAAAATAGCCAAGAAGTCACTAAACAGTTACAGTTCACAACAATGAAAAATAACTCCTGAGAAGGGGAAAGAATCTGCTGTTTAGAATTACTATATACAGTGTTCAAAATAGCCAGTTTTTAACAAAATTATAAAGAAACAAAGTATGGCTCATTGATAGAAGAAATTAATGGAAACCAACCCTAAGGAAGTGCAGACATTAAACTTACTAGACAAAGAGTTTAAATCAACTTTGTTAAAGATGTTCAAGAAACTGAAGGAAATCACAGACAAGGAACTAAAGGAAAGCCATGAGAATGATGTATGACTAAAAAGAATACAGAAATTATGAAAAGGAATTAAACCTGACAAACACATGTAGAACACCCAACAACAGCAGAACACATTCATCTCAAGTATGCATGGAATATTCTCCAGGATAGATTACATGTTAGACCACAAAGTCTCAGAAAATTTTTAAAAATTAAAATCATGTGAAGTAACCAAATTGGGATTAGCCTAAAAATCAATAATAGAAGGAAAACTAGAAAATTAACAAATATGTGGAAATTAAACAACACATTCATTAAAAACTAATGGTCAAAGAAGACATTACAAAGGAAATTAAAAAAATTTTAAGATTAAAATACAACATACCAAAGCCTATGGGATGCAATGAAAGCAGTGCTCATAGAGAAAAATATAGTTATGAATTCTTGCATAAAGAATTTCAACAACTTTATAGCCCAAGGAACTATAAAAAGAAAAGTAAACTAAACCCATAGTTACCAGAAAAAGGAAATAATAAATATGACAGTGGAGAAATGAATAAAAAAACAATAGAATCAACTGAATAAAAAGTAGGTTACTTTTGAAAAGATCCAACAAAGTTGACAAACCCTTAGCTGTAATGACTAAGAAAAATCTATAGAAGATGCAAATAAAAACATAATGAAAGTGGGAACATTACGACTGATCATACAGAAATAAAAAGAATTATACCAATACTCTCATTCATGGATCACAACCTTGTCATGGTGAAGAGGCTTATGTAATGCAATGAAGCTATGGAGTCATGACATTTAGTACCACCCAAGATAGATAGGTCATAGTGAAGAGTTCGGACAAAAGGAGAAAGAAATGGCACCCCACTTCATTATTCCTGCCTGGAGAACCCCATAGACTATATGAAAAGGCAAAAAGATATGACACTGGAGAAGAATGGACAAGTAGCTTTAGAAGGAATGAAGAGGCTGAGCCAAAGTAGAAATGATGCCCAGTTGTAGATATGTCTGGTGGTAAAAGTCAAAGTCTGATGGTGTGAAGAACAATATTGTGTAGAAACCTAGAATGTTAGGTCCATGAATCAAGGACGTGAGATAGAAAGAATGAATATGGACATCTTAGGAGTCAGTGAACTAAAATGGATGGGAAAGGGAGAATTTAATTCAGATGACCATTATATCTTCTGCTGTAGGCAAGAATCCCTTAGAAGAAACAGAATAGTCCTCACAGTCAACAATAGAGTCTGAGATGCAGTACTTAGGTGCAATCTCAAAAATGACAGAATGATCTTGGTTCATTTCCAAGGTAAAACATTCAGCATCACAGTAATTCAAGTCTATGCTCCATCCACTACTGGCAAGACACTTCAGTATTCTTTCCTTGAGAACCCCATGAACAGGATGAAAAGGCAAAAAGATAGGACATTGAAAGATGATCTCCCCTGGTCGATAGGTGCCCAGTATGCTACTGGAGATCAGTGGAGAAATAACTCCAGAAAGAATGAAGAGATGGAGCCAAAACAACAACACCACCCAGTTGTGGATGTGACTGGTGACGGAAGTAAAGTCCGATGCTGTAAAGAGCAATATTGCATAGGAATCTGGAATGTTAGGTCCAGGAATCAAGGCAAATTGGAAGTGGTCAAACAGGAGATGGCAAGAGTGAACATCAACATTTTAGGAATCAGCGAACTTAAATGGACTGGATAGAGTGAATTTAACTCAGATGACCATTATATCTACTACATTGGGCAAGAATCCCTTAGAAGAAATGGAGTAGCCCTCATAGTCAACAAAAGCATCTGAAATACAATACTTGGGTGCAATCTCAAAAACAACAGAATGATCTCTGTTTGTTTCCAAGGCAAACCATTTAATATCACAGTAATCCAAGTCTGTGCTCCAACCAGTAATGCTGAAGAAGCTGAAGTTGAATGGTTCTGTGAAAACCTACAACACCTTCTAGAACTAAAAAAAGATGTCCTTTTCATTATAAGGGACTGGAATGCAAAAGTAGGAAGTCAAGAAACACCTGGAGTAACAGGCAAATTTGGCCTTGGAGTACAGAATGAAGCAGGGCAAAGGCTAATAGACTTTTGTCAAG
Organism: Bos indicus; assembly: GCF_029378745.1. NCBI lineage: Eukaryota > Metazoa > Chordata > Mammalia > Artiodactyla > Bovidae > Bos > Bos indicus. Next base: position 49,475,065 of record NC_091788.1, read on the forward strand.
AGAACACACTGGTCATAGCAAACACCCTCTTCCAATAACACAAGAGAGGACTCTACACATGGACATCACCAGATGGTCAATACTGAAATCCAGTTGATTGTATTCTTTGCAGCCAAAGATGGAGAAGCTTTATACAGTCAGCGAAAACAAGACCAGGAGCTGACCATGGCTCAGATCATGAACTCCTTATTGCCAAATTCAGACTTAAATTGAAGAAAGTAGGGAAAACCACTAGACCATTCAGGTATGACCTAAGTCAAATCCCTTATGAGTATACAGTGGAAATGACAAATAGATTCAAGGGATTAGATCTGATAGCATGCCTGAAGAACTATGGATAGAGGTTCATGACATTGTACAGGAGGCAATGATCAAGACCATCCCCAAGAAAAAGAAATGCAAAAAGGCAAAATGGTTGTCTGAGGAGGCCTTACAAATAGCTATGAAAAGAAGACAAGCAAAAGGCAAGGGAGAAAAGGAAAGATATAGCCATTTGAATGCAGAGTTCCAAAGAATAGCAAGGAGAGATAAGAAAGCCTTCCTCAGTGATCAATGCAAAGAAACAGAGGAAAACAATACAATGGGAAAGACTAGAGATCTCTTCAAGAAAATGAGAGATACCAAGGGAACTTTTCATGCAAAGAAGGGCACAATAAAGGACAGAAATGGTATGGTCCTAACAGAAGCAGAAGATAAGAAGAGGTGGCAAGAATACACAAAACTATACAAAAAAGATCTTCATGACCCAATCACAGTGGTGTGGTGTGATCAATCACCTAGACCCAGACTCCTGGAATATGAAGTCAAGTGGGCTTTAGGAAGCATCACTATGAACAAAGCTAGTGGAGGTGATGGAATTCTGGGTGAGCTATTTCAAATCCTAAAAGATGATGCTGTGAAAGTGCTACACTCAGTATGACAGTAAATTTGGAAAACTCAGCAGTGGCCACAGGACTGGAAAAGGTCAGTTTCCATTCCAATCCCAAAGAAAGGCAATGCCAAAGAATGCCCAAACTACTGCACAATTGCACTTATCTCACATACTAGCAAAGTAATGCTCAAAATTCTCCAAGCCAGGCTTCAACAGTACACTAATCGTGAACTTTTAGATGTTTGAGCTGGATTTTAAAAAATTAGAGGAACCAGAGATCAAATTGCCAACACCTGTTGGATCACAGAAAAAGCAAGAGAGTTCCAGAAAAACATATGCTTTATTGACTATGCCAAAGCCTTTGACTGTGTGGATCACAACAAACTGTGGAAAATGCTGAAACAGATGGGAATATCAGACCACCTGACCTGTCTCCTGAGAAATCTCTATGCAGGTCAAGAAGCAACAGTTAGAACTGGACATGGAACAACAGACTGGTTCCAAATTGGGAAAGGAGTATGTCAAGGCTATATATTGTCACCCTGCTTATTTGATTTACATGAAGAGTACATCATGTGAAATGTGGGGCTGGATGAAGCACAAGCTGGAATCAAGATTGTCAGGAGAAATATCAATAACCTCAGATATGCAGATGACACCACCCTTATGGCAGAAAGCGAAGAAGAACTAAAGAGCCTCTTGATGAAAGTGAAAGAGGAGAGTGGAAAAGTTGGCTTAAAACTCAACATTCAGAAAACGAAAATCATGGCATCTGGTCCCATCACTTCATGGCAAATAGATGGGGAAACAGTGGAAACAGTGTCAGACTTTATTTTTTTGGGCTCCAAAATCACTGCAGATGGTGACTGCAGCCATGAAATTAAGACACTTGCTCCTTGGAAGGAAAGTTATGACCAAACTAGACAGCATATTGAAAAGCAGAGACATTACTTTGGCAACAAAGGTCCGTCTAGTCAAAGCTATGGTTTTCTCAGTAGTCATGTATGGATATGAGAGCTGGACTGTAAAGAAAGCTGAGCACTAAAGAATTGATGCTTTTGAACTGTGGTGTTGGAGAAGACTCTTGAGAGTCCCTTGGATTGCAAGGAGATCCAACCAGTCCATCCTAAGGGAAATCAGTCCTGAATATCCATTGGAAGGACTGATGCTGAAGCCGAAACCCCAATATTTTGGCCATCTTATGTGAAGAACTGACTCATTTGAAATGACCCTGATGCTGGGAAAGATTGAAGGTGGGAGGAGAAGGGGATGACAGAGGATGAGTTGGTGATGGACAGGGAGGCCTGGTGTGCTGCAGTCCATGGGGTCACAAAGAATCAGACACGACTGAACAACTGAACTGAACTGATCCTGCATTGCAGGCAGATTCATTACCACTGAGACACCTAGGTAGCCCTTGGGAAGCATTACCATGAACAAAGCTAGTGCAGGTGACAGAATACCAGCTTAGTTATTTAAAATCCTAAAAGATGATGCTGTTAAAGTCCTGCACTCAATATGTCAGAAAATTTGAAAAACTCAGCAGTGGCCATAGGATTGGAACTGGTCAGTGTTCATTCCAATCTCAAAGAAGGGCAATGCCAAACAATGTTCAAACTACCATACAATTGCACTCATTTCACATGCTAGGAAGATTATGCTCAAAATCCTTCAAGCTACTCTTCAACAGAATATGAACCAAGAACTTCCAGACATACAAGTTGGGTTTAGAAAAGGAAGAGCAACTAGAAATCAAGTTGCCAACATTTGTTGGGTCATGGAAAAATCAAGGGAGTTCAAGAAAAACATCTATTTCTGCATTTTTGACTATGCTAAAGCCTCTGTGTGGATCACAACAAGCTGTGGAAAATTCTTGAAGAAATGGGAATACCAGACCACCTTACCTGCCTCCTGAGAAACCTGTATGTAAGTTGAGAAGCAACAATTAAAATCAGACATGGAACAATGGACTGGTTCAAAATTGCAAAAGGATTATGATAAGGCTGTATACTGTCTCCCTGCTTATTAAACTTATATGCAAAGTGCATCTTGCAAAATGCTGGACTGGATGAGTCACAAGCTGAACTCGAGTGCAGGGAGAAGTATCAACAACCTCAGATATGCAGATGATACCACTGTAATGGAAGAAAGCAAAGAGGAACTAAAGGGCTTCTTGAGGGTGAAAGAGGAGAGTGAAAAAGCTGGCTTGAAACTCAACATTCAAAAAACTAAAACCATGGCATCTGGTCCTACCACTTCATAGGAAATAGAAGGGGAAATTTTGAAGCAATGATAGATTTTGTTTTCTTGGGCTCCGAAATCACTGATGATGGTGACTTTCGCCATGAAATGAAGACATTTGCTCCTTAGAAGAAAAGCTGTGACCTACCTAGGCAGCATATTAAAAAGCAGAGACATCACTTTGCCAACAAAGGTCTGTCTAGTCAAAGCTATGGTTTTCCCAGTAGTCATGTATGGATGTGAGAATTGGACCATAAAGAAAGCTGAGTGCTGAAGAATTGATGCTTTCAAATTGTGCTGGAGAAGACTCTTCAGAGTCCCTTGGATTGCAAGGAGAGCAAACCAGTCAATTCTAAAGGCAGTCAACCCTGAATATTCATTGGACGGCCTGATACTGAAGCTGAAACTCCAATATTTTGGCCACCTGATATGAAGAGCGGACTCAATGGAAAAGACCCTCATGCTGGGAAAGACTGAAGGTAAAAGGAGTAGGGGGTGGCAGAGAATGAGATGGTTAGATAGCATCACCGGTTCAGTGGACATGAATTTGAGCAACCTCTGGGAGATATGTAGTACAGAGGAGCCTGCCATGCTACAGTCCATGGAACTGCAAAGTGTTGGACACGACTTTGTGACCAAACAATAAGAAAATACTGTGGACAACTGAACTCTAGTCCAAAAAAAATTAGATAACCAAGATGAAATGAAGAAATTCTTAGCAAAATATAAACTCCAAAACTGATTCAAGAAGAGATAAAAATTCTGAACATACAGCAAGTAAAAAGTATGAATCAGTAATCAAACATAGTGAAGAGAAATCCAGGACTTCTCAAACTCTAATGAAAAACAGAAGGGAAGGAACACTGCAACACATTCTGTGAGATGAGTACTACTTTGAAACAAAAAGCAGAGAAATAAACCACAAGAAAAGAAAGCTAGATAGTAAAATCGCTTATAGATGCAAAAAAAGAAAAAAGGAACAAATAGAAGAAAATATTAGTAAACCAAATCCACTAGCATATTAAAAGAATTATACTCCATGAGCAAGTGGGATATATCTCAGGAATGGAAGTGTGGTTAATCAGGAAAAATCAATTTAATACATCAGAGTAGCAGAATTATCTTAGTTGACACAGAAAAAAAAAAAAAAACAGTTGACAAAATCCAGCAAACTTTTAAGATTAAAAACTGAGAAAATTAGGAAAAGAAGGTAACTTTCTTACCATGATAAAGAGCATTTATGAAAAGTCTGTAACTTACATCGTAATTGTGAAAAAACTAAAAACATTAAAACAAGAAACAAGACAAAGATGCCCATTTTTACCACCACTTTTCAACAATGTACTGGAAGTTTTAGCCATAGCAGTTAGGCAAATAAATGGATAAAAAGCATACGAACTGGAAAGGAAGAAAGAAAACCCTTTCTATTCACAGATATGATCCTATCTAGAAAATCCCAAAGAATCAAGAGAACAAAAACACCCAACCTATTAGAGCTAATAAACAAATTCCGGAAAGTTGTAGGACATGTGATCAACACACAAAAATCATTGTTCCTTTGCACTAGCAATGAACAACATGAGAAGGAAATTTTTACAGTTCCATTTATAGTAGCATCAAGAAGAGTAATGCACCTAGAAATAAATTTAAACAGGCAAAAGACTTCTATGATAATATTACAAAACTGGTAGAAATTAAAGATCTATATAAATAGAACAGCATCCTTCATTCATGGATTGGAAGATTCAATATTGTCAAGATGGCAATATTATCCAGTGATTCGCAGTCTGAATGCAATCCTTATCAAAATTCTGATGGCCTTTTTTGCAGAAATGGAAAAACTGATCCTAAAATGTTTATGGATTTGTAAGGGGCCTAGAACAGGTAAAACAAGTTTGAAAAAGAACAAACTTGGAAGACTCACACTCCCCAGTTTGAAAACATACAGAGTTATATTAATCAAAATAATGTGGTACGGCATAAGGGTAGACATTTAAACCAATGGAATAAAATAACCTAGAAGTAAAACCTCATATATAGTCAACTATATGTTCAATAAAGACCATTTGGTAGAAAAAGAATGGTGCTGGGGCAACTGGACAGCTGGACACAGGAAAAAGAATGCAGCTGGACACATTCCGTACCATATAAAAATTATCTCAAAAAGGACCAGCAACCTAAATATAAGAGCTAAAACCATAAATTTCTTAGAAGAAAACACAGAAATAAATCTTTATGACCTTGGATTATGCACTAAATGCCACTGAAGTATTTGACTTTAAAATGATTAATTATGTCATGTAGGTTTCACCTCGTTAAAAAAAACAGGGGCCATAGAAGAGTTACAGGAAGCACAGACAGAATTATCCCCAGAAAAACAAAGTCCACCATTCGGTGTCAGAATGGAGAATGCAGGACAGAAATAAGCAGTTCACAGCAGCCTCAGCAAAGGGCTCTGAAATGACTGGTTAGATGCGGCAGTCTCAGAGAATCATGTCTTGGGGAGGCTCAGATGTATACAGAAGTGGCATGATTGTAAGGTAAAAGAAGGAAATAAGAGGAGGAAGTGAAAGATTCCTGCAGGAATTAAAAATTAGACGTGCCAGTTGCCTCACACACATCTCCACGACAGCAGTATCTAGAAATGGAACTGCCTAAAAGAGGATGAGCCTGAAAGAAGAGGGGATTTTTGAGCTAGGAACTCTGACACTAGGTACACAGGAATACAGGTAAGCAGACTACTATTACTAGTAAGCATACTACTACTATCAGGGGAAAAAAAAAAAAAAATTAGAAAAGATTTTCTGCTTACAAAAGTTACCTTAAAAATTGAACAATAAAGCTGAAGACTATCAACAATATTCCCAACTAACTTAAATATTGTCAACAGTTGGGATATTAAAACATACCTTGAATCAGTAATAATATTATTTAAAATCAGAAATGGACAAAAATAAAAACAAGAAATGACAAGAGGTGATTAAACCTAAGATAGAAATAGATGAAAACCACGGAAAAAGCTTAAGGTAATTAAAATGAAAGACAAAGAGTCAGAGTGACCATGGTTGAAGTGAAGACAGGCAAAGGGGGGTCCGATGTGCCTATAACTCAAGTCTCTGAAGAAGAAAATAAAAACAATACAAATTATATTTAAAGCCATATGTTAAAAAACTATATAAATCTGTATCAATAAAATCTGACACGTTGAAAGGACCCATATGGGTACCAAGGAAGTTGACCTGAAACAATCAACTCTGAGAGACATTTCCTGCTAAAACTGTTAGACTTGAAAAATGGAGAAGAAATCCCTAGGGCCTGCAAGCTAAAAGCAAAATAACTTAAAAAGGCAAGAGAATTATATGGACAACAGACTAGTCAAAAACAATATACAAAGCAAGACAGAGTGGAGCCGAATTTTCAAGAAACTTATGAAAGTACAAACTGAGGAGTTTATATCCAGTCAAGCTGAACTTCATGCATCAAGGTGATAGAAAAAGTTTTACATACATATAAAATACTGTACACATGAGTCCTTGCTAAGCAAGTTCCTAGAGGATAAGCTTCATCCAACCATGAGAAGACTGGAAAAACTCTGGCAAAAGAACACCTAATTGCAAAAAAAAAAAATGCGTCAAGAAACTATCTTAAGAGAAAGTGTGCTACCCATTAGATTGCACAGGAGATTTCTACTATAATCTTTTAGAGAACAGAGGGTCCTAATTTTCCATATATTGTTTCAGAGAAAAAAGGAAGGAAAATTTCCAAATACACTATATAAGCAAACGTAACATTGATATATAAACCCGATAAAAACAACATAAAAGACCAATATTATTTACGAATGCTGATTTAAAAATTGTATTTCCCCATATTAGTAGGATTGAGAAGAAACATAGGAGTACATCCGGGATTTCATCATTCAATCCTAACTAAACTCTTGTGAAAACACAAATGAATGGACACTTCACTGACAAAACCACACAGATACTAGGAGAAAACAGGAGTGAATTCCTCTCAAAAACTATGCATAGGAAAAAGGTTTCCTATGTGGTTAAAAATCTAGTTGTAATAAGAAGATAAATTTGACTGCAGATTTACTAAACCTTGAGCATAGAAAATATCTTAATCAAAAGGCAATGACAAAATGAAAAGAAATCTTTGCAATAGAAGGCTAATGGCTATGACACACACGCATTTTTTTTAAATGGAGGGAATAAAGGACCAAGATGACTACAGAAAGAGAAGCAAAAGATGTAAACATATTTTAAGAAATGGAATATAAAAATGGTGCATTAGTTGCAATTTCACTCATAAAAGATAAATCCAAGCTCTATCTACATTGAGAGATCATTTTTTATCTCTCAGATCAACAATAATTCAAAATCTTTATAACATACTCCTTTGGTGAGACTGTGTGGGGATAGTCTCACATTGCTAGTATGACTTCAAAATACCACTGGCCTTATAGAGGGGAATTTGGGAATATTTAATTAAATGTGTATTTCTCAGCCTAACAATCCCACTTCTAGGAAATTACTTTAGGATACACCTCTAATAATATGCAGAAGATTACTCAGTGCAACATTATTTGCAATTACAAAATATTGGAGATTAACCAGAGCACTGACCAAACAATGATGAGCAAACTGCCAACCGGAAGCTACCTACACATACAGGGATAAAAGATTGCTTGAAAAGACTGTAGAACATATACACCAAAGAATATCATGCAATTGTAAGAAAGGAAGAGAAAGCTCTCTATGAATGGATATTGAATGGTTTCTGGGAGATACTGCTAGGTGACAAAAGCAAAGTACAAAAGAGCATATACAGAATACCACATGTTTTTGTAATGAAGAGGAAATGAGAAATCAGTAGCATATGTTCGATAACATACACAGTCACACACTACTGGTAATCAGAAGACACTGAAACTGGTTACAAACAAGGAGTAGGGGAAATCAGGATGGGAGGGATATGGAAGGAAGGACATTTCCCTTAGAAGACCTTTTTGTATAGTTTTGACTTCAAAAGTATATTAATATTCTGTGCATATAAAAATAAAATTAAGTCAGCAAGGTATGGGGTGCCTCTGGAACTGTGGAATTAGGACCTTAAAAAAACTGCTCCCTGGAAAGCAATGATAAAATTGGACAGAATTGTTAAAAAAAAACCATCATTTAAGAACTCCAGAAGTTAACCAAAGGCATATGACAAATTTATAGGTGTTTATTCAAGAAAAATAACTAATAAACCTTAGTAGGAACAGCAGGGTCTGTGACAGTTTAATTTGGGACTGCTTCTATACCCTCACCCAAGTGCAGTAGCATAATAGCCTTAAGAACTCAACAGTGGCCATGGAACTAGAAAAGATCAGTTTTCATTCTAATCTCAAAGAAGGGCAATGCCAAAGAATGTTCAAACTACCACACAGTTGTGCTCATTTCACATGGTAGTAAGGTTATGCTAAAAATCCTTCAAGGCTTCAACAGTATGTGAACCTAGAACTTCCAGATGAACAAGGTGGATTTAGAAAAGAGAGAGGTACCAGAGATCAAACTGCCAACATCTGTTGGATCATAGAAAAAAACAAAGAAGTTCCAAAAAAAAAAAAAAATCTGCTTCATTGAATACACATTGAATACACTTTGACTGTGTGAATCGCAACAAACTGTGGAAAATTCTTAAAGAAACGGGAATACCAGATCACCTTACCTGTCTCCTGAGAAATATGTATGCAGGTCAAGAAGCAATAGTTAGAACCAGACATAGAACAATGTACTGTTTCAAAACTGGGTAAAGGAGTACATCAAGCCTGTATATTGTCACCTTGCTTATTTAACTTCTATGCAGAGTACATCATGCGAAATGTTGGGCTGTATGACTCACGAGCCTGGAATCAAGACTGCCAGGAGAAATAGCAACAACCTCAGATATGCAGACAAGACCACTCTAATGGCAAAAGTTGAAGAGGAACTAAAGAACCTCTTCATGAGGGTGAAAGAGGAAAGTGAAAAAGCTGGTTTTTCAAAAAAGAAAAACCAAGATCATGGCATCCAGCCCCATCACTTCATGGCAAATAGAAGGGAGAAATGGAAGCAGTGACATATTTCATTTTCTCAGGCTCCAAAATCACTGCAGTTGGTGACTACAGTTACAAAATTAAAAGACATTTGCTCCTTGGAAGGAAAGCTATGACCAGCCTAGACAATGTATTAAAAAGCAGAGATAGCACTTTGCTGACAAAGGTCTATATAGTCAAAGCTATGGTTTTTCCAGTAGTCATATGGATATGAGAGCTGGACCATAAAGAAGGCTGAGTTCTGAAGAATTGATGCTTTCAAATTGTGGTGTTGGAGAAGCCTTGAGAGTCCCTTGGGTTGCAAGGAGGTCAAACCAGTCAGTCGTAAAGGAAATCAACCCTGAATATTCATTGGAAGGACTGATGCTGAAGCTGGAGCCCCAATACTTTGGCTGCCTGATGTGAAGAACTGATTCGCTGGAAAGACCCTGATTCTGGGGAAAATTGAGGGCAGGAGGAGAAGGGGATGACAGAGGATGAGATGGTTGGATGGCATCACTGACTCAACAGACATGAGTCTGAACAAACTCCAGGAGATAGTGAAGGACAAGGAAGCCTGGTGTGCTGGAGTTCATGGGGTCGCAAAGAGTTGAACATGACTTAGTGACTGAACAACAGCAGTCCTTAAGAATTTTTGGTGTCGGTGCCAATAAAGAGGAATAACTTGATTTGGAGCTCCATGGAAAAACCCTTGTCTTGGGCTCCAAAATCACTGTGGACAATGAATGCAGCCATGAAAATAAAAGACGCTTGCTCCTTGGAAGGAAAGCTATGTCCAACATAGACAACATATTTAAAAGCAGAAACATCATTTTGCTGACAAAGGTCCATATAGTCAAAGCTATGGTTTGCTTTGATTTTTCCTGTAGTCATGTATGGATGTGAGAGTTGGACCATAAAGAAGGCTGAGCACTGAAGAATTTATGCTTTCAAATTGTGGTGCTGGAGAAGACTCTTGAGAGTACCTTGGACAGCAAGGAGATCAAATCAGTCAATCCTAAAGGAAATCAACCTTGAGTATTCATTGGAAAGACAGATGCTGAGGCTCTAATCCTTTGGCCACATGATGCAAAGAGCTGACCCAATGGAAAAGACCCTGATGCTGGGAAGGACTGAGTGCAGGAAGGGAAGGGGGCAACAAAGGATGAGATGGTTGGATGGCATTGCTGACTCTCTGGACATGAGTTTGAGCAAGCTCCTAGAGATAGTGAAGGACAGGGAAGCCTGGCATGCTGCAGTTCACAACAACACTGTCAAACAATAGTGATCTCCATGGAAAATAATTGATGAAAGCCAACATCACAGCTACCAAAGCCTGCAGTATTGGTTGGGGCAAGCAATAGACCAGCAAAAATATTTTAATGAATCCCTGAGATCTGGAAGACTGTACATCCTCTCAAGAGAGATCAGAGAGAACCTTGCTGTCTATGTATCCTTGGCTGACTGTGAGACTCTGTGCAAGCAGAAAGTAAAACCCAGGAAGACTTTTGAACTACTTGAACTTGAGTGAATATCTCAACTCATACACAGATCACCTCAGCACATGGTGGAAGCCTCATTGCTTAAGACGGTTCAACAAAACGGACCAGTCAGCCTCACCACTAGGGTTTGCTGATATCGGGATGACACTGAAGAAGCCAGGCTGAAAAACTGAATAAGAATGAAACAACAACAAAATTGAGCAGAGAAATCAGTGCTCATATGCTGCATGACACACTGACTGCAGAATCAGTGCAGGCGAGGCACAAGCAAGTCAACAAACAAAAGCCCTAGCAACTGCAGTCTTCCCTTGTGGCTCAGCAGTCAAGAATTTGCCTGCAATGCAGGAGATGTGAGTTTGATCCCTGGGTTGAGAAGATTCCCTGGAGAAGGAAATGGCAACCCGGTCCAGTATTCATGCCTGGGAAATCCCATGGACAGAGGAACCTGGCAGGCTACAGCCCATGGGGTTGCAAAGAGTCGGACATGATTGAGTGACTAAGCACAGCACAGCAACTGTAATTACCTCTGGTCAGGGGGAAGAAGAGGAGCCCAGAATTCCTATATCATATAAAATGATCAGTTATTAACCAAAAATTTTGAGACATGCAAAGAAGCAAGGAGTGTAACCCTGAAACAGAAATAAAGAATAATAATAGAAATGATCCCTGAAAGGGTCTTTAGTAGGCCAAGACTTAAGGACAGCTTTTATAAATCTGTTCTAAGAACTGAAAAAACAAAAAAACACCTCCAGAAAAACAGTAAATGAATGAAGGGAAAATGTGATGATAATGACTCATCAATGGAGAATATCAATAAAGAGATATGAATTATAAAGTAAACCAAGTAGAAATTCTGGAGTTGAAAGCACAACTTAGATGAAAAACTGGGCAGGAGTGGGGGAGGCTAAACAGCAGATTTGAGTGGCAGAAGAAAGAAAGAATCAAGGACCTTGGAAATAGGTCCATAAAGATGATTCATTCTAAAGAACATAAAGGAATGAAGAAATCTGAACAATGCCTCTGAGGCTTACTGGATACCATTAAAAGTGACAACCTATGAATAATTAAAGTCCACAGGAGATAAGAGGAAAGAAAAAATATTTGAAGAGGGACTTTAACATTAACCTGAAGCACTTTGTTTTCAATTAAGATGCTTATTATAATCCCCAGTTATACTGCTAAGAAAGTAGCTTTTCAAATAGGAAAAAGAGACTAACAAAGAATGTCACACTAAAACATACCTATTAATAAACCAGAATGCAGTAAAGGAGAACAATACAATGAGAAGAGACATGAGACGGAAAATTTAACAGCAAACTGCAGGTTTAAAATCCTACTGTGTCAACAATTATGCTAACTGTAAGTGAATTAAACTCTCAATAAAGAAGCAAAGATTGCCAGACTCCTATTAATAAAATAGAAACCAAGTATATGTTGCCTACAATATATATGTTATATATTGAAAGACACAAATAGACTCAAAGGATGAAAAAGATGACATGTAAACATTAAACATAAGAAAGCTGGAGTGGCTAAATATCAGACAGAATAGACCTTAAACTATATTCCTGGAGACATTTAGGGACAAGGAATGATGCTAAAGCTGAAACTCCAGTACTTTGGCCACCTCATTTGAAGAGTTGACTCATTGGAAAAGACTCTGATGCTGGGAGGGATTGGGGGCAGGAGGAGAAGGGGACGACAGAGGATGCGATGGCTGGATGGCATCACCGACTTGATGGACGTGAGTTTGAGTGAATTTGGGAGTTGGTGATGGACAGGAGGTCTGGCGTGCTGCGATTCATGGGGTCGCAAAGAGTTGGACACGACTGAGTGACTGAACTGTACTGAACTGATTATGATAAAAGGGTCAACTCATCAAGAAGAAATAAAAAAAAAAAAAAGAAAAAACTAAAAACTATAAAGAAATAAAAATTATATGCAGCTAACAAGAGTCCCAAAAATATAAAACAAAAAATGACAGAAATGATGAGAGAAATAGGCAATTCAACAATAATAGACAATTCAGGGACTTCCCTGGTGATCCAGTGGCTAAGACTCGACACTCCCAATGCAAATCCAGGGTTTGATCCCTGGTTGGGGAACTAGATCCCACATGCCACTACTAAAAGTTCACAGCTACAACTAAAGAGGCCACATGCTACAACCAAGACCTGGCACAGCTGAATAAATAAAAATTAAAGATCAAAAAATGACACAGAATTCACCAGTAAAATAGTAGTATCGTTCAAATTGTTTGTATCAAGAGTTTTATATCTCTTGATTTTCTATCTTGTTTCATCAAAGTGGAGTGCTGAATTATCACACAACTACTATTATTGAGTGAGGTGGTAGAACACGGGCCATGTGGGACTTTGCTTAATGACCTCATCTGTTCTGGTATCAGGGACGCAATGGGAAGCTGGTACCCTAACCTGGCAACAGGGTCCACTGGGGAGGTGATCTTATACCCAACTCAGAGGCAACAAGACTGTGTGTGTTGGTTCCCCCACTAACACTGGGAGGATGTCAGTGGGACAAAACGGAAGCTAAACTTCCACTCACTTGTCTAAAATGAAGTCATGTAAGGCACTTCCCTACATCTTTGGAGTGGGATTGCTGGGGGGCACAGTAGGAAGCTGAATAGACAAGCTCATCCAGCCCTCATGCTGCACTTCAACAGGGGAGCTGTCTACTAAAACAAACAAGAAATAACAACAGCAAAAGGTCACCATCACCATGACAAAGAACCAGAGCCAAATAGTAAATTGGACCCAGAGTCTTGTAATCGCTCAAACTTCCAGGGTACAATAGAAAAATCACTTCTCATGACAAGAATCAGGATAGTCACAATATAAATGAAAAAAATCAAAAGAGATGCCAAAATCAAAATAAATAAAGACATTGGAATTATTTGATAAGGACTTTAAGAAATCCTAAAAATGCTTTTTAAAGCAATTAGAAATTTTCTTGACACAAGTGAAAAAAATAGAAAATCTCAGCAAAGAATCAGCAGTTTCCATTTAAAAAAATGGAAATTACAGAACTAAAAAATACAGTAACTGAAAATCGACTGACTTAATAGACTCAATTGTAGAGAATAGAATTAACGAACTTAGAGCTAGTCAACAGAATTGACTCAAGCTGAACAACAGAAAATAGACTTAAACCAAAAAGTGAACAGTCTCAGCGACCTATTTGACGACAGGAAAACAACTAACATTTGCAATACTGGAATTCCAAATGAGAGGAGTGAGTGAAATAAAAGTTGTATTCAAAGAAATAATGGCCAAAGACTCCCAAATTTAGTGAAAGGTAAAGAAGAGAAGTGAAAAGCAAAGGAGAAAAGGAAAGATATAAGCATCTGAATGCAGAGTTACAAAGAATAGCAAGAAGAGATAAGAAAGGCTTCCTCAGTGATCAATGCAAAGAAATAGAGGAAAACAACAGAATGGGAAAGACTAGGGATCTCTTCAAGAAAATTAGAGATACCGAGGGGACATTTCATGCAAAGATGGGCTTGATAAAGGACAGAAATGGTATGGACCTAACAGAAGCAGAAGATATTAAGAAGAGGTGGCAAGAATACACAGAAGAACTGTACAAAAAAGACCTTCACAACCCAGATAATCACGACGGTGTGATCACTCATCTAGAGCCAGACATCCTGGAATGTGAAGTCAAGTAGGCCTTAGAAAGCATCACTACAAACAAAGCTAGTGGAGGTGATGGAATTCCAGTTGAGCTATTTCAAATCCTGAAAAATGATGCTGTGAAAGTGCTACACTCAATATGCCAGCAAATTTGGAAAACTCAGCAGTGGCCACAGGACTGGAAAAGGTCAGTTTTCATTCCAATCCCAAAGAAAGGCAATGCCAAAGAATGCTCAAACTACCACACAATTGCACTCATCTCACACGCTAGTAAAGTAATGCTCAAAATTCTCCAAGCCAGGCTTCAGCAATACGTCAACCATGAACTTCCAGATGTTCAAGCTGGTTTTAGAATAGGCAGAGGAACCAGAGATCAAATAGCCAACATCCACTCGATCATAGAAAAAGCAAGAGATTTCCAGAAAAACATTGATTTCTGCTTTATTTACTATCCCAAAGCCCTTGACTGTGTGGATCACAATAAACTGTGGAAAATTCTGAAAGAGATGGGAATACCAGACCACCTGACCTGCCTCTTGAGAAACCTGTATGCAGGTCAGGAAGCAACAGCTAGAACTGGACATGGAACAACAAATTGGTTCCAAATTGGGGAAGGACTACGTCAAGGCTGTATATTGTCACCCTGCTTATTTAACTTACATGCAGAATACATCATGAGAAATGCTGGGCTGGAAGAAGCACAAGCTGGAATCAAGATTGCCGGGAGAAATATCAATAACCTCAGATATGCAGATGACACCACCCTTATGGCAGAAAGTGAAGAGGAACTAAAGAGCCTCTTGATGAAAGTGAAAGAGGAGAGTGAAAAAGTTGGCTTAAAGCTCAACATTCAGAAAACGAAAACCATGGCATCTGGTCCCATCATTTTATGGGCAATAGATGGGGAAACAGTGGAAACAGTGTCAGACTTTATTTTTTGGGGCTCCAAAATCACTGCAGATGGCGACTGCAGCCATGAAATTAAAAGATGCTTACTCTTTGGAAGGAAAGTTATGACCAACCTAGATAGCATATTCAAAAATAGAGACGTTACTTTGCCAACAAGGGTCTGTCTAGTCAAGGCTATGGTTTTTCCAGTGGTCATGTATGGATGTGAGAGTTGGACTGTGAAGAAGGCTGAGTGCCAAAGAATTGATGCTTTTGAACTGTGGTGTTGGAGAAGACTCTTGAGAGTCCCCTGGACTGCAAGGAGATCCAACCAGTCCATTCTGAAGGAGATCAGCCCTGGGATTTCTTTGGAGGGAATGATGCTGAAGCTGAAACTCCAGTACTTTGGCCACTTCATGCAAAGAGCTGACTCACTGGAAAAGACTCTGATGCTGGGAGGGATTGGGGGCAGGAGGAAAAGGGGACGACAGAGGATGAGATGGCTGGATGGCATCACCGACTGGATGGATGTGAATGTGAGTGAACCCCGGAGTTGGTGATGGACAGGGAGGCCTGGCGTGCTGCGATTCATGGGGTTGCAAAGAGTCAGACACGATTGAGCGTCTGAACTGAACTGAACTGAATCTTCTGGATTCAAGAAACAAAATGAATACAAAGTATAAACCCAAACATACCCCCCCAAATCTGTATCAAGACATATTATAAATATCTGAAAACTAAATACTAAAACTAAAAACCAAAATTTTTTTGAAAGAAAAGTATTTTCAGAGGGTACACTAATTTGAACAGCAGTGGATTTCTCATCAGAAAACATGAAGACCAGGAAGAAGTAGCGTAATATTTTTCAAAAAATAAAGATTTGTCAACTGTGAATTCTATAACCAGCAAAATAAACTTTAGGAATGAAGGGGAAATAGTCATTGTGAGAAGAAGGGAAACAGAATTTGTCACTAGCAAGCCTACCCTTAAAGAACAGCAAAGGAAAGTACCATCTAATGTGCTCAGTGGATGAGAAGGCAAAACTTAAAGACAATTGTATTTTTGAAATAGTGAGGATAAAAGAAACTAGATGGAAGTAAGGTTTCAATATTTTACTCAAAGAAGTAAAGCACTGATATCAGTAAATTATGATAAATCACATATTTATACTCAATACCTATGGCAATTACTAAGAAAACCATGTAACACTTTTTACTCTAAGACACTACAGACTTCAAAAGGATAAGAAGGGACTCTGTCAAACATTCTACACAGATAAGTTTGGCAACTTAGATGAAATGGGCCAATTCCTCAAAAAACATGAACTACAACTCACCCAATATGAAATAGTTAATTTTTATAGCTCTGTGACTATTAAGAGATTAAATTTGTAATTCAAAAATTCCCAAGGAGTCTCCAGACCAAATGGCTTTACTGGAGATTTCTGCCAAACTTTTAGAGGAGATGGAATGTTAGGTCCATGAATCAAGGTAAATTGGACATGGTCAAACAGGGATGGCAAGAGTGAATACTGATATTTCAGTAATCAGTGAACTAAAGTGGACAGAAATGGGTGAACGTAATTCAAAATTCAAATGACCATTATATCTACTAATGTGGGCAAGAATCCCTTAGAAGAAATGGAGTAGCCCTCATAGTAAAAAAAAAAAAAAAGTCTAAAATGCAGAGTGGTGCTGTGCTTAGTCGCTCAGTCATGTCCAACTCTTTGCAGCCCCATGGACTATAGCCAGCCAGGTTCTTCTGTCAATGAGGATTCTCCAGGCAAGAATACTGGAGTGGGTAGCCCATCCGTTCTCCAGGGGATCTTCCCGACCCAGGAATCGAACCAGGGTCTCCTGCATTGCAGGCAGATTCTTTACCAGCTGAATTACCAGGGAAGCTCTCCAAATGCAGTACTTTGGTACAATCTTAAAGATGACAGAATGAGCTCGGTTCATTTTCAGACAGACCATTCAATATCACAGTAATTCAAGTCTGTGCCCCACCACTAGTGCTGAAGAAGCTGAAATCGAACTGTTCTATGAACATCTACAATACCTTCTAGAACCAACACCAAAAAACAAACACTGGAAAACGTCCTTTTCCTCACAGGGGTTTGGAATGCAAAAGTAGGAAGTCAAGATACCTAGAGTTAACAGGCAAGTTTGACCTTGAAGTATGAAATGAAGCAGGGCAAAGGCTAACAGAGCTCTGCAAAGAGAACACACTGGTCATAGCAAACACCCTCCTCCAACAGCAAAAGAGACGACTCTACACAGGGACATCACCAGATGGTCAATGCTGAAATCAGACTGATTATATTCTTTGTAGCCGAAGATGGAGCTCTATATGGTCAGCAAAAACAAGACATAGAGATGACTGTGGCTCAGATCATGAACTCCTCATTGCAAAATTCAAACTTAAATTGAAGAAGTTAGGGAATATCACTATACCATTCAGGTATGACCTAAATCAAATCCCTTATAATTATAAAGTGGAAATAGATTCAAGAGATCAGATCTGATAGAGTGCCTGAAGAACTCCAGACAGAGGTTCTTAACATTGTGCAGGAGGTGGTGACCAAAACCATCCCAAAGAAAAAGAAATCCAAGAAGGCAAAATGGTTGTCTGAGCAGGCCTTACAAATACCTGAGAAAGGAAGAGAAGAGAAAGGCAAAGGAGAAAGGGAAAGATATACCCAACTAAATGCAGAGTTCTGAGAATAGCAAGGAGAGATAAGAAACCTTCTTAAGTGAACAATGCAAAGCAGTAAAGGGAAACAATAGGATGGGAAAGACTAGAGATCTTTTCAAGAAAATTGGAGATACCAAGGGAACATTTCATGAGAAAACAGGCACAGTAAAGGACAGAAATGGCAAGGACCTAACAGAAGAAGAGATTAAGAAAAGGTAAAAGAATACACAGAAGAACTGTGCAAAAAAAGGTATTAATGACCCCAATAACCACAATGATGTGGTTACTCACCTAGAGCCAGACATCCTGGATTATGAAGGCAAGTGGCCTTAGGAAGCATCACTGTGAACAAAGCTAGTGGAGGTGGTAGAATTCCAGTTGAGCTAGTTCAAATCCTAAAAGATGATGCTGTGAAAGTGCTGCCCTCAGTATGCAGGCAAATTTGGAAAACTTAGCAATGGCCATAGGACTGGAAAAGGTTAGTTTTCATTCTAATCCCAAAGAAAGGCAATGCCAAAGAATTTTCAAATTATTTTACAGTTGCATTCATTTCACGTGCTAGCAAGGTAACACTCAAAATCATTTAAGCTGGGCTTCAACAGGTCATGAACCAAGAACTTCCTGATGTACAAGCTAGATTTGGAAAAGGCAGAAGAACCAGGATCAAATTGCCAACATCCACTGGATCATAGAAAACAGCAAGAGAATTCCAGAATAACATTTACTTGTGCTTCACTGAGTATGCTGAAGCCTTTGAATGTGTGGATCACAATGAACTGTGGAAAATTCCTAAAAAGAAGGGAATACCAGACCACCTTACTTGCCTCCTGAGAAACCAGTATGTGGGTCAAGAAGCTGCAGTTAAAACCAGATTTGGAACAACAGACTGGTTCAAAATTGTGAAAAGAGTATGTCAAGTCTGTTTATTGTCACTGTGCTTGTACATCATGTGAAATGCTGGGATGGAAGAATCATAAGCTGGAATCAAGATTGCCAGGAGAAATAGCAACAGCCCATATGCAGATGATACCACCCTAATGGCAGAAAGCAAAGAGAAACTAAAGAGCTTCTTGATGAAGGTGAAAGAGGAGAGTGAAAAACCTCGCTTAAAACCTAACAGTCAAAAAACTAAAGATCGTGGCATCCAGTCCCATCACTTCATGGCAAATAGATGGAAACAGTGAGAGAATTTATTTTCTTGGGCTCCAAAATCACTGTGGATGGTGATGGCAGCCATGAAATTAAAAGACGTTTGCTCCTTGGAAGAAAAGCTTTGACAAACCTAGACAGCATGTTAAAAGTCAGATACATCACTTTGCTGACAAACATTCATATAATCAAAGCTATGGTTTTTCCAGCAGATAAGTATGGATGTGAGAGCTGGACCAAAAAGAAGGCTGAGCACTGAAGAATTGATGTTCTCGAACTGTGGTGTTGGAGAAGACTCTTGGGAGTCTCTTGGACAGCAAGGAGATCAAACCAGTCAGTCATAAAGGAAATGAACCCTGAATATTCATTGGAAGGACTGATGCTAAAGCTTCAATAATTTGTCCACCTGATGCAAACAGCAGACTCATTGGAAAAGACCCTGATGCTGGGAAAGATTTAGGGCAGGAAAAGAGGGGGGCCACAGAGGATGAAAGTTGGATAGTATCACGGATTCAATGCTGTTTGACATGAATTTGAACAAACTCCAGGAGATCATGAAGGACAGGGAAGCCTGGCATGCTGCAGTCCAAGGGGTTGCAAAGAGTCAGACAGGGTTTGTGTCTGAACAATGAACAATAAAGATGACACAATCTCTTCCAAAAAAAAAAAAAAAAACCCAGAAGAGGAAGGACTTACTTGCTAATCCATTTAAGGAAGGTAAAATTCCCCCAATAACAAAGAGTGAAAAAAGAGAAAGCTACACACCAATATCCCTCATTAATCCATATGCAGACTCTTAATAGTCTATCATGCTTCTTGATTTAAAAGTATACTACAAAGCCAAAGTAATTAAAACAGTTTGGCACGGGAATAAAAACAGACATATAGATCTACGGGCAGAATAGAGAGCCCAGAAATAAAGCCACATTTATATAGTCAATTCATTTATGACAGAGGGGCCAAGAATATACAGTATGGAAACGACAGTCTCTTCATTAAATGGTACTGGAAACACCAGACAACCGCATGCAAAAGAATAAAACTTGACCACCATCTAACACCATACACAGAAATCAACTCTAAATGCATTAAAGACCTGAATGAAAACCTGAAATCATGAAATTGCTAGAAGAAAACATGTAAAAAGCTTCTGCATACTGGTTGAGGAACTAAGATCCCTGAAGCCAGGCATTGCAGCCAAAAATAAACAAAAAAATGGGTAGACATTTTCCCAGAGAAGACTAACAGATGGCCATAAGTACATGTAAAGATGCTCCATATCATTGATCATGAGGGACAGGCAAGTCAAAACCACAGTAAGACATCACCTCATACCTGTCACAATGGCTGTTATCAAAAAGAGAAACAATAGCAAGTGTTGTGAAGATGTGGACACGAGGCAACTTCTGTGCATTGTTGCTGGGGTTATAAATTGGTGCAACAACTATGCCAAACAGAATGGAGTTTCCTCGAAAAAAATTAAAGGCAGAACTATCATATGACCTAGAAATTCCACTTCTGAGTATTTATCCAAAGAAAATGAAAACACTAACTCAAAAAGATTTGTGCACCCCCCAGGTTCACTGCAGCTTTATTTACAAGAGCCAAGAAAATAACTTATATCCACCAATGAATCAATGGATAAAGAAGTTGTATTATATATGTACAATGAATTATTCATCATAAGAAGCAGTGAAATCTTGTCATTTGCAACAGCATGGATGAAGGGCATTATACTAAGTGAAGTAAGTCAGAGAAAGACAAATACGTTTTGTACGATCTTTCTTACATGTGAAATCAAGCACAAAATGAAACGACAAAGATGAAGCTCACAGATACAGATTGGTGGTTTTGAGAGAAGGGGTGGGGAAGTGTGAGAAATGAATGAAGGGGAGGTCAAAAAGTTAAAAACATAACAAATTTAAATTTTAAAATAATATATAAAAGCAAAGACAATCATCCAGGAGACACATCAAACTAATAGGAATTCTAGAAAGAGAGGGTGGAGAAGATAAAAAGGAGGAAATTAATACATAAAATGCTGACATCTCAGAGTAGAGGTATGTGAGTCTTCAGATTAAAAGGACTCACTCACCAAGTGTCTAGCAAAACAGATGAGGGATAAAATACCCCGTTTCTCAGCTTATTGTGACATTGCAAAATGCTAAGTATATATTAAAAAAAAAAAAAAAAAAGCTTCCAGAGGTGAGGAAGCAAGTCACCAACAGAGGAATGAGAACAGCATTATCAACTGCCCAAGTAATATAAGAATAAATGAAATATTAGAAAATACAATTCAGCAATGTATGAAAAGAATTATACACCATGACCAGTGGGATTTATTCTAGGAATGCAAAAGGTGGTTCAGTATTCAAAATCATTCCATTTAATGCACCATACTAATAAATAATAATTACATGATAACACCAACTGATGCACACAATTCATCTGACAAAATGCAATGTATTTTCATGATAAAAAGTCAGAAACAATTAAAATGAAAGGGCACCTTCTTGTTTTGGTAAATACGATATACTAAAAGAAATTACATCTAACATTATACTGAATGGTGAAAGACTCAATGATTTCCCCTTAAGATTATGAAGAAGGCAATGATCACTCATTATTCTTATTCATACTACTGGAAGTAATAGCCACTTCAATAGCACAGGAACAGTCCATAAAAAGCATACATATAGGAAAAGAAAGGATAAAACTGTCACTACTTGATGATGATATCATAGGAAAAATGCCAACAGCCAAAGACAAGGAGAAAATCTTGAAGATGTAGGAGAAAGAAGGGAAACCCAAGAAAACTAACAGGTGATTTTTCATCAGAAATACTAGAACCCAAAAGCAGTGGGCTAATATACAGTGTTTAAAGACAAACAAAAATGAACAATCTTATACCCAGAAAGACTTTCTTTCGAAAAGAAGGCAAAATAAAGACATTCCCAGATAGAGAAAAATGGATAACTCCTTGTTAGCATATCTACTTTATAAGAACTACTGAGAAATGTTCTCAGTGACCATGGATGGTTGAATTCACGCATACAAGGAAACAAAAAGCGTCCCTAAATGGCATCACAACTGCCACAAAAACTACTCAATGGACACGAGTCTGAGCAAGCCCTGGGAGTTGGTGATGGACAGGGAAGCCTGGCATGATGCAGTCCATGGGGTCTGCATGGACTCCACGACTGAGTGACTGAACTGAACTGAACTGAAAGGCAGTTATGTAATTGGGCTTCCTGGTGGCTCAGATGGTAAAAGAATCTGCCTGCAATACAGGGGCCCCAAGCATGATCCCTGAGTTGGGAAGATCCCCTAGAGAAGGGAATGACTGTCCTCTGTGGAAGCAATGATAGATTTTATTTCCTTGGGCTCCAAAATCACTGCAGATGGTGACTGCAGCCACAAAATTAAAAGACACTTGCTCCTTGGAAGAAAAGCTATGACAAACCTAGTTTGCATATTAAAAAGTAGAGATACCATCTTGCCGACAAAGGTCCACATAGTCAAAGCTATGGTATTGCCAGTAGCCATGTATGGATATGAGAGTTGGACCATGAAACCATACTCATAGAAAACTAGTCAATCTAATCACACTAGGACCACAGCCTTGTCTAACTCAATGAAACTAACCCATGCCCGTGGGGCAACCTAAGACAGGCGAGTCATGGTGGAGAGATCTGACAGAATGTGGGCCACTGGAGAAGGGAATGGCAAACCACTTCAGTACTCTTGCCTTGAGAACCCCATGAACAGTATGAAAAGGCAATAGGATACTGAAAGAGGAACTCCCCAGGTCAGTAGGGGCCCAATATGCTACTGGAGATCAGTGGAGAAATAACTCCAGAAAGAATGAAGGGATGGAACCAAAGCAAAAACAATACCCAGCTGTGGATGTGACTGGTGATAGAAGCAAGGTCCAATGCTGTAAAGAGCAATGTTTCATAGAAACCTGGAATGGCAGACCCATGAATCAAGGCAAATTGGAAGTGGTCAAACAAGAGATGGCAAGAGTGAATGTCGACATTCTAGGGATCAGCGAACTGAAATGGACTGGAATGGGTGAATTTAACTCAGATGACCATTATATCTACTACTGCGGGCAGGAATCCCTCAGAAGAAATGGAATAGCCATCATGGTCAACAAAAGAGTCCGAAATGCAGTACTTGGATGCAATCTCAAAAACAACAGAACGATCTCTGTTCATTTCCAAGGCAAACCATGCAATATCACAGTAATCCAAGTCTATGCCCCAACCAGTAACACTGAAGAAGCTGAAGTTGAATGGTTCTATGAAGACCTACAAGACCTTTTAGAACTAACACCCAAAAAAGATGTCCTTTTCATTATAGGGGACTGGAATGCAAAAGTAGGAAGTCAAGAAACACCTGGAGTAACAGGCAAATTTGGCCTTGGAATACAAAATGAAGCAGGGCAAAGACTAATAGAGTTTTGCCAAAAATGCACTGGTCATAGCCAACACCCTCTTCCAACAACACAAGAGAAGACTCTACACGTGGACATCACCAGATGGTCAACACCGAAATCAGATTGATTATATTCTTTGCAGCCAAAGATGGAGAAGCTCTATACAGTCAACAAAAACAAGACCAGGAGCTGACTGTGGCTCAGATCATGAACTCCTTATTACCAAATTCAGACCTAAATTGAAGAAAGTAGGGAAAACCACTAGACCATTCAGGTATGACCTAAATCAAATGCCTTATGATTACACAGTGGAAGTGAGAATTAGATTTAAGGGCCTAGATCTGATAGATAAGAGTGCCTGATGAACTATGGAATGAGGTTCGTGACATTGTACAGGAGACAGGGATCAAGACCATCCCCATGGAAAAGAAATGCAAAAAAGCAAAATGGCTGTCTGGGGAGGCCTTACAAATAGCTGTGAAAAGAAGAGAAGTGAAAAGCAAAGGGGCAAAGGAAAGATGTAAGCATCTGAATGCAGAGTTCCAAAGAATAGCAAGAAGAGATAAGAAAGCCTTTCTCATCGATCAGTGCAAAGAAATAGAGGTAAACAACTGAATGGGAAAGACTAGAGATCTCTTCAAGAAAATCAGAGATACCAAGGGGACATTTCATGCAAAGATGGGCTCGATAAAGGACAGAAATGGTATGGATCTAACAGAAGCAGAAGATATTAAGGAGGTGGCAAGAATACACAGAAGAACTGTACAAAAAATATCTTCACGATCCAGATAATCACGACGGTGTGATCACTGACCTAGAGCCAGACATCCTGGAATGTGAAGTCAAGTGGGCCTTAGAAAGCATCACTACGAACAAAGCTAGTGGAGGTGATGGAATTCCAGTCGAGCTACTTCAAATCCTGAAAGATGATGCTGTAAAAGTGCTGCACTCAATATGCCAGCAAATTTGGAAAACTCAGCAGTGGCCACAGGATTGGAAAAGGTCAGTTTTCATTCCAATCCCAAAGAAAGGCAATGTCAAAGAATCCTCAAACTACCGCACAATTGCACTCATCTCACATGCTAGTAAAGTAATGCTCAAAATTCTCCAAGCCAGGCTTCAGCAATACGTGAACCGTGAACTTCCAGATGTTAAAGCTGGTTTTAGAAAAGGCAGAGGAACCAGATATCAAATTGCCAACATCCGCTGGATCATGGAAAAAGCAAGGGAGTTCCAGAAAAACATCTATTTTTGCTTTATTGACTATACCAAAGCCTTTGACTGTGTGGATCACAATAAACTGGACAATTCTGAAAAAGATGGGAATACCAGACCACCTGATCTTCCTCTTGAGAAATCTGTATGCAGGTCAGGAAGCAACAGTTAGAACTGGACATGGAACAACAGAGTGGTTCCAAATAGGAAAAGGAGTATGTCAAGGCTATATATTATCACCCTGTTTATTTAACTTATATGCAGAGTACATCATGAGAAATGCTGGACTGGAAGAAACACAAACTGGAATCAAGATTGCCAGTAGAAATATCAATAACCTCAGATATGCAGATGACACCATCCTTATGGCAGAAAGTGAAGAGGAATAAAAAGCCTCTTGATGAAAGTGAAAGTGGAGAGTGAAAAAGTTGGCTTAAAGCTCAACATTCAGAAAACGAAGATCATGGCATCCGGTTCCATCACTTCATGGGAAATAGATGGGGAAACAGTGGAAACAGTTTCAAACTTTATTTTTTGGGGCTCCAAAATCACTGCAGATGGTGACTGCAGCCATGAAATTAAATGATGCTTACTCCTTGGAAGGAAAGTTATGACAAACCTAGATAGCATATTCAAAAGCAGAGACATAACTTTGCCAACAAAGGTCCGTCTAGTCAAGGCTATGGTTTTTCCAGTGGTCATGTATGGATGTGAGAGTTGGACTGTGAAGAAGGCTGAGCACCAAAGAATTGATGCTTTTGAACTGTGGTGTTGGAGAAGACTCTTGAGAGTCCCTTGGACTGCAAGGAGATCCAACCAGTCCATTCTGAAGGAGATCAGCCCTGGGATTTCTTTGGAGGGAATGATGCTGAAGCTGAAACTCCAGTACTTTGGCCACCTCATGTGAAGAGCTGACTCACTGGAAAAGACTCTGATGCTGGGAGGGATTGGGGGCAGGAGAAGAAGGGGACGACAGAGGATGAGATGGCTGGATGGCATCACTGATTGATGGATATTAGTCTGAGTGAACTCCGGGAGTTTGTGATATACAGGGAGGCCTGGCGTGCTGCGATTCATGGGGTCGCAAAGAGTTGGACACGACCTAGTGACTTAACTGAACTGAACTGAGGACCAAAGAATTGATGCTTTCAAATCGGGGTGGTGGAGAAGACTCTTGAGAGTCCCTTGGACATCAAGGAGATCAAACCAGTCAATCCTAAAGGAAATCAACCCTGAATATTCATTACAAGGTCTGATGCTGATGCTGAAGCTCCAGTACTTTGGCCACCTGATATGAAGAGTCAATTCACTGGAAAAGTCCCTGATGCTGGGAAAGATTGAGGGCAAGAGGAGAAAGGGGCAACAGAGGATGAAATGGTTAGATAGCATCACCGACTCAATGGACAAGAGTTTGAGCAAACTCCAGGAAATGGTGAAGGACAGGGAAGTCTGGTGTGCTACAGTCCATAGGGTTGCAAAGAGTTGGACGTGACTTAGTGACTGAACAAACAACAACAAGTTTCCACTTTATGAGGCTGGAAGAAAAAACTAAACCTACATTCAGAAATGAAGATCATGGCATCTGGTCTCATCAGTTCATGGGAAAAACATGGGGAAACAGTGGAAACCATGTCAGACTTTATTTTTTGGGCTCCAAAATCACTGCAGATGGTGACTGCAGCCATGAAATTAAAAGACGCTTACTCCTTGGAAGGAAAGTTATGACAAACCTAGATAGCATATTCAAAAGCAGCGATATTACTTTGCCAACAAAGGTCCACCTAGTCAAGGCTATGGTTTTTCCAGTGGTCATGTATGGATGTGAGAGTTGGACTGTGAAGAAAGCTGAGCACCGAAGAATTGATGCTTTTGAACTGTGGTGTTGGAGAAGACTCTTGAGAGTCCCTTGGACTGCAAGGAGATCCAACCAGTCCATTCTGAGGGAGATCAGCCCTGGGATTTCTTTGGAAGGAATGATGCTAAAGCTGAAACTCCAGTACTTTGGCCACCTAATGCAAAGAGTTGACTCATTGGAAAAGACTCTGATGCTGGGAGGGATTGGGGGCAGGAGGAAAAGGGGACGACAGAGGATGAGATGGCTGGATGGCATCACTGACTCGATGGACATGAGTTTGAGTGAACTCTTGGAATTGGTGATGGACAGGGAGGCCTGATGTGCTGCGATTCATGGGGTCGCAAAGAGTAGGACACGACTGAGTGACTGAACTGAACTGAACTGAAAACAAGTAGAAGAAATGAAATACTAAATATCAGAGTAGCAATGAATGAAATAAAGGATAGAAAATAAAGTCAACAAAACCAAAAGTTGGTTATTCAAGAAGATGAACAAATTGACAAACCTTTAATTAGACTGACAACAGAAGACCCAAATTACTAAAATAGGAATAAAAGAACTTTACAGCTAACCATAATAGAAATAATAGTAAGGATTATAATAAATACTGTGAACAATTTTGTGCCAATAAATTGTACAACTTAGATAAAAGGGACATATTCCTAGAAAATAAAAAATGATTAACTATAAGTAGAAATTTTAAATAGACCTATAACAGATAAGGAGATTTAATTAGTAATCAAAATACTACACACAAAGAAAAACCCAGCAGGCCCAGATGGCTTCATTGGTAAACTTTACCAAAAATTTAAAGAATTAATACCATTTTATACACTCTTCCCTCCACCAAAAACAGACATAGAAATGCAGGAATCACTTCCCAAAACATTCCTAAAACCAGTATAACCCTGCTACCAAAACCAGACAAAGATATACCATGAGGAGAAAACTACAGAACAATAACTGTTGTGAAAATAGATGCAAAATGGTAACAGAATACCAGAATAAAACACAGAAATGTATAAAAAAAGATTATGTACACTATGACCAAGTGGGATTTAGTCCAGGAGTGTAAGGTTGGATTGACAGTGGAAAATATAAGGCTGTATTTGTATCAATAAATACAAGACAAAATCTACATGATTATCAGTGGAAGAAAAAGCCCAGAAAAAACATTTGGTAAAATTTAGCACATTTGTCTGATGAACAAAAGCATTCGATATACTAGAAATAGAAAGGAACTTCCTCAGCCTCATAAAAGGCATCTATATAAAAACCACAGCTAACTTCATACTTAATGGTAAAAGACAAAATGCTTTCTTTTTAAGATCAAGAATAAAACAAACATATATGCTCTAACCACTTCTATTCAGTTTTGTATTGGAGGTTCCACCCATGATAATTAGGCAAGAAAAAGAAGTAAAAGGCATCTAGTTTAGAAAGAAAGAAGTAAAACTACCTCTATTAACAGATGACATGATTTTATATATAGAAAATCTCAAGGAATTCACTAAAAAATTATTGTAACTAATAAATGAGTTTAACAAGGCTGAAAGATCAGTATTAATTGTGTTTCTACACACTTGCAATAAAAAACTCAGAAAATGAAATTAAGAAAACATCACATCAAAAAATAAAACACAACAATGTGAATGTACTTAATGCCACAGACGTTTGTACACTTAAAATGATGAATTTTATTTTATATGTATTTTACTACAACAAAGAAAGAAAATATTCAGGGATATATTTAAGAAGTGTAAAATATATACTCTGAAAACCAAAAAAAAAAAAAAAAAATCATTTAAAGAAAATATCTAAATAAAAGGCATCCCATCTTCATGGACTAGAAATCAATATCATTAATACGGCAGTACTCCCCAAGTTGATCTACAAATTTAACACAATCCTTACCAAAATCCCAGCTGGCTTTCTTGTAGAAATTGGCAAGTGGGTTTTAAAATTCATATAGAAGTTCAGATGACCCAGAATAGTCCAAACAATCTTGAAAAAGAATGAAGTTGTTGAATGCACACTTCCCAATTTCTAAACTTACTACAGAGTGGTCAAGACAGTGTACTGTTGGCATAGAGTAAGACATAGATGAATGGAAGAATATAAGAGTTTTAAAAAAAATAAGGTTTATATTTATGGTCAAATGATTTTTGACTAGGGTGCCAAGATCATTCAATAGAGAAAGAATAGTCTTCTAAACAAATGGTGTTGGAACAACATGAAAAAAATTAAGTTGGACCACTTGCTCATACATATACAAAATTTAACTCAAATTGTATCAAAGCTCTAAATATAATAGCTAAAACTGTATAAATACCTTAGAAGAAAATCTTCACGACCTTGATTTGGCAGTGCTTTTTGTGATGTAACACTGAAAGCAGAGGCAATAAAAGGAAAAATAGGTACGTTGGACTTTATCAAAATTAAAGGCTTTTATGCTTCAAAAACAAGAAGAAAGTGAAAAGTGAACTCATCGATAGGAGAAATATTTGCAAATCATAAATCTGATAAGGGACTTGTGGCCAGAATATTTGTAGACCTCTTACAACACAAAAACAAAAATCAAAGATTCTAGTTTTAAAAAAATGGATGAAGAACAGACGTTTCTGAAAATACAGATGCACAAATGGCAATAAGTACATTAAAGAATGCTCACCATCAGTAGTCCTAGCAAATGCTAGTCAAAATCACAATGAAATTCCATTTAACATGTACTACCTAGCAACCTAGATAGCATATTGAAAAGCAGAGACATTACTTTGCCAACAAAGGTCCGTCTAGTCAAGGCTATGGTTTTTCCAGTGGTCATGTATGGATGTGAGAGTTGGACTGTGAAGAAGGCTGAGCGCCAAAGAATTGATGCTTTTGAACTGTGGTGTTGGAGAAGACTCTTGAGAGTCCCTTGGACTGCAAGGAGATCCAACCAGTCCATTCTGAGGGAGATCAGCCCTGGGATTTCTTTGGAAGGAATGATGCTAAAGCTGAAACTCCAGTACTTTGGCCACCTCATGTGAAGAGCTGACTCATTGGAAAAGACTCTGTTGCTGGGCGGGGTTGGGGGCAGGAGGAGAAGGGGATGACAGAGGATGAGATGCCTGGATGACATCACTGACTCGATGGACATGAGTCTGAGTGAACTCCGGGAGTTGGTGATGGACAGGGAGGCCTGACGTGCTGCGATTCATGGGGTTGCAAAGAGTTGGACATGACTGAGCGAGTGGACTGAACTGAATTGAAGGTGACCATAATAGTAAATTTTAAAAGATAATAGCAAGTATTGGCAGGGATATGGAGAAGCTGTATAGTGTTCATACATTGCTGGTATGTAAAATGGAATGTAAAATGGCACACTCACTTTGGAAATCAGGTGGTTTCTAAAAAACAATTTAAACATGGTATTAATTTTACTTAGCATTCCTTTCCCATGTATTTACCCCAAGAGTAATGAAACCATATGTCTACCCCAATAGATGCACACAAACATTCACAGCAGAATTATTCCTAATAGTCAAGAGGTGTAAGCAACCTAAATGCTTATTAACTGATGAATGGATAAATAAACTGTGGTATATCCATGAAATGGACTATTACTCTGCTATATAAAAAGGAATGAAGTACTTTTACATACCACAACATGAATGAATTGAAAGCATTATGCTAAGTGAAGGAAGCAAGCCACAAAGGACCATATAACACATGATTTCATGTTTATGAAATGTCCAGAGGAGGCAAATCATCGAGGCAGAAAGTAGATTAGTTGTTGCCCGGGCCATCATGGACTCAGTGGACATGAGTTTCAGCCAACTCTGGGAGACAGTGAAGGCCAGGGAAGCCGAGGCTGCTGCACTTCATGGGGTTGCAAAGAGTTCGACGTGACTTAGCAACTGAACAAAAACAAAGGGCTTAAAAGGACAGAATGAGGGTCAGAGTTCTGCCAAGAGGACGCACTGGTCATGGAAAACACCCTCTTCCAACAACACAAGAGAAGACTCTATACATGGACATCACCAGATGGTCAACACCGAAGTCAGATTGATTATATTCTTTGCATCCAAAGATGGAGAAGCTCTATACAGTCAGCAAAAACAAGACCGGGAGCTGGCTGTGGCTCAGATCATGAACTCCTTATTACCAAATTCAGACTTAAATTGAAGAAAGTAGGGAAAACCACTAGACCATTCAGGTATGACCTAAATCAAATGCCTTATGATTATACAGTGGAAGTGAGAATTAGATTTAAGGGCCTAGATCTGATAGACAGAGTGCCTGAAGAACTATGGAATGAGGTTCATGACATTGCACAGGAGACAGGATCAAGACCATCCCCATGGAAAAGAAATGCAAAAAAGCAAAATGGCTGTCTGGGGAGGCCTTACAAATAGCTGTGAAAAGAAGAGCAGCAAAAAGCAAAGGAGAAAAGGAAAGATACACCCATCTGAATGCAGAGTTCCAAAGAATAGCAAGGAGAGATAAGAAAGCCTTCCTCAGTGATCAATGCAAAGAAACAGAGGAAAACAACAGAATGGGGAAGACTAGAGATCTCTTCAAGAAAATTAGAGATACCAAGGGAACATTTCATGCAAAGATGGGCCCCATAAAGGACAGAAATTGTATGGACCTAGCAGAAGCAGAAGATATTAAGAAGAGGTGGCAAGAATACACAGAAGAACTGTACAAAAAAAGATCATCATGAAAGATAATCATGATGGTGTGATCACTCACCTAGAACCAAACATCCTGGAATGTGAAGTCAAGTGGGCCTTAGAAAGCATCACTACGAACAAAGCTAGTGAAGGTGATGGAATTCCAGTTGAGCTATTTCAAATCCTGAAAGATGATGCTGTGAATCTGTTGCACTCAATATGCCAGCAAATTTGGAAAACTCAGCAGTGGCCACAGGACTGGAAAAGGTCAGTTTTCATTCCAATCCCAAAGAAAGGCAATGCCAAAGAATGCTCAAACTACTGCACAGTTGCACTCATGTCACACGCCAGTAAATTTATGCTCAAAATTCTCCAAGCCAGGCTTCAGCAATACGTAAACCGTGAACTTCCTGATGTTCAAGCTGGTTTTAGAAAAGGCAGAGGAACCAGATACCAAATTGCCAACATCCACTGGATCATGGAAAAAGCAAGACAGTTCCAGAAAAACATCTATTTCTGCTTTATTGACTATGCCAAAGCCTTTGACTGTGTGGATCACAATAAACTGTGGAAAATCCTGAAAGAGATGGGAATACCAGACCACCTGATCTGCCTCTTGAGAAACCTATATGCAGGTCAGGAAGCAACAGTTAGAACTGGACATGGAACAACAGACTGGTTCCAAATAGAAAAAGGAGTACGTCAAGGCTGTATACTGTCACCCTGCTTATTTAACTTATATGCATAGTACATCATGAGAAATGCTGGGCTAGAAGAAGCACAAGCTGGAATCAAGATTACTGGGAGAAATATCAATAACCTCAGATATGCAGATGACACCATCCTTATGGCAGAAAGTGAAGAGGAACTGAAATGCCTCTTGATGAAAGTGAAAGAGGAGAGTGAAAAAGTTGGCTTGAAACTCAACATTCAGAAAACTAAGATCATGGCATCTGGTCCCATCACTTCATGGGAAATAGATAGGGAAACAGTGGAAACAGTGTCAGACTTTATTTTTGGTGGCTCCAAAATCACTGCAGATGCTGATTGCAGCCATGAAATTAAAAGACTCTTACTCCTTGGAAGGAAAGTTATGACCAACCTAGATAGCATATTGAAAAGCAGAGACATTACTTTGCCAAAAATGGTCCGTCTAGTCAAGGCTATGGTTTTTCCAGTGGTCATGTATGGATGTGAGAGTTGGACTGTGAAGAAAGCCTAGTGCTGAAGAATTGATGCTTTTGAACTTTGGTGTTGAAGAAGACTCTTGAGAGTCCCTTGGACTGCAAGGATATCCAACCAGTCCATCCTAAAGGAGATCAGTCCTGGGTGTTCATTGGAAGGACTGATGCTAAAGCTGAAACTCCAGTACTTTGGCCACCTCATTTGAAGAGTTGACTCATTAGAAAAGACTCTGATGCTGGGAGGGATTAGGGGCAGGAGGAGAAGGGGACGACAGAGGATGAGATGGCTGGATGGCATCACTGACTCGATGGACATGAGTCTGAGTGAACTCTGGGAGTTGGTGATGGACACGGAGGCCTGGCATGCTGCGATTCATGGGGTCGCAAAGAGTTGGACACGACTGAGTGACTGAACTGAACTGAACTGATTTGAAGGTGATGAAACTGTTCAAAAGCAGACTGTGCTGATGGTCGCACAAGCCTGGGAAAACACTGAAAACCAGTGAACCGTCCTCTTTAAGAAGGAGGGATTGTGTGGTACAGGAATTATATTAGTAATGTATATATTAATAAAGCTATCAGCAGAAAAACATTCTGAAAAATGTTCAGGGTCTAGAGTGAGGCACAGTGTTTTTAGACCTAACAAAGGTACAATCCATAGAAAGGAAAAAAATGGACTTCATCAAGATTAAAAGGAATCTGTTAAAAGGATGAAAAGCAAAGCTATAGTTTTGGCAAAATATTTGCAAACCACAGAGGACTAAAGTACCATACCACCTTACCTGTCTCCTGAGAAACCTGTATGCAGGTCAAGAAGCAACAATTACAACTGGTCATGGAACAACAGACTGGTTCAAAATTGGGAAAGGAGTATGAAAGGCTGTATATTTTCACTCTGCTTATTTAACTTATGTGCAAAGTAAATCATGCAAAATGCCAGGCTGGATGAATCACAAGCTGGAATCAAGATTGCCAGGAGAAATATCAACAACCTCAGATATGCAGATGATACCATCCTAATGGCAGAAAGTGAGGAGGAACTGAAGAGCCTCTTGATGAGGGTGAAAGAGGAAAGTGAAAAACCTGGCTTGAAACTCAACATTCAAAAAACTAAGATCAAAGCATTCCCCAAATAAAAGGGGGAAAAGTGACAACAGTGACAGATTTTTTATTTTCTTGGTGTCTAAAATCACTGTAGATGGTGACCATAGCCATGAAATTAAACGACACTTGCTCCTTGGAAGGAAAGCCATGACAAACGTAAAGTATTAAAAAGCAGAGACATCACTTTGCCAACAAAGGCCCATATAATCAAAGCTATGGTTTTTCTGGTAGTCAGGTACAGATGTGAAAGTTGGACTTAAGCAACTATGTGAAGGTTGCTTCTTGCTCCTTGGAAGGAAAGCTATGACAAACCTAGGCAAAATGTTAAAAAGCAGAGATATCACTTTGCTGACAGAGTGATCTCGGGTCATTTCCAAGGCAAACCATTCAACATCACAGTAATCCAAGTCTATGCTCCAATCACTAATGCCGAAGAAGCTGAAGTCAAACAGTTCTATGAAGACCTTGAAGACCTTCTAGAATTAATACCCAAAAGATGTCCTTTTCACCATAGGGTATTGGAATGCAAAAGTAGGAAGTCAAGAGATACCTGGAGTAACAGACAAGTTTGGCGTTGCAATACAAAATGAAGCAAGGCCAAGGCTAACAGTTTTGCCAAGAGAACACACTAGTCAAAGCAAACACCATCTTGCAGCAACACAAGAGGTGGCTGTACACGTGGACATCACCAGATGGCCAATAACAATTTCAATACTGATTATACTTTTTTCAGCCAAAGATGCAGAAGCCAAAGATACAGTCAGCAAAAACAAGACCAGGAGCTGACTGGGGCCCAGATAATGAGCTCCTTACTGAGAAATTCAGACTTAAATTGAAGAAAGTAGGGAAAGCCACTAGGCCATTCAGGTATGACCTAAATCAAATTCTTTATGATTATACAGTGAAAATGACAAATAGATTCAAGGGGTTAGATCTGGTAGACAGAGTGCCTGAAGAACTATGGATGGAGGTTCGTGACACTGTACAGGAGGCAGTGACCAAAACCATCCCAAAGAAAAAGAAATGCAAGAAGGAAAAATGGCTGTCTGAGAAGGCTTTACAAATAGCTGAGAAAAGAAGAGAAGTGAAAGGCAAAGGAGAAAGGGAAAGATATACCCATTTGAATGCAGAGTTCCAGAGAATAGAAGGAGAGATAAGAAACTCATCTTAAGTGAACAATGCAAAGAAACAGAGGAAAACAATAGAATGGGAATGACTAGAGATTTTTTTCAAGAAATCATACACACCAAAGGAATGTTTAATGTGAAGATGGGCATGATAAAGGACATAAATGGTATGGACCTAACAGAAGCAGAAGAGATTAAGAAGAGGTGGCAAGAACATACAGAAGAACTGTACAAAGAAGATCTTCACGACCCAGATAATCACGATGGTGTGATCACTCACCTAGAGCCAGACATCCTGGAATGCGAAGTCAAGTGGGCCCTAGGAAGCATCACTATGAACAAACCTAGTGGAGGTAATGGAATTACAGCTCAGCTATTTGAAATCCCAAAAGATGATGCTGTTAAAGTGCTGCCTGCAGTATGCCAGCAAATTTGGAAAACTCAGCAATGGCTATGGGACTCGAAAAGGTTAGTTTTCACACCAGTCCCAAAGAAAGGCAATGCCAAAGAATCTTCAAACTACCATACCACCACCGCCACCACTGCCAAGTCACTTCAGTCATGTCCAACTCTGTGCGACCCCATAGAGGGCAGCCCTCCAGGCTCCCCCGTCCCTGGGATTCTCCAGGCAAGAACACTGGAGTGGGTTGCCATTTCCTTCTCCAATGCATGAAAGTGAAACGTGAAAGTGAAGTCACTCAGTCGTGTCCAACTCAATGGCACTCATTTCACATGCTTGCAAGGTAACACTCAAAACTCCTTCAAGCTAGTCTTCAACAGTAAATGAACCAAGAACATCCCGGTGTACAAGCTGGATTTGGAAAAGGCAGAGGAACCAGAGATCGAATTGCCAGCATTCATTGGATCATAGAAAAAGCAAGGGAATTCCAGAAAAGTATCTACTTCTGTTTCATTGACTATGCTAAAGCCTTTGTGTGGATCACAACAAACTACGGAAAATTCTTAAAGAGATGGGAGTACCAGATCACCTTACTTGCTTCCTGAGAAACCTGTATGCAAGTCAAGAAGCAACAGTTAGAACTGGACACGGAACAATGGACTGGTTCAGAATTGTGAAAGGAGTCCGTCCAGGGTGTATTGTCACCCTGCCTATTTAACTTGTATGCAGTGTGTGTCATGCAGCATGCTGGGCTGAATGACTCACAAGCTGGCTGCAAGGCTGCCAGGAGAAATATCAACAACCAGTATGTAGATGATACTACTCTAATGGTAGAAAGTAGAGAGGAACTAAAGACCCTTTTGAGGAAGTGAAAGAGGAGAGTACAAAACCTGGCTTAAAACTCAACATTCAAAAAACATGGCTGATTCATGTCAATGTCTGGCAAAAACCACTACAATATTATAAAGTAATTAGCCTCCAATTAAAATAAATTAATTAAAAAAAAACTAAAATCATGACATCCAGTCCTATCACTTCATGGCAAATAGAAACAGTGGCAGATTTTATTTTCTTAGGCTCCAAAATCAATGTGGATGGTGACTGCAGCCACAAAATTAAACGACACTTGCTCCTTGGAAGGAAAGCCATGACAAACCTAAAGTATTAAAAAGCAGAGACATCACTTTGCCAACAAAGGCCCATATAATCAAAGCTATGGTTTTTCTGGTAGTCAGGTGCAGATGTGAAAGTTGGACTATAATGAAGGCTGAGCACTGAAGAATAGATGCTTTCAAAATGTTGTGCTGAAGACTCTTGAGAGTCCCTTGGACAGCGAGGAGAAAAACCAGTCAATCCTAAAGGAAATTAACCCTGAATATTCATTGAAAGGACTGATGCTGAGGCTCTCATCCTTTGGCCACCTGATGTGAAGAGCTGACTCATGAGAAAAGACCCTGATGCTGGGAAGATTGAGGGCAGGAGGAGAAGCGGATGACAGAGGATGAGATGGTTAGATGGCATCACAGACTCAATGCACATGAATCTGAGCCAACTCCTGGGGAAAGTGGAGGACAGAGGAGCTTGACCTGTGGCAGTCCACGGGGTCACAGAAATTAGGACTGAACTTGGTGATTAAACCACAACAATTCAGAACATATAAAGAGTTCTCAGGACTCCACGGTTAAAAGGTAATGTGACTGCAAAATGAACAAACGATGAAAACAAACATTTCACTAAACAGTGTGTAGAATGGAAAATAAGTGTATGAAACAACTTCTAGTAGTACTAGCCACTGGGAAAATGCAAATCAAAACCACAGGAAGACACAGCCACACACCTTTGAGAATCTGTCAGATGAAAAATAGTGTGGATACCCGATGCTGGTTAGGACACAGAGAAACTGTGTTGCTCATATGTTGCTGGAGGGAACATAAAATGGTACAGCTGGAAAAAGTGTACCACTGGGAAAAGTGTTGCAGTTTCTCAAACAAAACAAAAAAGCCCCAAAACTGAACACGCAGCTACCCCCACAACTCAGCAGCTACACTCTTGGGCCTTCGTCTCGGAGAAATGCAACCTTAAGTCCACACGAGAGCCTGCACGTAGGCTTTCACACCAACTTTATCTGTGGATCAGGCTCCTACTGCTGTCGTGATAAGGGTCATGTCCCTTTCTGCATCCTTATGCAGAAGGACACTGTGGTGACACCGGGCCCACCTGGATAAGCCAGGATCCTCTCCATCACAAGATACTGAATTTAAGCACATCTGCAGAGCCTCCTTTTCCAGATAAGATGACAGGACAGGGGCTAGAAATTAGAACTTACACTCTTTGGAGGCTGTTATTCATCCCGCCGCAAACTGTCAATAGGCCCAAACTGCAAATGACCCACATGTCCCTCGATGGGCGACTGGTTAAACAACTGTGGTCCATCAAAACCATGGGATTCTA
This sequence comes from Bos indicus, assembly GCF_029378745.1. Taxonomy (NCBI): domain Eukaryota; kingdom Metazoa; phylum Chordata; class Mammalia; order Artiodactyla; family Bovidae; genus Bos; species Bos indicus. The sequence continues at coordinate 49,512,559 of NC_091788.1, forward strand.
CTCAGCAATTTAAAAATGACATATCGATACATGAAACAACTTGAATCTTGATAATTACGTTACAGTAAAAGAAAGTGAAAGTGTTAGTCGCTCAGAAGTGTCCAGCTCTTTGCAACCGCACATGGACTGTAGCCCGCCAGGCTCCTCTGTCCATGGGATTCTCCAAGCAAGAATACTGGAGTGGGTTGCCCCTCCCTTCTCCAGGGGATCTGCCTGAAGCAGGGATCAAACCTGGGTCTCCCATCTTGCAGGCAGATTCTTTACCATCTGAACCACCAAGCCAATCCAAAATGTTACGTGTTATGTGATTCCACTTACATGACATCCTTGAAATTATAAAACTGTAGACCTGGAGAATGGATTAGTGGCTTTCATGAATTCTGGAGGGTTGGGAGTGAAGGGAGGTGGGTGTGCCTACGAAGGGGCCACCCCTGGGATTCTGTGCAAATGCTCTGCATCTTGACCGTCTCTTGCCAACGTGCACTTGTCGATGTGCTGTTAGTGATGATGAACTACACAGCTGACCCTTGAACTGTGGAGGGGCCAAGGACTTTGACCCGTTGGGCAGTCAAAAATCCACTTATAACTTTGGAGTAGGGTTTCCCCATATACACAGTTCTGTATCCATGGATTAATGAACCATGGATCATGTAATACAGTAGCACATATTTATCGAAAAAAATCCACATATAAGTAGACCTGTGCAGTTCAAACCTGTGTTGTTCAAGGGTCAACTGTTCTAGAAGATATTACCACTGGAGAAGGCAGCGTACAGGGTGCATGTGATCGCTGGGCATTATTTCTGTGATTGCACGTGAATGTTTAAAAAACTTTGGATTTTTAAACCTTTTTAATGGGCAAAAGATCTGAAAACATTTCCTCAAAGATATATAAACTGGCCAATAAGCACATTAAAAGATTCTCAGCATCATCAGTCATTAGGGAAATGCAAATAAAAACCCACAATGAGGTAACACTTTACCCTTCCTAGGATTGCTATAGTAAAGGAAATGGACAGTAATAAATATTGGTAAGGAGACAGAGAAATAGGAACCCTCAGTTTTCTGGGGGGGATGGAAAATGGTACATCTAGTCCGGCACTTCTTTGGCAGTTCTTCAAAACGTTAAACACAGAGCTACCATCTGACTCGGCAGTCCACTCCTAGGGGTCCATTTATGACAAATGTGACAAAGTACACGACCATACAGAGACTTCCATACAAATATTCACAGCCATGTTACTCATATCTACTACTGTGGGCAAGAAATCCTGAGAAGAAATGGAGTGGCCCTCATAGTCAATAAAAGACTCTGAAATGAAGTACTTGGGTGCAATCTCAAAAATGACAGAATGGTCTCAGTTCATTTCCAAGAGAAGCCATTCAGCATCACGGTAATCCAAGTCCATGCCCCAACCACTGATGACAAAGAAGCTGAAGTTGAATGGTTCTATGAAGACCTACAAGACCTTCTAGAACTAACACCAAATAAAAGACGTCCTTTTCATCATCGGGGACTGGAATATAAAAATAGAAAGTCAAGAGATACCTGGAGTAACAGGAAAGTTTGGCCTTGCAGTACAAAATGAAGCAAGGGCAAGGCTAAGAGAGTTTTGCCAAGAAAGCACACTGGTCATAGAAAACACCCTCTTCCAACAACACAAGAGACGACTCTACACATGGACATCACCAGACGGTCAATACCAAAATCAGATTGATTATATTCTTTGCAGCCAAAGAGGTAGAAGCTCTATACAGTCAGCAAAAACAAGACCGGGAGGTGACTGTGGCTCAGATCATAAGTTCCTTATTGCAAAATTCAGGCTTAAATTGAAAAAGTAGGGAAAACCACTAGGCAATTCAGATATGACCTAAATCAAATCCTTATGATCATACAGTGCAGGTGGTGAGTAGATGCAAGGGATGAGATCTGGTAGAGTGCCTGAAGAATGATGGATGAAGGTTCTTAACATTGTATAGGAAGTGGTGACCAAAACCATTCCCAAGAAAAAGAAATGCAAGAAGGCAAAGTGGTTGTCTCCTGGGAAGCCTGTATGCAGGTCAAGAAGCAACAGTCAGAACCAGGAATGGAACAATGGATTGGTTCCAAATTGCGAAAGGAATACGCCAAGACTGTATATTGTCACCCTGCTTATTTAACCTATATGCAGAGTATATCACGTGAATGGCTGGGCTGGATGAATCTCAAGCTGGAATCAAGACTGCTGGGAGAAATATCAACAATTTCAGATATGCAGATGATACCACTCTCATGGCAGAAAGTGAAGAGGAACTAAAGAGCCTCTTGATGAGGGTGAAAGAGGAGAGTGAAAAACCTGGCTTAAAATCAACATTCAGAAAACTAAGATCATAGCATACAGTCCCATCACTTCATGGCAAATAGGTGGGAAAAAAGTAGAAACTGTGACAGACTTTATTTTTGGGGGCTCCAAAATCACTGCAGAAGGTGACTGCAGCCACCAAATTAAAAGATGCTTGCTCCTTGGAAGGAAAGCTATGACAAACCTAGACAGTGTACTAAAAAACAGAGACATTACTTTGCTGACAAAGGTCCATTTAGTCAAAGCTATGGTTTTTCCAATAGTCATGTTTAAATGTAAGAATTGGACCATAAAGAAGGCTGAGTGCCGAAGAATTGATGCTTCCGAACTGTGGTGTTAGAGAAGACTCTTGAGAATTCCCTGAACAGCAAGGAGATCAAACCAGTCAATCCTAAAGGGAAATCAACCCTGAATATTCACTGGAAGGACTGATGCTGAAGCTGAAACTCCAGTACTTTGGTCACTTGATGTGAAGAGCCAACTCACTGGAAAAGACCCTGATGGTTGAAAGACTGAAGGCAGGAGAAGTGGGCAACAGAGAGTGAGATGGTTAGATGGCATCTCTTTGAGTAAGCTCCAGGAGATGGTGAGGGACAGGGAAGCCTGGCGTGCTGCAGTTCACGGGGTCACAGAGTTGGACATGACTCAGCGACTGAGCAACAACAATAACAGAGCAGGAAACAACACAGATGTCCCTCCACTGGTGAGCGGACAAAATGTGTCTGTCCACACAGGGGAATACTTTTTAGCATAAAAAGGACTGAAATACTTGTATGTGCTGTGATTTGGATGAACCTCAAAAATATGCCTGAGGAAGCAAGAAAAGAAAATATTATATTTTATACAATCCCATTTATATGAATTGTCCAAAGCAGGCAAATCTATGGAGACCACTGGCAAGTTGCTGGGGGTTGGGAGCAGGAATAGGGATTAACTCTTAACTGGCATGATGGATTTACAGTGGGCTGGGAGATGCTCTAACCCTAGACTGTGGAGATTGATGGCACAAGTCAGTAAATTACTAAAGTCACACCCCAAATTGGTGAATTCTATGCTCAAAATGTATAATCATAAGGGATTTGATTTAGGTTATACCTGAATGGTCTAGTGGTTTGCCCTACTTTCTTCAATTTAAGTCTGAATTTGGCAATAAGGAGTTCATGGTCTGAGCCACAGTCAGCTCCTGGTCTTGTTTTTGCTGACTGTATAGAGCTTCTCCATCTTTGGCTGCAAAGAATATAATCAGTCTATGGAATGAGGTTCGTGACATTGTACAGGTGACAGGGATCAAGACCATTCCCATAGAAAAGAAATGCAAAAAAGCAAAGTGGCTGTCTGGGGAGGCCTTACAAATAGCTATGAAAAGAAGAGAAGAGAAAAGCAAAGGAGAAAAGGAAAGATATAAACATCTGAATGCAGAGTTCCAAAGAATAGCAAGAAGAGATAAGAAAGCCTTCTTCAGCGATCAATGCAAAGAAATAGAGGAAAACAACAGAATGGGAAAGACTAGGGATCTCTTCAAGAAAATCAGAGATACCAAAGGAACATTTTATGCAAAGATGAGCTCGATAAAGGACAGAAATGGTATGGACCTAACAGAAGCAGAAGATATTAAGAAGAGGTGGCAAGAATACACAGAAGAACTGTACAAAAAAGATCTTCACGACCCAGATAATCACGATGGTGTGATCACTGACCTAGAGCCAGACATCCTGGAATGTGAAGTCAAGTGGGCCTTAGAAAGCATCACTACGAACAAAGCTAGTGGAGGTGATGGAATTCCAGTTGAGCTATTTCAAATCCTGAAAGATGATGCTGTGAAAGTGCTGCACTCAATATGCCAGCAAATTTGGAAAACTCAGCAGTGGCCACAGGACTGGAAAAGGTCAGTTTTCATTCCAACCCCAAAGAAAGGCAATGCCAAAGAATGCTCAAACTACCACACAATTGCATTCATCTCACATGCTAGTGAAGTAATGCTCAAAATTCTCCAAGCCAGGCTTCAGCAATATGTGAACCGTGAACTTCCTGATGTTCCAGCTGGTTGTAGAAAAGGCAGAGGAACCAGAGATCAAATAGCCAACATCCACTGGATCATAGAAGAAGCAAGAGAGTTCCAGAAAAACATCTATTTCTGCTTTATTGACTATGCCAAAGCCTTTGACTGTGTGGATCACAATAAACTGTGGAAAATTCTGAAAGAGATGGGAATACCAGACCACCTGACCTGCCTCTTGAGAAACCTGTCTGCAGGTCAGGAAGCAACAGTTAGAACTGGACATGGAACAACAGACTGGTTCCAAATAGGAAAAGGAGTTCGTCAAGGCTGTATATTGTCACCCTGCTTACTTAACTTATATGCAGAGTACATCATGAGAAACGCTGGACTGGAAGAAACACAAGCTGGAATCAAGATTGCCAGGAGAAATATCAATAACCTCAGATATACAGATGACACCACCCTTATGGCAGAAACTGAAGAGGAACTCAAAAGCCTCTTGATGAAAGTGAAAGAGGAGAGTGAAAAAGTTGGCTTAAAGCTCAACATTCAGAAAGCGAAGATCATGGCATCCGGTCCCACCACTTCATGGGCAATAGATGGGGAAACAGTGGAAACAGTGTCAGACTTTATTTTTCTGGGTTCCAAAATCACTACAGATGGTGACTGCAGCCAGGAAATTAAAAGACATTTACTCCTTGGAAGGAAAGTTATGACCAACCTATACAGCATATTCAAAAGCAGAGACATTACTTTGCCAACAAAGGTTCCTCTAGTCAAGGCTATGGTTTTTCCAGTGGTCATGTATGGATGTGAGAGTTGGACTGTGAAGAAGGCTGAGCGCTGAAGAATTGATGCTTTTGAACTGTGGTGTTGGAGAAGACTCTTGAGAGTCCCTTGGACTGCAAGGAGATCCAACCAGTCCATTCTGAAGGAGATCAGCCCTGGGATTTCTTTGGAAGGAATGATGCTAAAGCTGAAACTCCAGTACTTTGGCCACCTCATGTGAAGAGTTGACTCATTGGAAAAGACTCTGATGCTGGGAGGGGTTGGGGGCAGGAGGAAAAGGGGACGACAGAGGATGAGATGGCTGGATGGCATCACTGACTTGATGGACGTTAGTCTGAGTTAACTCCAGGAGTTGGTGATGGACAGGGAGGCCTGGCATGCTGCGATTCATGGGGTCGCAAAGAGTCGGACACGACTGAGTGACTGATCTGATCTGATCTGATTTGATGCTCAAAATTCTCCAAGCCAGGCTTCAGCAATACATGAACTGTGAACTTCCAGATGTTCAAGCTGGTTTTAGAAAAGGCAGAGGAACCAGAGATCAAATTGCCAACATCTGCTGGATCATTGAAAAAGCAAGAGAGTTCCAGAAAAACATCTATTTCTTCTTTATTGACTATGGCAAAGCCTTTGACTGTGTGGATCACAATAAACTATGGAAAATTCTGAAAGAGATGGGAATACCAGACCACATGACCTGCCTCTTGAGAAATTTGTATGCAGGTCAGGAAGCAACAGTTAGAACTGGACATGGAACAACAGACTGGTTCCAAATAGGAAAAGGAGTTCGTCAAGGCTGTATATTGTCACCCTGCTTATTTAACTTCTATGCAGAGTACATCATGAGAAATGCTGGGCTGGAAGAAGCACAAGCTGGAATCAAGATTGCCAGGAGAAATATCAATAATCTCAGATATGCAGATGACACCACCCTTATGGCAGAAAGTGAAGAGGAACTCAAAAGCCTCCTGATGAAAGTGAAAGAGGAGAGTGAAAAAGTTGGCCTAAAGCTCAACATTCAGAAAATGAAGATCATGGCCTCTGGTCCCATCACTTCATGGGAAATAGACGGGGAAACAGTGGAAACAGTGTCAGACTTTATTTTTCTGGGCTCCAAAATCACTGCAGATGGTGACTGCAGCCAGGAAATTAAAAGACGTGTACTCCTTGGCAGGAAAGTTATGACCAGCCTAGATAGCATATTGAAAAGCAGAGACATTACTTTGCCAAAAAAGGTCCATCTGGTCAAGGCTATGGTGTTTCCAGAGGTCATGTATGGATGTGAGAGTTGGACTGTGAAGAAATCTGAGTGCCGAAGAATTGATGCTTTTGAACTGTGGTGTTGGAGAAGACTCTTGAGTGTCCCTTGGACTGCAAGGAGATCTAACCAGTCCATTCTGAAAGGAGATCAGCCCTGGGATTTCTTTGGAAAGAATGATGCTAAAGCTGAAACTCCAGTACTTTGGCCACCTCATGTGAAGAGTTGACTCATTGGAAAAGACTCTGATGCTGGGAGGGATTGGGGGCAGGAGGAGAAGGGGACGACAGAGGATGAGATGGCTGGATGGCATCACTGACTCGATGGACGTGAGTCTGAGTGAACTCCGGGAGGTGGTGATGGACAGGGAGGCCTGGCGTGCTGCGATTCATGGGGTCGCAAAGAGTCAGACAGGACTGAGGGACTGAACTGACTGATAGTAGGCAAATTAAGCATCAATAAAGCATTTAAATGCTGGAAAGGATGTGGAGAAAAGGGAACATTTCTGCACTGTTAGCGGGAATGTTAACTGATACAGCCACTATGGAAGACAGCATGGAGATTCCTTAACGAACAAGGAATATAGCTACCGTATAACCCAGCAATCCCACTCGTGCATATATGCCCTAAGAAAGCCACAATTCTAAAAGACTCGTGTACCCCAATGTTGACTGCAGCAATATTTACAATAGCAAAGACATGAAAGCAACCTAGATGTCCATCAACAGATGAATGGATAAAGAGGATGTGGTACACGTATACAGTGAGATATTACTCGGCCATGAAAAGGAACAAACGTGAGTCGTTCAGAGTGAGGCAGATGAACCTACAGCCTCTCATACACAGTGAGGTAAGTCAGAAAGAGACCAGTAGCGTACGGTAACGCATGTATGTCGAATCTGGAAAGATGTACTGATGACCCTGTAGAGAACAGACTTGTTGACACCGCAGGAGAAGGTGAGGGTGGGGTGAATTGAGTGAGTAACATGGACACATACCCTATCGTGTGTAAAACAGATAGCATGGCGTTGGTATATAGCACAGGGAGCCCAGCCTGGCATGCTGTGATGACCTAGAGGGTTGGGATGGGGGCAGTGGGGCTCTATATATGTGTGTGTGTGTGTGTGTGTGTGTGTGTGTGTGTAACTACGGCTGATTCGCGTGTTGTACAGCAGAAACCAACACAACATTGTACAGCAATTTTCGACCAATTAAAGAAAGCTGGAAAAGGAAACAAACAAGTTTAAAAAAATGTACCCAACTAATTTTCAAATGAGTAATGACTGCACTGAAGAGAGGAGGGAGAGGAAAAATCACTAATCCTTACGTATTTGAAACTAGGAGAGTGTTAGTCGCTCAGCTGTGTCCAGCTGTATGTGACCCTGTGGACTGTAGCGCATCAGGCTCCTCTGTCCCCAAAGGGATTTCCCCGACCCAGCAATCGAACCCAGGTCTCTTGCATTGCAGGCAGATTCTTCACCTCTGAGTCACCAGGGGGGCCCATATTTGAAACTACAGTATTTCACTCCACACCCTTAATCTTGAGTAGGGTGATGTGGACAGTTACAGACAGACCCTGGACGCTGGTCAGTGGTGTTGACTTTGCGGTGATGAGAACAAAGAATTAAGAAAGAGTTTCAGATACACTGTACACTGAGCAACAAGCCTTCACGTGGTTGTGATGGGGAACCAGGCATCTCATGGTGGGCAGAGGGACGTGCAAGCAAGGAAGAAGCAGGATCGACGGAGAAGAACTGGACACACTGGTAGGGACTCAAGGTTTCTGAAGTGTGCACATGCTTCTGCGTGTGCCTCTCTGTGTGCATCTGTATCTGTGTAAGTACATGTAACTCTGTGCACAGAAAGGGCCCAGAAGAAAAGACATCTAATAGCATACGAAGCGCCCAGGTCTGGGTTTCTAGTGATTTCGTTCTCCATGAAAAGGAACCAGGGCTCCTGGGAAAACTGATGTCAGGGCTGGGGAAGAGCCCAAATCGTGTCACACCAGAACTTAAAGAAGTGGAAACAGACAAGCAACAACAGAACGTGTATCACAAGGACACAGATGTCAGCGTGAAGCGTCTTCCGCTGGGCAAATCTGGGACAATTTGAATATCAAAATGATGAAGGACAGTAAAGGATCATGGTACAAATCCATAAGCTCATGGATATAGACCATCGATCAACAGAAATAAATCAGTGGAAGAGGAAAGAGTTTCCTTCTTACAGGAGCGTGTTGAGATAGTTTTTCTTGGAACACTATTCTAGTGAGACGGTATTTTTTCTTTTAGCACTTCCGAGGAAGGGACGGTGGGGTTGGCAAATCAGCATGTTGCAGTCACTGTGATAAAGTCTGTAATAAAGAAAAGCCTTTAAACCTGGGAGGAATTTTTTGATAAGGAGCCGGATTATTTGCATAACCTCAAATTATGCCCCCTAGATAGTTTATGGGTTTCAAGGCAAGAGTGTCCTATGCAGAAAAATAACTGGACAGTGTTTCCAGCGGGTGATTAAAGTTAGAGGCAGATGCGTTCATGTGCCTCAGGGATCGGACAACCCCAGAGGAACTCCACGTCACATGGGCCGTGTGAGCGCTGGGGGTGTGCAACCCAAGTCTGACCACGAGGAAACATCCGCCCCACCCCACCCTCCACCCCACAATGGCCGGACTGTACCCTTCAATAATGTCCATGTCATAGAAGACAGAAATTGGAACTGATCTACATTAAAGGAGGCTAAAGAGACAATGGTCAGATAGCATCACTGACTCGGTGGACGTGAGCTGGAGCACACTGGGCGCCAGTGGGGGACAGGGAAGCCTGGCGCACTGCAGTTCATGGGGCCACGAGAGTCCGATACGACCTAGAGACTGAGCAACCCACAAGAAAGAGACATGGACAGCCGAGGGATCCTGGGTCCTGCCTTGGACGGGAAAAAAGCTATTGATGCCAAGGACGTTGTCATGCCCTCTGACAAAGCCAGGAGGCAGATGGTACACTGCGGAAGGGCTGGATCCACCTTTCATGGCAGGGTTTGATGACCTTGCCAGAGCTTTAACAGCGGTCATCTTTGTTTTTTTTCGGAAATACGCAGCACAGTGTTTAGGGGCCTATGGGTGTAGAGTATGCAACGTACTCTCAGACAGTTCAGAAAAAAATGTGATGTGAGTATACATACAGAAAGGGGGCTCTAATGGTGCAGAAAGTGGGCACGATGCTCGCGATCAGTGGATCCCATCTTAGTCAAGGGTCTGTGCATGTTTTCTGTCTCATTGTTAACGTTACAGTTTTTCTGTAATTAAAAATCACTTCCAAATAAACAATTGGAAAGAAAAAAACCCAAACTCTGAGGTATCCCAGTGGTTCTCACTGTGGAGTTTTGCAACCCACCCCTCCCTCCCCAAGCCAGGGGGCATTTGGCAAGATCTAGATAGTCTGGTTGTCATAACCCAGGGACGCTGCTAAACATCCCACAACGTTAGCCCCCCTCCGCAAAGAATGGTCAGCTCCAAATACCAACAGTGTGCTGACGAGATGGAAGACTGCGCTGCCGGTGACGGCTGGCAGGTGTCGGGGTGCCCTTGAGGAGGGTGGCCTGGCAGTGCCCTCTGAAATGCAACACATACCCAATAACACCCGTGTCACGGGCCAAGTTGTGTGTCCAGATTTCAGATGCCGAAGCTCTAAAAGTCAGCACCTTAGAATGTGACCGTATTTGGAGACAAGGCCTTTGAGGAGGCGATTAAGTTAAATGAGGCTATTAAATGAGGTGATTACATGAGACTGGTGTCCTTATAAGAAGTTTGGACACATAGACACCAGAGACACGCACGCACAGAGGAAAGACCACACAAGGACGTGGCAAGAGGGCAGCCATCTCCAAGGACAGAGTGCCCAAGAGGAATCTACCCTACGGACCCCTGCCTTCTAGCTTCCAGCCTCTGGGACACTCAAACCTCTGTTGCTTCAGCCACCTAGTCTGTCACGGTTTGTTATGGCAGTCTCAAAAAAGTAACACGTCCTGGAAATTATCATAGATAGGAGCCCTCCCTTATTCGCCAGGGACACCGTCTAAGATCCTCAGTGGATGCTTAAAACTGAGGAGAGTAGCAAACCCTGCATGCTTTCTTTTATACACATAAAACCTGAAGTTCATATACGTACAATTGAACCACAGTTGGTTTATAGTATTGTGTTAGTTCCGGGCATACAGCAAAGTGATTCAGTCATATACTGCAATACAAACTCATTATATACAAATATATACAAATTCAAAGTTTTACAAATTTACAAATATAAATGTACAAGTTACATACAAATATGAAACACATTGGCTTTCTTTTTCAGGTTCTTTTTCCATGATAAGTTATTGTGAGATACTGAGTCTCATTCCCTGTGCTATACAGTAAACCCCACTTGATCTATTTCATATACAGCGGTGTGTTAGCCCCATACTCCTGACTTTCCCCTCCTCCTTTTCCCCTTGGTAACCGTAAGTTTGCTTTCCATGTCTGTGAGTCTGTTTTGTAAATGAGTTGGTTTGTATTATTTTTTAGATTCCACACGTAAGTGATATAGGGTCTGTCTTTCTCTGAGTTACTTCACTTAGTGTGATAATCTCTTAGTTCACCCACGTTGCTGCAAATAGCATTATTTCTTTCTACAGCTCTGCAGTATTGCATCATGTATACATGCCATGACTTTATCCACTCATATACTGAGGACGCTTAGGTTGCCCGTGTCCTGGCTGTTGTAAACAGTGCGGCAGTGAACACTGGGGTGCATGCATCTTTCCAAATTATGGTGTTCTCTGGATATATGCCCAGGAGGGGGATTACTGAATCATATGCTAACTCTATTTTTAGTTTTTTATTAAGGAATCTCCATACTAAATATAATAAATCTTATATTTAAATTATATCATAATTTAGATTAAGTTTGATGTATAAATTAAGCACGGTAAGAGATCAACAATAATATAGAATAGCAATACACTGTAATAAAAGTTATATGAATGTGGTCTCTCTCAAAATATTTTATTGTACAAATGTAATGCCTTTTCTATCTTAAGCACTGTGACTGCAGCCTGCAGTGTGAGGTGTGGCAGCAAAATTTAGCACAAAATCATTCCTCCTTCATTCTTTCACAGACAGAAGATTTGTTCCTAGCACAGAGCTTAGCAGTCTAAGCATACAATTTTTTTTTCCTTTCCTTAAAAAGTTGAAAACTTTCACCTTTTTGCTTAAAGGAAACCCCTTACGGTTTCTCTTTGGGACATGAAACGGCCAGCATCACTCCTTTTGCTTTTGGGAGCCACTGTGAAATAAAACAAGGGTCTCCTGATAACCACACGGAGGTCGATCTGATAACCAAGAGGGCCACCAAGTCAGTAAAGGGCAGGACGCGTCGGACAAGGGGGTGATTCATCTCCTGGGGGGACAGAGCGGGATGGTGCGAGACTTCATCATGCTTCTTAGACTGGCACACAGTCTTATGGATTGCTTATTTCTGGAAAACTATGGATTGTTTATTTCTGGAAATTTCCATTTAATATTTTTGGACCATGGTTGACCACAGGTAACTGGGACTGTGGGAAGTGAAACCACAGATGATGGGGGCTACTGTACTCGTATGTAGGGGAGTGGGGCTCAAGGGAGGCTTTTAGAAAATCTGCCAAAACCTGATGCAAAACGGATTCTCAGCAATAGGGAACACTGTGGCATGTACATACCAAGGGGAATAAAGGAGAGATTTAAGTTTTATTTTTCACTTTTTGGCTGTGCGGCAGGTGGGATCCCAACCAGGGATCGAACCCATATCCCCCTGCACCAGAAGCATGGAATCTTAACCGCTGGACCATCCAGGAAGACCTAAGGTTTAAACTTTAGAATGAACTGTTCTAGCATCCTTGGAGGGAGTCTTATCATGTTACTGAATGAGAAAGGCAAGATACAGAAAAGCATATATGATACAATCCCATGTGTTTGGAAATCCATGATCAACCCCTTTTAAATCATGTATATTTAGTTCATTGTATATTATGAGCACTGGGAAAAACACGAGAATAAATCTTAGATTGTTAACATAGGTCATAGAAGTAAGGTAACCATGCAAATATAAAGGAAGGACTGCAGAAAAACACGCGTTAAAGGAGACCAAAGCAGTCCGTCCTGAAGGAAATCAACCCTGAATGTTCACTGGAAGGACTGATGCTGAAGCTGAAACTCCAATACTTTGGCCACCTGATGTGAGGAGCCGACACAATGGAAAAGACCCTGATGCTGGGAAAGACTGAGGGCAGGAGGAGAAGCGGGCGACAGAGGATGAAATCGGTTGGCATTACCAACTCAATGGACATGAGTTTGAGCAAACTCTGGGAGACGGTGAAGGACAGGGAAGCCTGGCATGCTGCAGTCCACGGGGTCGCAAAGAGTCAGACACGACTAGGCGACTGAATGACAACGGTAAACCTCTGTAGAGTTGCAGGTGTGTGTTGTAAAGTACAAAGCCGAGAAAGCAAAAGGAAAAAAGATCAGCCCTGGGATCCGTGGCATGAGGTGCTGAGTGGAAGGCAGGGAAGAGGGGAGGGGGTTGGAGCAGAGGCCAGAGACACCAGCCTGCTGGCCCCATGCCGGCCCTGGGGGGCACCTGTGTGTCTTTGCTCACTCAGTCGTCACAGCACTCCTGGGTACAGCCCTGTTAGGATCCTGAGTTCATGGATACAGAGACTGAGCACAGAGAAGGCAGTAGCTGAGCCTGGCTTCGGCCCAGGAAGGCCGGCTCTCAGACTGTGCTCCCAACCACTCCGTGAATCTGCCACTTGACTTTTGAAAACATAATTGTGAAGGAAGGATTTACCATTTCAGAATTCGGCAAATGTGTTAAGAATAAAAAATAAAAATAAGGAAGGTTGGAGCAGATCTGCATGACACAGTGAGTAAGTATATATGTACGTGCCTGTGTATGTATGGGATTAGGAAATGGCACCCCACTCCAGTGTGCTTGCCTGGAGAATCCCAGGGGCGGCGGAGCCTGGTGGGCTGCCGTCTATGGGGCCGCACAGAGTCAGACACGACTGAAGTGACTTAGCAGCAGCAGCAGCTGTGTGTGATGTATGTATGTGGTATTATCCATTTCTGTGTACACTGTATTTGTGTGTACAAATAAAGTTATGTCCTGCAAATAGAAAATGTACTTTCTTAACTTAGGTCCATGGGACACTTACAAAAGCAATGGTTCTATTTTTGTACTTGGACAGAAAGAAAACCTTCATGAAAAAAAGTAGAGATTTCACAGGCCACATCCTCTCACTGTAAGCCTGGTTAAAATGGAAATAAATAACAGTAATAAAAAAGGTACTGCTTAAAAATTAAGAAAACATTTCTTAAAAGAACACTAGATTAAAGAGAAAATCAAGACATAAAAACTATCAAGAAAGCAATGAGAAGGAACATATTACACAGTAAGATCTATGTGTCATAACTAATGCTGTAATCAGAGGAAAATTTATAACCTTTAAAATGCTTCTTAAAAGAAAGACTAATTAACCATACTGTTACTCCCAATTAAGTTAAACATTAATAAGGTTAACCAGGAAGGGGGAATTAATAGACATAAAAGCCCAAACTGGTGAAGTAGAAAACAAAAATAGCAAAAAAAGGTAGCTTTCTGATAATGAGTATAATAAATAAGACAGATGACTCTCTCATGAATTTGATGAAGGAAAAAGGACAAAACTATAAAGCTCAAGCAAGGGGAAAGAGATGAGAGATGCAGAAGACATAAAATCACCAAGAGAGACAAATCGTTGTTACCAAGTGGCAACATAAATCCTCGGGGAGTTAAATAGCAATGAATAAATTACCCCAAAGGATGCAGTGAATTTATTTAGAACAAATTACCATAAAACAGACTAGGAGGGGACTAAAGATCTCCTTTAAAACATGGCTTTACAACCAGATAGTTTTACAAATTAATTCCAATATTCCGCCTTTAAAGAGAAGATAACTGCAAAGTTCTTCAAACTGTTCCAGAACACAGAAAAAGGTAGCCAGAGTTCCCTTTTGTAAAACATCATATTTACACACCCTTGATGGCAGATTTCCTGCTCTTCTGAACCTGAGCCCCTTTTATTTCTGGGGTCAGATGTCAGGGAGGTCTCTCGTCAGGACTGAGAATACGGTTTCACGGTTTCAATGGGTGTTTAACACACACACGACACTTTCTTTACGCAGACCTCAACCAACAGGTAGGCCTGTGATTCGCTATCACACACGATACTTTCTTTACGCAGACCTCAACCGACAGGTAGGCCTGTGATGCGCTATCTTTTGCCGTTTAACAATCGTAGAAATCAGTATCGTGAAAATGGATCATTGTGTAAATGTGTAATATCAGTGTAGAATAAAATTCTGTCAGGGTTTTGAAGGGTGTACGCGTTTTTCATTTTCACTGAAATTATCTTGTCTCCATAGAGATTGTAGCAACTTAACCTTCCAACATCAATGAGGTGGAGGCTGTCCCAGTACATTCACCCATAAAGTATTATCCACTCTTTGATGTTTAATAATCAGAGAAGCTAAAAATTCCACTGCTGCTTTAACTTGCATGTCTTGTAACTGAGGTTCTCAGCATCTTCTCATCGTTAAGAATCACTGGCATTTTCTTTTCTGAGAACGGTTTTTGTATCTTTTGTCTTCATGATTTATAAGAGCTTCTTAATATATTGATGAAATGAGCCCTATGTTTATGATATGAGTGGTAACTATTTTCCTCAAGATATAAATTTTAAAAATTATTTTTGGGGACTTCCTTGGTGGTCTAGTGGTTAAGAATCTGCCTTACAGGGCAGGAGATGTAGGCTTGATCCTTGCTCAGGGACCTAACAGAAGCAGAAGAGACTCAGAAGAGGTGGCATGAGTACACAGAAAAGCTGTACAAAAAAGGTCTTAATAACCCAGATAATCATGATGGTCTGGCCACTCACCTAGAGCCAGGCATCCTGGAGTGCAAAGTCAAGAGGGCCTTAGGAAGCATCACTATAAACAAAGCTAGTGGGGGTGATGGAATTCCTAAAAGATGATGCTGTTAAAGTGCTGTACTCAATATGTCAGCAAATTTGGAAAACTCAGCAGTGACCATAGGACTGGAAAAGGTCAGTTTTCATTTCAATCCTGAAAAGGGGCAATGCCAAAGAATGTTCAAACTACCATACAATTGCACTCATTTCACATGCTAGCAAGGTAATGCTCAAAATACTCTAGGCTTCAGCAGTATGTGAACCAAGAACTTCCGGATGTACAAGCTGCGTTTAGAAAAGGCAGAAGAATCAGATCAAATTGCCAACATTTCTTGGATCACAGAGAAAGCAAGGGAATTCCAGAAAACCATCTACTTCTGTTTCATTGACTATGCAAAAGCCTTTGACAAAATGGATCATAACAAACTGGAAAATTCTTAAAGAGATGAGAATACCAGACCACCTTACCTGTCTCTTGAGAAACCTATATGCAGGTCAGGAAGCAACAGCTGGAACTGTACATGGAACAACTGACTGATTCAGAATTGGGAAAGGAGTATGACAAGGCTGCATATCGTCACCCTGCTTATTTAACTTATATGCAAAGGACATCATGTGAAATGCTGAGCTGGCTGGATCATAAGCTGAAATCAAGATTGCTGGAAGAAATAGCAACAACCACAGATACACAGATGATACCACTCTAATGGCAGAAAATGAAGAAGCACTAAAGAGCCTCTTGATGAGGGTGAAAGAGGAGCGTGAAAAAGCTGGCTTAAAACTCAACATTCTAAAAACAAAGATCATGGCATCTGGTCCCCTCACTTCATGGCAAACAGGAGAAAAAGTGGAGGCAGTGATAGAGTTTATTTTCTTGGGCTCCAGAATCATGGTGGATGGTGACTGCAGCCTTGAAATAAAAAGACACTTGCTCCTTGGAAGGAAAGCTATGACTAACACAGACAGCATATTAAAAAGCAGAGACATCACTTTGCTGACAAAGGTCTGTATAGTCAAAGCTACAGTTTTCCCAGTAGTCATGCATGGATGTGAGAGTTGGACCATAAGAAGGGTTGAGCACCAAAGAATTGATACTTTCGAATTGTGGTGTTTGAGAAGACTTTTGAGAATCTCTTGGACTGCAAGGAGACCAAACCAGTCCATCCTAAAGGGAGTCAACCCTGAATATTCATTGGAAGGACTGATGCTGAAGCTGAAAATCCGGTACGTTGGCCATGTGATGCAAAGAGCCAACTCATTGGAAAAGACCCTGATGCTGGGAAAGACTGAAGGCAAAAGAAGAAGAGGGGAGCAGAGGATGGCACGGTTGGATGGCATCACCGACTCAACGGACATGAGTGTGAGTAAATCCCAGGAAACAGTGAAGGACGGGGAGCCTGGGGCTGCAGTTCCTGGGGTCGCAAAAAGTCAACATGGAATTAAGATCCCAACGCGGCGGAGCAACCAAGCTTGCGTGCTGCAGCTACTGAGCCCGTGAGCTGCAACTGAGACCTGAAATAGCCAAATAAATATTTTTTTAAAAATTACTTTTGGTATTTTTTCTGCTAAGACAAGTATATTTTCTATATTTTTCATTAAAGTGTAATTGACATACAATAAACTGCACATTTGATGTATACAATTTAGTAACTTTTGACATACGATGAAACCAGTGCAATAATCAATGTGTTGAATACACTCATCACCCTCCAGAAGCTGTCTTGTACCCTCCTCCTCCCAACAAGTTTCCCATTCCCCCAACCCCATCCCAGAGTAACCATGGATCTTTTTGTCACACTAGATTTGTCTGCACTTTCTAGAGTTTTATATAAATTTAAGACAGTATGTGCTCTTCTCCGGCTTCTTTTACTCATCATCGTTATTTTGATGTTCATCTAGGCTGCTACTTCTTATTTTTGAGTAGTATTCCACGGTATGGATATTCTAAAAAATTATCCAAATGTTGATGGGCTCTGTGGTGTTTTCCATTTTTCATAAAACAGCTCTGAACATTCAGTGTATAAGTGCCAGTTTGTGCATCTGCTCTTATTTCTCCTGGCCAAATACCTAGGAACAGAACGCCTGGATAACATGATGGGCCTGTATCTCACATTTTGGGAAATGGCCAAACTGTCTTCCAAAGCAGCTACACCATTTTATGTCTCACTAGGAGAGTATAAGAGTTCTACCTCTCTACCAGCACTTGGCATGGTCAGTCTTCTTAATTTAGCCAATATAGTAATGTGCAGTAGTATCTCATTGTGGTTTTAATTTACATTTCCCTAATAGTTGCTCAGATGGTAAAAAATCTGCCTGCAATGCAGGAGATCTGGGTTTGATCCCTGGGTCAGGAAGATCCCCTGGAGGAGGAAATGGGGACGCACTCCCAATACTCTTGCCAGGAGAATTCCATGCACAGAGGAGCCTGGCGGGCTACAGTCCACGAGAGTTTCAGCAGTCAAATAGGACTGAGTGACTAACAATTTCACATCCAATAATTTAATGGGGGCTTCCCAGGTGGCGCTAGTGGTAAAGAATCTGCCTGCCCATGCAGGAGACACAAGAGATGCAGGTTTGATCTCTGGGTTGGGAAGATCCCCTGGAGAAGGAAATGGCAACTTGCTCCAGTATTCTTGGGCTTCTCTGGTGGTTCAGATGATAAAGAATCCTCCTGCAATGCAGGAGATCTGGGTTCCATCCCTGGGTCAGGAAGATCCCCTAGAGGAGGGCATGGCAAGCCACTCCAGTATTCTTGCCTGGAGAATTCCATGGACAGAGGAGCCTGGTGGGCTACAGTCTGTGGGATCACAGAGTTGGACACGACTGTGTGACTAACAACCAGTATTCGTGCCTGGGAAATCCCACAGACAGAGGAGCTGGGCAGTCCGTAGGGTCTCAAAGAGTCAGATACCTCTGAACGACTGAGCACAATAATGATGCAGAGTATCTTTTTATATGCTTGCCTATAAATCTTCTTTGATGAAGTCTACTCAAAGCTTTTGCCCATTTTTATTTGTCATCACTATATAATCATAGGGCTTCCCTGATAGCTCAGTTGGTGAAGAATCCGCCTGCAATGCAGGAGACCCTGGTTTGATTCCTGGGTTGGGAAGATCCCCTGGAGAAGGGATAGGCTACCCATTCCAGTATTCTTGGGCTTTCCTTGTGGCTCAGCTGGTAAAGAATCCATCTGCAATGTGGGAGACCTGAGTTTGATCCCTGGGTCGGGAAGATCCCCTGGAGAAGGGAAAGGCTGCCCACTCCAGTATCCTGACCTGGAGAATCCCGTGGACTGTATAGTCCATGGAGTCACAAAGAGTCGGACACGACTGAGCAGCTTTCACTTTCACTTCGTACAGTCGTAAGTATCCCTCACATATTTTGGGTGCAAGGCCTTCACTAGATGTATGGTTTGAAGGTGCTTCCTCCCAATTTCCGGTGTGTCTTTCCATTCTCTTAGTAGGGTCTCTCAAAGCAAAAGTTGTAATTTTGTTAAGTTGAATTAATTTGTTCCAGGGCCTGGCTTTTGCTTTCGGTGTCATGTCTAAGAAATCTGCAACTCAGAGTCACAAAGATTTTTTTTCCTTATGTTTTCTTCTATGTTTTTAGACTTTACATTTAGGTCTATGACAACCTGTGAGTTAATTTTTATATTTGAGATGAGATGCAGATCCAGGTTCATTTTTTTTTTGACAGATGCGTATCCTATTGTTCCGACCTTGTTTGTTGGAACGACTATCCTTTCTCTACCAAACTGCCCTTGTATCTTGGTCAAAAGTCAGCTGTCCGTAACGTGCAGGCTTCTCCGGGCTGCCTCGGCTGCTCTGCCGGCCTGTCTGCTTACCTTGATGCTAGCACACTGCTGATGCACTGCCCCAGCTTTCTTGATTTTCAAACGTGTTTCTATGTTCTAGGTCACGTGCAATGCATTTCCATATGAGTTCAGATTCAGTTTTGTTAATTTCTGTAAAACTTATAGTGAGCTTGGAACTCTTGCCTAATTTTTAATTTTCCAGGAAATGCTGTCTAGAATTGACTTTATTTTTTCTTAAATGTTTGGCAGGATTCAGCAGTAAAGCCACGTGGTCCTGGAGAATGTCTGGGGGGATGTTTTGAACTATAACTTTGATTTTATCAGCAGGCAGAGAACTCTTTGGGTTATCTATCTTGAGTAGTTTACATCTTTCAAGACATTTTCCCATGTCATCTGAGTTGCTGAATTTACAGACTGGTCCCTTATGATCCTTCTTACGTCTGTAGAATCTGTACCGAATCCTGCAATCCTGATACTCTGTGTATTCTCTTTTGCTCCAGATATTTCTGGGTAAAGGGTTATCAACTGTATTGATATTCTTTTTAAAAAATCGTATTTTTGTTTCATTATTTATGCATTTTGTTTTTGTGTGTTCCGTTTCATTTTGCTCTGAGCTTATCATTTTCTTGTTCCTGCTTCTCTGGGGTCAGTGTGTTACTCTTCTCCCGGTTTCTTGTGGTAGGAGCCGCGGCTGGCTGGGCCCTGCTCTCGTGCTGCTGCCGCCCTTAACAGCACCTACAGATTTTGACACGCCGTACTTCTTTTTCATCAAGTTGGAAGTATTTTCTGGTTTTTCATTTGGATTTCTTCTCTGGCCCTGTGCTATTTGAAGCATGTTATTCAGGTTCCAAATATGTGAGGGTTTTCCAGAGCTCTTCTTACTACTGATTTTCAATTGGATTCTACCATGGTCAGAGGACGTACTGTACGTATCACCTGAATCATTTTAAATGGACGGGGACTTGTTCTAGGGTTCAGAACCCGCGTCTATCTCGTGAGTGTTCTGTGTACCCTCGGAAACAGTACATGCTGTGCTCCTGCTAGAACGACTGTCTCCAAGTGTTCACTGGGTCATCTTGGTTGAAAGGATTATTCTGGGCTACACCTGATGGCTCAGCAGGTAAAGAATCCTCCTGCAATGTGGGAGACGCAGAAAACAAGGGTCCAATCCCTGGGTCAGGAAGATCCTCTCGATGAGGAAATGGCAACCCACTCCAGTATTCTTGCCTGAAAAATCCCATGGACAGAGGAGTCTGGCGGGCTACAGTCCACAGGGTCGCAAAGAGCTGGACATGACTGAGCACACACACACATTTATCCTCACTGCTTTTCTGTCTACTTGTTTTGTCAGCTTCTGAGATAGCTGTGTTAAAATCTCCAGTTCTAATCCTGGATTTGTTTCTTTCGCCTTTTATATGTCATTCATTATTTTCTCCCTTTTGGCTATTGGACTTAAAGTCATATTTAGATACATTGTATGATCGTATGAACCAGTAGTCATCTTTAAATACTTTATAGATTATAGGATCTGATACAGAGTGTTTCTGTTCTTAGTTTTCTAAATATTCTCTAATTGGGGATTTTACTTCTTCGTCAGAGTTTAAAAGCCAGCAACACCGCCAATCGAAGTAGTAAAATACTGAATCCAATTTCAGCAAAATCAGAAACATGTCACAGAATCCTTGCCCACTATATTTCCAGATCACCCTGCAGACCCTTCCGAAGACAGAACGTCAGGAACACGAAACCATTGGCATACACGTGTGAGCGGAAAGAGCAAAAAATCCCTTCTACAAGAATTTAATGTGATGCTTGGTAACGATCACATCAGAAGCGATAGAAGTAGGAACAATACTGGACAGTGTAGGCGGAACAGGTGTGTCTGTTCTTTCCAAGTGAGGAGACAGGACATTTGTCCAGAGCTCAGCAGTTGCTATCTGGGCGCTGAGACAACCAGAGCTTGCTTTTCTTCATTGTTCTCTTGTGTGTGTCTCAGAGGTTCACAAGGAGCATATGCCACGTTTTTAATCAGAAAAAAAAAGAAGGAAATGCTTGAAGTTTGGGAGTGACAGCTTTTGGTCATGAAGAGGTGGGCAGCGGTGAGGTGACCTTTGGGCAAAGGGGTCCTGGTGGAAAAGCCTGGCCATGGTGCAGACGGGATGCCGCCCGGGGGCAGAGTGGGCAGATGCGTCAGGGCCAGGTTCTCGTGAGACACCCGGGGCATCTGGATGACAGCCCGAGGGGACGGGGATCCCAGGGCTCTGAGTGGGCCTGAGGCAGGTACCCTTGATAAGCTGCTCACTGACTGCCCAGGGCAGACGGCAGAGGGGAAGGCAGTGTGGAAGAGAATGCGAGTCCATCTTGGCGAAGCCCTGGGGCTGAGAGGAGGGGCTAGGGGTGAGGAGCAGGGAAGAGGGCCAATGAGAAGGCTCTGACCCAGGACGTGAGGACATGCCCACAGGGCCCATCTGGAACCCCCATGCCTACTGGAGGGGCCACAGGCCCATCCTGACCCCCACGCCTACTGCAGGGGCCACAGGCCCATCCTGACCCCCACACCTACTGCAGGGGTCACAGGCCCATCCTGACCCCCACACCTACTGCAGGGCCCACAGGGCCCATCTGGAACCCCCACGCCTACTGGAGGGGCCACAGGCCCATCCTGACCCCCACACCTACTGCAGGGGTCACAGGCCCTGGCCTGCAAGACCTCATGACACCACTTCCCCGTGATCCTGGGGCTGCGTGAGTGAAGTGTGGTGTCTAGAGCCAGGAGAATGCCACACCCTCAGACCAGGCCAGGCAGGTGGATGCCAGGAGGGCATCTGGAGCCCGTTCAGTCCTGCACACGGCAGCTTAGTCCCAGGTGAGGCCAAGGCGGCGTGTGGCAGGTGCTGTAGAAGCAGCGCCTTGTTCTCACAGCTGTGCTGCTTCCCAGGCCACCAGCTGCAGGGTAACCGGGGGCTTGTTACCAACACACGTCCCTGGCCTGCCCACAGCACTGTGACTCGGTATCTGAGGTGTGGGTCTCCAAGTCTGTGTTAAAAGTAGAATTCAAGGGATCCACAGAGAAGTCCCAACCTGGAGCATCCCCTCCCAGCCTCCGCCAACAGGGACGCCCCACCTCTCATCAGGAGCAGCTCTGTCCATTTCCAAGAGGAGGACTTCCGTTTCTGGCAAGAGGAGTGGACAGCGTCTCTCTGCAAGTTCTGGAACAGAGCACACTTCCTGCGGGCACCACGGGGCTCACCTGGCTCCGGGCACGTGTCCTCCCAGTGGAGAGGGCAGGCAGGCGGTCCTGGCTCTGACCCACAGGCTGCCTGGGCTGCCCACCTGAGCAGCTACAGTGGGGACCGTGCAGCCCCCAGAGGGAAGAGGCTGCACCTGAAACCACGTGAGGCAGGAACTGGCAGCTGAGGCTCCACATCGAAAAGAGGGACCAAGAGCCAAAGGGCAGACGCAGACAAAGCACCACAAAGCCCAGGCGAACGCTCGCACGGGCCGGCAGCGGGGAGAGCGGCCGTCTGCCTAGAGTGCGAGCGGTGGGCGTGCTCAGACTCGCTCTCACAGGGCCTGTGACACAGGTTGTCTGGGAAGCCCCACACCTATACGCCCACTGCACGCAGGTCCTGCTGTGGTTCACGGGGTCGCCTCTCCAGAGCAGCGTCCCCTCAACCGGAGCGCAGAGGAACCCACAGATACAAAACATCCACAGTCACCACCTCAGCCCACAGCCCATGAGGAGGCAAGCATCAGAGAGGCCGCTGCAAACAGAATCAGACTCTTCCATGAGCGCAGCTGACGATGTTCCAGGACGCATAGGGTGGGATCAGCACATTCAAGGGGCTCAAAGCCATGATGTCACGCACGAGGAAGATACAGGATGCTAAGACCAAGCAGATGAGACCCTCACACAGGGACACACGGGAGAGAAAGAACAGGTGGAAACTGAGACGCGGGTGAGGAGCTAGGAGACCAGATAGTGTCACTGAGGGCACAGCGCCGTGACAGAGACAGGCGGCACCAGAGACGGCGAGGAGCACTGCGCGGGAGGGTTGAGCTGACACTTCCAGGAGAGACCAGAGCAGTCAGGGCAGGCGGCAGGCTGTGACCCTGCAGGGCCGATCTCCCCCTTGATGAAAGACACAAACCCACAGAGTCAGGGGTCACAGAACCTTGTTGTGAAACTACAGAACACCAAAGTCAAAGAGAAGGGGTTCAAGGTCATCAGAGGAGAGGATGGGTCGCCTACAGAAGCTGGTCAGCTCCAGACGGCACACCAGCTGGGAGCTGGTGGTGGACTTCCAGCCCGTCCAGAGAAAATGCAAATCTCTGATATCCTACAGTGAAGAAGAATACGACAAAGACATATATCTATATCTATATATCTGACTCACTTTGTTGTATGCCTGGTACATTGTACATTAACTATATTTCAATTTAAAATTTTTTAAAAAAAATTAAAGAAAATACAGATCTCAACCTATATTGTTCTAGCAAGCTGGACCATGGTTCAAGAGCAAAAGTAAAATACGGAAATCTCAGACAAGCAGGAACCGAGTGGGCCATCGACAGCCTGTCCCGGAAGAGAGCACCGGCTTCAGGAAGAAGGAAATTAAACGCCAACCGAGACACAGAAAACTGGCAAATCTGTCAGCAAATACGAGCCTCCACTGTCAACAATGAGCCGCTAATGCCGAGCACAGTCTGCAAAGTCGAAGCAAAACACGGCGCAGCAGGCCACCAAGCGGGAGGGTGCTGGCGCGAGAGCCTGTCCTGCCCGCTGCTCGCTGCTCAGGGAGGTGCAGGCGCCGGAGGCAGGCAGGCGGCCAGGCCATGGTCAGTACCGGGGCGGGGCTCACACAGCCTCCACTCGCAGGAAGGCAAGAGGCTGGACCTGGTGGGTGGGACACGGCGTGAGGGCGCCGCAAACCCCTGGAGCAGGCAAGGTCTCTGTGCATCGCCGTGGTCCTTCCACAAAGCGGGCACGTGGGCTCCCGCCCTTCATTCTCTGAAATTCTGTCTGAAGTCCTTGTGTTGGGAGCAGACGGCTCTGTTCACCCAGAGACCTCACGCTGCCCCCAACTCTACCGATACCCGGGGAACCCCTGAGGCCGCAGGTCCCCTCTCCTGCTGGTTTCTGCCTCCTCCCCGCTCCCCACACCGAGACACCATCACTGAAAGCTCCCAGCTGACCTGCCACCAAGTCCTGCCCGTGGGTCCTGACCAAGTCCTGCTCACCGCTCCATGGGTGCCACCCCAGGAAATCCCACAGGGCACAGAGCTGACTGTGGCCCCTCCTGCTCCGTGGCCTTCTGCCATCTGGCCCGCCCAGCACCTGCTGGCTCCAGTCATGACTCAGGCCCAGGGCCACCGGCCTGGTCAAGGTCACAGATGGGAAGAGCCCTCGCACGTGTGGGAGCCCCACAGGAAGGAGGCGGGGGAACCGCGGGAAGCCGCATCCAGGTCACCATGCAGAGGAACAGCCAGCTCCTGAACACCTCTGTCTAAGATGGTCCTGCTGCTTGCCAGGCCCTTCCTTGGCCCTGTAGATGGGGCCACCGTCCGGGGATTAGAGCAGATTCAACAGGGCTCTGGGACCCACAGACCGGCTGTGCCTGGGACCCGGGGTCCCAGGGTCACAGGACAGGAGCCCGAGCAGCCGCCAGCCCGAGACAGAGAGCCCTGCCTGCGGCGGGGAGAGGCATGTGGGTGGACGCTCTGTGGGTGGCGCGGCGGGCACCGTGGGCAGGGCTAGGGGTGTGTGCTGTAGACAGGCACTGTGTGTGGAGCGGAGAGGTTCAAGTCAGGGTCTGGCGTGGGAGTTGGGTGCAGCCTAGTGGGTGGTGCCCAGTGTTGGGAGTGGGGCTGTGGGCCTGTCCCTGTGACAGCGTCTACCCTGGAGGCGCGCCCCTGCTCCCACCCCAGGGCTCCCCAGAGCCGCCGGGTGGGTGCATCAGGGACCCCTTGGGCAGAGGCGTTCTGCGTGCCCGGGCCCGGCCGGCAGCTCTGGGCTGGGTGGACTTATCTCGTTGGCAAGAAGGAGAAAGCCCTCCGTGCGAGGCCATTCCACAGAAAGCGCCTGACTCCCGGCCCTGCTCCCTCATTAACATTCCGCAGGCAACACAGAGGACTCCACAATGCCGTGCGGGCTGAATGGACGCCGCGTTCGGGGGCTCTGTTCAGCCAACAGCGAGCGCAGCTCCGCCCCGTGCCGACCTGAGCATTAGTGTGCGCAGAAAGCCCCATCTGCGTGGTGACAATGGTCCTGCCCAGATCCGGACGGCGGGCACAATCGTCCTTTGTGCCCACGGCAGCGGGCAGGCGGGTGGCGCATCCCAGGGGCCCGACGGTCTGTGAGGAGACCCCGGGCACCCAGGCTGGGTCTTGCACACCCAGCTTCCCAAAGAGGACGCCTACAGACAGCCTCAGGAGCACGGACGGGCCATGGCTCCTCCCAGAGCACCCTGCCCTCTGCAGGCCGTGCCCAGACACGGAGGTCACGTCACGGTTTAGCCACCCACAAACATGGCGGACAGGGCACCAGGCACCCACCAGCACCACATGGGCTCGGCCCCCTCGGCCACACTTGAGACAGCGGCACCAGCCTCAACCCCTGACACACTGGCATGTCCTGGTGCCAACTGGAACCCTGGGGGTCCCAGGAAGAGGGGAGAGGTGGACACGGAGGAGACAGACAGCAGAGCTGCAGAGCTGAGCAGGGGCCAGCTTTGGGCACACACAGGCTGGCTTAGGACCCTCAGCCCCACTCCTCCTGGGACAGGGGTCTACATGAACCGTGGGCCCCTCCTCTCCGCCAGGCCTGGGCGCCAGGTGTCTAGCATGGCTGAGGCAGGGCCTGGCTCCCAGAAACCCAGAGCCCAAGGCAGGGCAGGGCAGGACTTCCATGAGCGACAGGGCCCGCTCTGACGGAGCAGGCGTGGCAGTGCCAGCCATCCCCAGGACAAGAGCAACCGGCTGGGGACACGAGGCCGCCCCAACCCCCCAGGCCCTGGCAGCCCTGCTCAGAGCTGAGGGAGGGCCCGTCCCCACCCCCACCCCCACTCCCACCGTGAGTGGGGGCTCCTCACCAGTGCTGTCGTAGCCGTCTACTGAGAAGGGCTCGGGCCTGCGGTCCTCCGCCACGGGATCGCAGGTGATGTGGGGAACCACCAGCGCCTTCTCGCCTGGGCTCACCCCGTTGTCCTTATCCAGTTTGAACTTTTTCTTCTTTACCTAGAAATCCAGACAGGAAGTAGTCAGGTCCTGCGCATCCCCTGCCGGGGCCCTCTGCTGACCCCTGACCATTGTTGGCAACACACTCGGGGCACCTGCCAGGGCCGGGCTCCAGGACCCTCACACACTGGCGGGCGGGGCTGCAGTGTGGGGTGCTGCCAGCGGTCCCCCGGGAGCTCACAGCCTCGGGGGCAGGCGGACAGAAACTGGCAGACAGTAAGCAGACAGGTGCGCCCCAGGGCAGGGGACAATGAGGGCTGTGGCCGGTGGGGCTGAGAGCACGGGGCAGCGGGGTGCACAGACGGACGGACAGCGGACGCATCTCTGAGGTGGTGACTGGGAGGAAGTGAGCGAGCCGGCGACGCTGGGGTCTGGGAGGAGTGTTGGCAGAGCAAACGGCGGGTGCAGAGGCTTCGCAGGCAGCCAGCGCCTGGGAGACGGCGTCTCTCCAGGGCGGTGTGGGTGCGGGCCGGAGGCAGGCCGCTGCCGGGCCAGTCACCCTGCACTCTCGGGACTCACACCTGAGCCTGCCTCAGCTCCCTTATACCGAGACCCCCAAGGCCCTCTTCTCTGAGCCAGGCAGCCATGGCCACCCTGCCACTCACCTGCCCGGCACAGACAGCCCAACACCCAGGGCCTGTGGAGAGCACCCCGCCGGCAGGGCTGGCCAGGATCCAGCCGGGCCTCTCCCCGTGGTGCCTTCCTCTGGGCCTGCCCAGCGCTGGCCTTGGCGGGGCCAGTCCTGGGCCACCCGGATGGCGGGAGCCCAGCGTGGTGCACACTCCCAGTGCCCACGACGACGCGGCTACGCGGGACTGAAGGGTCAGGGCCAACCCTGGCTGTGACGCGGCCTCCCCCCAATAGCAACCCGGCGGTTACCATGGCGGACTTCTTGGGCTTAGGGCTGGGGGACAGCAGGGCGTGGTTCCGGGACGGCTTCCGGACATAGATCTTCCAGGTGGAGGAATCCGGGTTCTCCGCTGCGTAGCACCGCCAGGCCGTCTGAAACCAGCGGGAAGGGCGGCTGTCACCTCACCCACAGGCCCACGTGCAGGCCCTGCAGCCACACCGCCTCCTGGGCCCCCTGCTGGCTGGGCCTCGGGGCCTCCTGCCCACCAGCCCCTTCCCAAGGGTCGGAGTCCGCCCCCGCCTCCCCAGGCGGTGCGAACGCTCAGACAGCACAAAAGCCTGCGAACCCCAGTCCCTGTGTCCACCCCCGGGGACGCTGTGGTGGGGCGCTCGCAGGGAGCGCCAAGGGGCAGGGCCTCAGGCCAGCAGAGGGAGGACTGAGTGTCCAGGAGGCAGCACCACCCGCCCCCCAGGAACCCCGTTTCTGGGAACCTCCAGACGGCGTGTGGGTGAAGGTCTCAGGCCTAGAGACCCTCCTGGCAGCTGCCACGTGGGGTGACCTGGAGGAAGCAGGGTGTTGGGGATGAGGAGGGTGGCCAGGAGCTCGTAGGAGAACGCACCCTGAGGGCCTTGGCGCTGCCGGCCATGGGAGCCAGGGAGACGCGGTAGGGACACGCTCCTGGGCAGTGATGCCCCGGCCCCTCAGGCAGGGGTGGGCTTCCAGCTGCCCTTCATCCCCCTCCAGGCCTCTCCCATCTCCTGGGAGGCATGCGCGAGGCTGTACACCCACCGCGCGGGGAGTCCACGGACCCCCTCCTGCAGGCGGGCCATTTGCTGCCTGATTTATGGTCTCCCTGAGAGACGCTGTGGAGCCATAAAACCAGCTGCGGGGCCCGAGCCCCCAGCCTGAGGGCCGCTGCCTCCACTTCCTTCCTGTCCAGGGTTAGCGTCCGGCCCCAGGCGGTGGTTCCGGACAGGCTCCAGAGGGACAGGGCAGAGACCCCCCGCTGAGCTGCAGCTGCAGCTGCTGCTGCTGCAGCCCAGGGGTCCTTCAGCCCTGGGGGCCGGGCCACCCTGATGGGCACAGGGGCCCGCGTCCGGGCTGACACGAGACAATGGCCCTGCTCCCGGCCCCGCCCGGCCACGCCGTCCACAGCCCCAGGCCCGCTCCTGCTGCTCCCAGGCTCTGGGTGGACACCTCGGGACACCACCGTCTGCCAGTGGTCCCTGTGCCCAGGCTTCACTGGCACTGAGAGGCCTGCCCTGCGCTCCAGGCTGTTCTTGGAGCCCACGTCCAGGGGCTCAGGGCCGCCTGCCTCTGGGACCTGCCTCTCCCCACTGCTGTCGGGCTTGGAGCCTCGTCACAGAAGCCTGGGGGCGGGGGGACAAGGGGCCTCAGGGCAGTTGCAGCCCCTGCCCCACCCCCAGAGGCCCGGCGCTCTGAGCCTCGGCCCTGGAGAGACGCGAGCCTCTGGGAGGTAAAGGTGTAGGTCCAGAAGGTGGCCCGCGCTCCTGGGTCACCGGGCCCCGCCGGGAGGACCGAGCCCCGTGGGTGCTGCACAGGCAGGCCCTGACCCCCTGGGGGACGGCCACCTGCTGACTCCTGCTTCCCTCCCAGACCTGCCCCCACACAGATGAGGCTGAGGGCAGACACTCAGGGGGCCACTGCAGCCAGAGGCCACAGGTCCAGAGGAGCAGGCACAGCAGGACTGGCCAGGCCGCCTCCTCGTCCCTGAGCCTGGCCCGCAGGACAGGGGGAGCTGGGCTCCCCAGCACCGTGCCTCCCACCAGCCGGCTGGCATCATCCCACAGCTCCCGGGACAGGGCTTACACCGGGCAGGCGAGTCCGTGCCGTGGCCCGCCGCCCTTCCACCCTTCAGGGGGTCCATGGGAGAGGGTCCGGCCGTGCTGGGGGCCGAGGGCCACGCTCGGTTCCCCGAGCAGACCCGGTGCGTGTTCCCCGGGTGACAAGGCCACACGGACGACCAGATGACGTTGCCAAGGCTGCGGGGCGGGGAGGCCGTCACCTGGATGAGCGAGGCTGCCGCCGGGATCTGCCTGTTGAAATGCTTCTGCCTCTGCTTCTGCTGCACCTTCAGGGCAAAGCCGGAGCCGAGGATCCCCTGGAAGGACAGAGGGAAGGCTCACGCCCTGCAGACGCAGGAGTGGGAGGCAGGCAAACTGGGCGCCCTGGGCCCGGCTCCGTGCCGCGGGCCCCACAGACCAGGTCAGTGCCTCCAGAGACCCTGCGTGTGGCGAGCAAGCTAGGGGTCTGAGTGGGCCACCTCTGGGTGTCTGCTCACGGGGTGGCCCCCACCCCAACCAGCCCCCAGAACCCAGAGGAGGCTGAGGGGCCATGGAGACGCCCCACCAACCCGAAGCATACCTACCGCTGGGAGCGCAAAGAAGGAGATGGCGAAGACGGAGAAGCAGGAGGCGATGGTCTTCCCCACCCACGTCTGTGGCACCTTGTCCCCGTAGCCGATGGTGGTGACCGTGACCTGCGGGCAGGAGGACAGCAGGTGGCGATCAGCCCCAGAACCTCAGCACAGGCGTCTGTCCAGCCGGAAGCCCCTCCACCCAAAACCTGCTGCATGCATACAGAGGCCAGGGAGAGAGCCCTGCACCGATGGGCTGGGCAGCTCCGAGGCCAGAGCCCCAGCCCACAGGGTCTGGAGCCCAAACCTAATGCTACAAAGGAAGCAAGTCCACGGCGTGTGCACGGGAGCTCGGCCTCGCTGCACCACCCCACCCCGTGCCGAGGAGGCCCACCGCCCAGGAGGCCAGGAGCCCCCATCCCAGGCCCATCTTCCACAGAGAGCCTGGCCACAGATGGCACGCTGCTTCTAGACGCCAGCCTGGGCACCAGATGCTTCATGCGCCCTTCTTTCTGGGAGAACCAGACGAGCCGTCTTGTCCATGGTGGGGCTGCTGTCCGTCCAGGGTGTGTGCCGGAACAGCGGGGTGGGGACTGCTATCCCCTGCGCCCCCCATCCCGCCGCAGGCTCGCCTGCTGCTGGCATCTGAGGCTGGCTCCCAGGGCCTCGGGACTCACCCTGGCTGTGCCTGCCGGTGCCAGAACCTGGGCCGTGGGCTGCCTGCTGGGTTTTCGAGGAGTCAGCTCTGAGCTTGGCAAGGGGACCCAGGGTGCCCAGAGTCCCAGCTCGTCCTGTCAGCACATGCATACAGCCCTGTGACGGGTGGCTGGGCCTCCCCTAAGTCAGGCCCCCCGAGCCAGGCCACTCAGCGTGCTCTGCAGAAGGGTCTGCATGTGTCCACACAGACAGAGACCAGCACAGTCGTCCACAAGGAGATGGGTACTCGCAACGGCTCGGAAGCCCAGGGCAGAGGCAAGAGGCCCCGGGGAGTGAGAGTGACCGAGTCTGGGCTCGGAGGCTGGGTGAGGACCGCGGTGTGGGAGGCCAGGTGTCCCCCACCCCCTGGTGCAGGGCACGCTCCGGGCTCCTCAGACCCTGTCACAGACCTCCTTTGTCAAGTTAACGACATCCTTCCAGCTCTCGGAGGAAACGGCCCATCCCCACAGAGCTGTTTGTTTTTCCTGAATTTACAGACACAAGCAGCTCAGGAATGGGCTGTTTACGGCCTGTGTGCTCGCCCCCGATGGCAGGCGATCCGGAATGCCGAGCTGCACGTCCCCCGGGCACAGACCCGGGACTGGAGACTCCAGAGGGCCTGCCCGTCCCCCCGATACACCGCACGGTGTCACTCCGTTTCCTCTTTTCTAAAGCCGCCTCATGGACGCCAGCGGGCTGTGGGGGGAGCAGGAGGCCCAGCCTAGGAGCCCGGCTCCACTGGGGACGTGGTCAGCCTGCCGCCACCCTGCAGGCCACGGCCATCTGTCCAGGGTGGGAAGCGGCGGCCAGGAGTGGGGGCGAAGACAGAAGTGGACCCACAGCGCTCGTACCAGGGGTGCAGCACGGTCCGGCCAACGTGCAGCCACGCCGTGAGCTCCGGACCGTCTGACGGGGGTCTCACCACTGCTGAATGAGCGGTGGCCCCAAACCAGGGCTGTACATCCCGGCTCCTTGCTGTGAGGCCGGGATGGGAGGGTGCAGAGGACAAACCCAAGGCTAGAGGCTGCTGCGCTGGGGGCGGTTCCAGGCCTCACCCAGCCTCAGGGAGGAGGCTGAAAAGATAGAAGCTCGCATGATGAGGAGCCCACCCAGCCAGGCTTGCAAACTCGGGATAAAAACAAAAGCAAACATATAGCCCCAAACAAGCCCGCTTCCTTTCCGAGGAAAATCATAAATAAAAGCACCGAAACCCATGCAGGCCCAGGGCTCCTCATCATGCGAGCACCCCTTCTGCCTCTGGAAAGCAGCCTGTGATCACCACGGCCGAGAAGGCGCAGGGGTCAGGGCGCCGTGGGGCCAGCACCGCAGGGGCGGGGGCTTGCCTCTCTCCCTCCTTTGGGGGGCACAAGGGAGCCCCACACAGCCCCTGGCAGGATGCTGTGGGCCCTTGGGCCCTGCCCAGGCCACATCCACCCCTCGGCAGGGCCAGGCCCACAGCCCCTCAGCAGAGGCCCCGGACTCTGCCCTGGGCGCCCGGCGCAGACATCTCCTCGGCGGCCCTTCCTGCCTCCCAGGGATCACAGAGCGAGGACCACAGCTGACCACGACCAACCATGACCGTCCTCAACCAAGTCTCTGAGCGCGTGCGGCCAGGGCGGCTGACCCCTGCAGGCCCCAGTGCCCCGCACACACAGGACCTCGGGGACGTGCCGGCGGGGAGAACCAGCTGGGTCAAGAGGCCCTGTCACCCCAGGGATGTCTCTGAAGCAGTGGGAAGAAGGGCCTCCTTCCTGGGATCGTGGCCTCTCGGGGAGCTGGTCCTCAGAGGCAGACTTGCTGCCACCCCATTTTACAGATGGGGAAACTGAGATGGTCACAGCTCTGCCCTGGCCCCAGGGCAGGCTGCCTGGTGTGCCCGGGGCCACCCGCGCCTGCTGCCAGCCTCGAGGGGTCAGGAAGGGCCCACATGCTTAGGGGCATAAACACACACATGCACACACGACTGTGGGCCACGGGGAGCAGGAGCCTCAGGACCAGCAGGGCTGAAGGGCGTGATGGACCTCGGCGGCCACAGGCACGCGAGTGTGAATCAGCTGGGCGCGGTCACCGCCTGGCGGCCACAGACACACGAGTGTGAATCAGCTGGGCGCGGTCACTGCCTGGCGGCCACAGACACGCGAGTGTGAATCAGCTGGGCGCGGTCACCGCCTGGCGGCCACAGACACGCGAGTGTGAATCAGCTGGGCGCGGTCACCGCCTGGCGGCCACAGACACATGAGTGTGAATCAGCTGGGCGCGGTCACCGCCTGGCGGCCACAGACACGCGAGTGTGAATCAGCTGGGGGCGGTCACCGCCTGGCGGCCACAGACACGCGAGTGTGAATCAGCTGGGCGCGGTCACCGCCTGGCGGCCACAGACACACATGTGTGAATCAGCTGGGCGCGGTCACCGCCTGGCGGCCACAGACACGCGAGTGTGAATCAGCTGGGGGCGGTCACCGCCTGGCGGCCACAGACACGCGAGTGTGAATCAGCTGGGGGCGGTCACCGCCTGGCGGCCACAGACACGCGAGTGTGAATCAGCTGGGCGCGGTCACCGCCTGGCGGCCACAGACACGCGAGTGTGAATCAGCTGGGGGCGGTCACCGCCTGGCGGCCACAGACACGCGAGTGTGAATCAGCTGGGCGCGGTCACCGCCTGGCGGCCACAGACACGCGAGTGTGAATCAGCTGGGCGCGGTCACCGCCTGGCGGCCACAGACACGCGAGTGTGAATCAGCTGGGGGCGGTCACCGCCTGGCGGCCACAGACACGCAAGTGTGAATCAGCTGGGCGCGGTCACCGCCTGGCGGCCACAGACACGCGAGTGTGAATCAGCTGGGCGCGGTCACCGCCTGGCGGCCACAGACACGCGAGTGTGAATCAGCTGGGGGCGGTCACCGCCTGGTGGCCACAGACACGCGAGTGTGAATCAGCTGGGGGCGGTCACCGCCTGGCGGCCACAGACACGCGAGTGTGAATCAGCTGGGCGCGGTCACCGCCTGGCGGCCACAGACACGCAAGTGTGAATCAGCTGGGGGCGGTCACCGCCTGGCGTCTGGCTTGCGGGGCCACCAGGAGAACCGTGAGCAGTAACGGCCCCTGAAATGCACAACCAGCCTTTGCTGAGCCCTCACTGGGCACCAGGGGCTCAAACGGTAAAAATCTGCCTGCGATGCAGGAGGCCTGGGTTCGATCCCTGGGTCAGGAAGATCCCCTTGAGAAGGAAATGGCAACCCCCTCCAGTATTCTCGCCTGGAGAAATCCAAGGACAGAGGAGCCTGGCGGGCTACAGGTCACGGGGTCACAAAGAGTCGAGCACGACTGAGCGACTAAAGCACACCCCGGACACCGTAGGCTCTCCGAGCTCTCGCTGACGGCCCTCCCCCGGCTCTCGGAAGTGGGAACCCACCTTACACCCAGCAAGGCCCAGGGTCACTCGGCAGGTCAGCGAGGCTCCACCCCAGTTCCTGGCCGGGTCACCTCACTGCTTCCTGTTTGCCTGTCTTCCGGATGCTGACCGTGCTTCTTTCACTCGAGCTGAAGCCGGAAAGTTCTTTCTCCAGATGACAAGGGCTGAACCCCACCCCAGAGGAAACCAGGCCTGAAACCACCCTCACTGGGCCTGCCGAGTCCACGTAAGAATCCATCCCTGGACGGTAAGGATGGAGAGACGGACCCGCCCTGTGGACCCTACTCAACCCGCAACACCCGGCCGTGAAGACCCTTCTCTGGCTGAGCTCTCAGCGCCCACAGTCTCAGCCGCATACGTGACCCATGACAGGTGCAGGAGGGACTCAGAGCTGGCGGTGGCCTGGGGTCCTGTGGACCCTCCCATCAAAGCTGCAGGGCACCCCCTCCTTTGCACGGAGTCCAGGCAGGGGAGGAGCCCTGGACGCTGTCAGGTGGGGGGCAGCCCACTGTTCCCTGGGCCCTCAGTTTCCCCAACTCCAGAGGAGGGCCTGACACGGGCCCCCACACTGGGCGGGGCCCACAGACCCTGCCTGTGAATATCTGGGGGCCCTGTCCTCACCCAGCCCCCCATGCAGCCCCCAGACCTGTTGGCCTCACCCTGCCAGGACACAGTCCGGCCTGGGAAGTAGAACCTTCTGGAGCCAAGGAACCGGAGTCAGACTCAGTTTTAAACAGCGGTGGAACGCAGGGCGGCTTCCACCCTTTTCACTCCCAGTTCTAAATTTAGGTGCAGGGGTAAACAGAGCCTGGCAACCTCCGGATCTGAGACCCCCGGGCGCTAAACAGAGAAGCCCGTGTTTGCAAAGGCTGCTTTTCCCTCCACTCAAACTTTAATACAAACAAACGCATTTTGTTCCAAGGGCAGAGAAGAAAGTCTTAAATCCTCCCCGACACCTCAGCAGCCAGGCGTGGGGCGCCACGCTGGGAGGGGGTGGGGAGCTCTCGCCCCCGCGTCGGGCGCCCCACCTAGGGCGGGGGGAGTGGAGGCGACCCCGGCCTGGAAACCGAGGCTCGGTGAGTGGAGGACCGACTTGTGAGTCCACCTGGGACAGTGCTGTCCCCGGCGGTGGAGCGTCCCCCAGCGTCCGTGTGCCCCTGGGCCCTCGGAACACAGGCCTGTTTGGAAAGAGGGTCTTTGTCGATGTGACTGGGTTAATGACCTTGAGAGGAGACGGTCCTGAGCTCTCGCGTGGACCCTGCACCCACTGACCGGCTTCCCCATAGGAGAAGGAAGGTACGCCCACAGGCCCTGGAGCACCTGGGCCTCAGAGGCTGGGAGAGGTGGGAAGGACGCTCCCCTGGAGCTTCAGGAGGCAGCCAGCCTTGATCTCGACTCCCAGTCTCCAGAAGCATGAGCAAGCACGGTTCTGGTGGTTCACCTTGCTGTGGGCACCCCGTGGGCCCCAGACAGAACCGACCGCTTCCCAGGCGCATCCACTCATCCGGCCAAGCCTGGTGCTGAGGGTGCCGGGGCACCTGCAGCCTGCCCAGTGGGTCCACACGTGGTCCTGGCAGGCTTCCCCCAGCCCGCCCCCACCCCCGGCTCTGCAGAGGAAGCACAGCGCAGGGCCTGTCCCACAGCCCAGACACCCAACCGCAGGGTCCGTCTCCCGTGTCCAGCCAGAGGAGCTGGTCTGGGGCGATGCTGTGTGCCCATGGAGGGTAGCCTGCCCGGCCAGCAGGCCTTGCTGTGCCAGTCCCCAGCAGCAGCACAGCCTGCAGGCAGGCCCTGGGCCATCCGCCCCAGGTGGGGAGCCTCAGGGTGCGGGCTGGGCTCACTGCCCTGGTGGCCCGCAGCAATGCCACGCAGGGGGAGGGCCGCCCGGCCCCGAAGCCCACCGCGGGCGGTCCCGTTCGCATGTCCTGATTGCTTGTCCAGGACCTGCCGGGGGCATAGCCCAAACTGCAGCCCGGCCTGCTCCGCCCGCCTGAACAGCTGCAGGGGCGCCACGGCTGCAAATGGGGGTCGTCTGCCCGGAGCCGGGTGGCGGGGGCACCGAGCCCGCGGGAACAATGGCCAGGCTGGGGCCGCAGCTGACGGCGAGACCGGGGCACCGGTGCCAAGCTGGGCACAAAGGGGCCGTTTTCCCGGCTGGCGGGCGGATGTTTGCACAGGTGTGCGCGCGGGAGCAGGGCCCGCAGGGGCCAGGCCGGGGGCAGCTCCAAGGGAGAGGCCGGGAAGGCAGGCGGGCGGGGGGGCCGGGGCCGGGCACCGCTCACCAGCCGAGCCCCCCCACCCCACACCCACGCGCCTCCCACCGCGCCGTCTGGCCCTGGGGATCCTCATGGTCCCGGATGGTGTGTCCCTCCACAGGCCCTGCCTGTTACCAGAAAGTGACCCCTCCCCTGCCGGAGCAGGGGACGAAGTGCCCTCCCTCCAAACCTGCTGGGGGGCCAGCCATGCCCCAGCCCGCAGGCAGTATCAGAGCAGGTCGGCACATCCTCACCTTTCCCGGGCAGCCTGGCATGTTGGAAGCTTCCAGAAAAAAAATGCTGACTTGGCCAACATGAGGAGCCCCGGCCTTGGCCTCTTGGGGGTGGGGATGGAGACGTGAGCAGCTTCCTGCCCCACCCAGAGCAGCAGGGACAGGCCTCCCCAT
Organism: Bos indicus; assembly: GCF_029378745.1. Lineage (NCBI taxonomy): Eukaryota > Metazoa > Chordata > Mammalia > Artiodactyla > Bovidae > Bos > Bos indicus. The sequence goes on from NC_091788.1 coordinate 49,549,011, forward strand.
GGAGGGTGGGGGCCCTGGGCAGAGGCAGAGTCCCCCACCCCGCCACCATTCTGGAAGGAAACAGGTCGGAAGTGGACATGTCCAGGGCCCAGCTCAGCCTGGACCTGCAGTTCCGTGGAGCCGGCGCTGCCCCCAGGCCTCAGCCCCACCTCGTGTGTGCAGCCTGAGACCCCCTCCTCTCCCGGGCTGAGCAGGCCTGGACATCAGCCACCCAGCCCCCGACTTAAAGGGGCTCCATCAGCCACCCCTGACCTCGGGCATCTCGTACCCGGGGCTGGCGTCACGCGCTCTGCGGCTCGGGCTGCCCTGGACGCTCCCGGGCACTGGGTCCAGTGCCCCCTGCGGAGGAGGGAGAGGGGCCAGGCCCGGCTGATGCCCCAGAGATGGGGCCACTCTCCCACCTGCCCTCCACAGCCAGGGTCTGTCCAGGGCACCGGGACCCCATGCGTGCCGCTCCCAGGCCAGTAAGCTGCTGACCACCCTGTGACTAAAGGAGAGCCTGGGACCTGTCTCCCCACAAGGCCCAAGTGGAGGGTTGTTGGGGGGCGTCCTCCGTGCCCTGAGGTCCCACACCAGTGATGCTGGGTTCCTATTACAACCAGGCCCCAGGGTGGGGTGGGGGGTGTGCGTGGCTCAGACACCCTGGCCCTGGCTGAGGCGCCTGCAGCCATCCACGGCCAGGCCAAGTGCCACCTCTGCCCCCCAGAGCAGAACCCGGGGACCCTGCACACTGCCCCAGCCACAGCCAGCGCCAGACACGCGGGCCAGGCGCCCTGTCAGAATGGGGGAGCTCGGCGCTTTCTCCCGAGGTCCCCGGCCTGGTGTGGTGGGCTCTGTCAGCCACCTGACCATGAGCTCCTGAGCGCAGGGACACTGGGGGGCCTGGCGCTGAGCCGCACAGAGGTGGGCCCTGGGGTGGCGGGGGTCTCGGGGCAGGGGTGGGGGTGGTCGGCGATGAAGGGCCCTGCCCAGGGCTGGGGGAGGAGCTGGAGCCGCCTGCGGCCACATCCCCAGCAGGTGGCCCTCGCACACTCGCCTTCCATCCCGTCAGACTTCCCTCCGCCAAGCCAGGATCACAGATAGAAACGTCAGGGGCCCCACAACAGCGACAGCTAGGCTCCGGGCGTCCAGTGTGGGACCCGGCCGCCCGCCCAACGACACGCCTGTGCGCAGGCTTCAAGCCTGCGGGGGGGCGGGTCTTGAGGACCCGGGGCGACACGCTGTGCCCCACCACTTGTCCGGGCCCGGGGTGTGCAGTGATCTCACGGCTCAGAGGTGCCAACTTACCACTCCCCACCACAGGGCGTCCGCGTAGCTGCCGAACTCGACCTGGCCCGACTCGTTGACCGCGTCTTTCTCGGCCAGGTACACAAAGTAGGACGAGAAGATGAGGCCCAGGAAGCCAATGTACAGGGTGGTGATGAGCTCCTGGAGACAGACAGAGAAGGGCGCTCGGTCAGCCAGCGCCCCTGGGCGCCCGGGGGCCCTGCAGATGTGCCCCAGACAGGCATCACGTGCAGGGGTGAGGTCCTGCCGGAGACCAGCTCCAACCATTACCCGAAAGTTCCACGTTAAAAGCCAGCATGTCTGACAGGCAGACGTTGGGCTTGGAAAATAATCTAGGTTCCCCAACTTGTCGACGGTGAGATCGGGTCTCCCCGTCCAGGAGTGAAGCCACTGCCCTGGCCCGCCCACCCAGCTCTTTCCCGCAGGACCTTGGGGAGTCGCAGGGACGGGCCTCACGCAGGGGTTCAGGCTGGCCCCCACCCCGCCTTCACAGGGCTGCTCAGGATCTGCACAGGTTCAGATTTCTGGGCATCCTGATGCTTCTCCCACGTTGCACATCCATCTTTCCACCTACCCGAGCGTCTCCTGTCCCAGCTTGAGGGAACGTGGGCACACCACCTGCCTGGCCAGCCAGGGACTCCAGCCCCTCGGTGGCAGGGGGCGGGGTGGGGACAGCCGGGCTGGCTCAAGCTGAGGCTGCGCTAGGGCCCTGCGTGCCCCCCGACCACACACCTGGCGGTGGATGAAGACCACGGAGCCCAGCAGCCTCCAGGTGCCCCCCTGGCGGTCAACGTGCAACATCCGCAGGATCTGCAGGAAGCGGATGCCCCTGCGGAGGACAGGCCCCTGTGGGCGCCAGGCGGCCTGCACTCCCGCCCCGCCCATCGACGCTGCCCTCCCGCTTCCTGCAGAGGACAGGCCCCTGTGGGCGCCAGGCGGCCCTGTGCCTCCACCCCACCCATCGACGCTGCCCTCCCCCTTCCTGCGGAGGACAGGCCCCTGTGGGCGCCAGGCGGCCCTGCACCCCCGCCCCGCCCATCGACGCTGCCCTCCCCCTTCCTGCGGAGGACAGGCCCCTGTGGGTGCCAGGCGGCCCTGCGGCACAGCGTCAGGGCAGGGGCTGCACACAGGCCTGGAGCCAAACCCGCACGTTCCTCAATTCCCTGGGCTGCCAGATGGCCTTCTGGGGGGCAGCCCCAGGATCACCCCAGTTTACAGATCAGCAGACTGCGGCCCCCAGACCTTGGGGTCCCAGCCTGCTTCCCAGGGCCAGTGCTTGCACCTGACTCAGCGTGGGCCCGGAGCCTGCCCCCCAGCACTCGCACCCACACGCCGCCGGTCCGCAGCCCCACCTACCTGATGGCCGAGGTGGCAAACACCTGCCCTTTGGAGCCCACGCAGAGGACCACCATTGAGGCCACCACCACGATGAGGTCTGGGGGGCAGAGCCGCCGTCACCAGCCAGGCAGCCAGACGCCAGCACAGAGGCTGGCA